>NW_017805496.1:1042416-1102495 GCF_001891065.2 Hippocampus comes | reverse complement strand
ACACACACACACACACACACACGCACACACACCTCGAGAAAATGATTCTATTGTCGTGGAAAAGAGAAAGTGTTGTGAAAGTGTTGTTGAAAGTAAAATAATGTGGTTAAAAAGTCAAGTCAAATTCAACTCGGCGGGTTTTTGTGTTTGTCAAGTTGCTCTCTTTGCTAGCAAGTTTATGGCTACTGATGGATGCTTCTATTCGGCTATTTAAAGTCGGGGTGAGAAAACTCTCCTGCTTGCGCCGCGTGATCAATTTTCTTGCTTTGCGAGCTTTGCGGCGGACGCGGCCTTGACGAAAGATCTTGAAAGCCTGTAAAGATGCTCCATGCATGCATATGCAAGGAGATCATAGTGCATCTTTAGCCGCTTTGCCCTCCCAGAGACGGAGGCTCCTCTTTGCACATAAAGGCTGTATAATGAGCGTTTAATGTATGGCTGCTCAAAATGCGGGCGAAAAGGAATATTCAACGTGGCCCATGTGGTGGATTTGTAAAGCCACCACACACCCCTTTTGGCTTTCCCCTTTTCCATCCTTTCCACGCGAGCCCTCCGCCCCCCCCCCTTCCCTTTCTGAATCCATTTGCCTAAATCAATCTCGCAGGAGGCGGTCGTGGATAATGTACCAGCCAGGGTTTGTAAACCGTTTTGTTAATAATGCATTTGGAGAAGAAAGGAGGAGAGGAACAAAATAAAGCCGGGCGTGGAGAGACGGAGACGGAGAGAGGGAGAAACGGGCAGAAGGGGTGCTGAAAGAGGAACAGTTGGGTGGGTGTGGTGCGCGGCGCTGTTTGCGAGCGGCCCTGTCGACTGGTGACACCCCTGGCCCATCTCCTCCTCCCTATGCTAAAGACTCGCATCCGCCCAATTTGGTCCTGTTCTCGCTTTAGTCACACCACCTGCCTTCATCATTCTTCGCCACACAACCAGCCCTTCGCTGACAAGACCAGCAGACGGAATAAACCCCCGTAACTCAGCCGCAACGCCCCTCTTCACACATGTATGCACACACACACACGCACACACACACATTGACAGCACTGGTGTCCCCTTTATAGGATTATAACAATCAATAAAGATCAATGACAGATGATCATAGTCCAATTCGCCATCATGTCACTGTTCGGCTCAGCCTTAACAGGGGCAGACATCTGACGACTTGACTTTTGTCTTTAAACAACGAGCGGTAAAGCTCAGAAACTCTCAGCATTGTCATCAATTTAAGTACTTAAAAAATAAAATTTGGAACCCTTTCAGGGACAGCGGTCACCACAGTGGACAGGTTATCATGTCAGGTTACAAGTGATGCTTTGTGTATTTGCTGATTTGAAGACTAAACTTAGCCGGGCGCAGCGATGCAAGTGTCGTTGCGTAAATAATAAAATAAAATCATAAAAGGTCATGCTGGACTTTGAGTTCTACGCATAGAGGCAAGTCATGGCACGTTTATTTCCTGGATCATACACGAGGTCACTCAATGTGCTATAAAAAAGTCAAAGAACAATATACAAAAGCATTTTCAAACAAAAAAGGTGAAAGACATTTAATAGAAAAGTAAAGAAATAAAAAGTAGCTTCGTAAAATTACTAAAAGAATATCCAGTGCAAGAGCCAGATTTGGGGGAAAGCAATCGGTCAAATTCACCAGACAGTTTCACTTTGCCAATTATTGTTCAAATGATCTTAAATTTTAATAATATGTGTCAAAAAAAGTTTGTTTTGCTTTTTTTTTTCAAGATACAAAATGAAGGAAATGAAAGGCTTTTTTGCATCTTAAAATGTGCAAAAACGAAGAGAGCAGCCTGTAATTGTATTTATTATTTCTAAAATGTATATCTGTTCGAATACTGTATGTTGTTAGAACGTCTTTTTTTTTCTTCTAAAATGTTAATTTCATTTGCCTTTTGGAACACTCTGTGGATTGTTTAGTCACATATGATGACTGTTTTAACATCCATGGACTGCGCAACTTTATAGATGTTATTTCTACAGACGTTGGCCTCTTTCCGAACTCTACACCATTTGGACATTTTCATTTTAATGCTCCATTATCTAATCCATGTTTAAAAAGATGTCTATTTTATTTTTTTTTTTTTGGTGCAATTTTTTTGAAGCAGGAGTGTTGGCCAGGTGCTTGTCTCCAAGTCAGTGGTGACATATCCCATTAGCTAGAACCTGTTCCTTCATGTAGCCAGCACCAAGCCACTTTGCCTATCAAAGCTCCTTTTAGTCCGAGGTTGCCTGACACCGAATTCCCTCCGGTGGCCCTCAGATCAGCACCAAAGCAGTCATTACTGGATCATAAGCCGCACGTTCAGGCCGAGCTCGGACAGGAATCCCCGGTAGAGTCCCGTGGATGCGGACTGATTTGCAACCCAACCCTCCTGTCCCCACTGACAACTAGCGGGGTCGCATGTGTAGCTCCTCTTAACTCCCGCGCTCGGTCATTGTGTCTTTGCTCCCATTATGTTCCCTAATTGGCTGTGAGGGGTATTAGGAGAGGTCCCGGCTATGGGGAATTAATAGTGACATCTGATCTGATGTCCACTTAAAATGAGGACGTCATTGAGTCACCGAGTGCTTAAAGAGAGAGTTTTCCTTTGGGGTGCGGCTTTAGATCTGATGATTGATGGCTTATTATAATACAAACCCCTTTGGGGAAACGGATTTTACATTTTCTGTTGTTGCATTTAATACTGTCTGGCATTTCAACATGTATTTTGTGAAACCGTTTTCTGGAAACCAAGTGTTATTCTTCTTGTCACAGATTGGTGATAAACTTTGTCTACTTGGACAAGCATGAGTTACTCATAACCATGAATGGCATTTTTTGGGGGCGTGGTAATTCTTTCCAGTGTTAAAACCAGTAAATGTTGTCATCCATGATACCTGTGATATGCTCATTTGGAAAACGCTGAAACCAGTTTCCCAGTTACGGAAAGAAGGCAAGCCCCCTCGCTGCCCATCTTTAAAACCTGCCTCAAAACTCACTTGTATTCTTTGGCATTTGACTCAGCATGACTCAGATTTGATCTTAATTTTACTGTTTGGTGCCTTCTACCATCTTTGTTACTGATTTATTGCTTTATTGTTGTTTTTATGTTAGCTGCTCCATGTACAGCACTTTGTATGCAGCGATGGCTGTTTGAAAGTGCTCTATAAATACAGTTGAGTTGAGAAGTTATGAACTCTGGGTCCCACGAACTGACCTCAGAGCCCTGCTCGGTTTATATTCTTTCAGCATGTTTCCAATGTCATGAGAACCTACACCATCCAGCGATTTATACATCGGAAGCCAAATTTTGAATCTTATTCTGAAGCTACAGTCGTGGCTGAGGTTGCGTTATGCATCCACTAGATGGAGCTACGCTGAAGGGAATACAATACATCTTAAGTTATATCGCGCTTTCACCACCGTTGCAGCTGTAACGAAGCACTTTTAAGAACATTTAAAATAGTATGTTCAAGAAATCAGAATATTCATCCATACATAAGGCGCGTCGGATTATAAGGCGCACTGTCGTGTTTTGAGAAAATGTAATGCATTTAGGTGCGCGTTATAGTGCGGAAATTACGGTAATTATGACTTAACCCGACTGCTTTAGCATAAGTTGGTAAGAGACTACTCCTAATTATAAGTTAAAAGAGAGCTGCTCAGTGCGTCTGCAGAGCACCAAGTGTGGTCCATGAACGGCTCCTGCTAATCAACCCCAGTGCCCCGCACTTTTCAACCAGCGGCCCTTAACAAGTCCCCTTCTGTTTACACTCACTGATGAGTTTGGTAAGTGTACAAGAATGTCCCAAGGACTGTGATCTCCGAATTCAATGTGCCCCTCAATTCCATCCCTCAGTCACAAAAGCCAGAGATCCTCTTGGAATCAGGGGGAGAAATTAGGGGATCAGAGCGGGCCGGCTCCTGAGCAAACAGACTGCGAGCTAATGGACCAGCCGCTTTCTCCTCCCTTCAAATTATTGGCAGAGCGAGGGAATGTAGCCAGTCCGATCCTGGTGATAATGCTAAAGCTTGCTAATCCCAAACACACACATTGGCCTTGCACTCTTCTCGATATACACACACAGGGAAGGTGTAATCTCCACACCACCCAGGCAGTGCTTTCGCAGGGAATGGGAACACGAGAGCAGCTCAGAAATTAGACTCGCGGTGCATACACAGAAATACGCAGGAGCCTTTTGGGGTGGTGTGGTAAGCGGGTCCGGTGATTCTGCTTTTATTTAGAGTGTCACCAAGCTGGCATGGCTGTTTTGATGTGTACGCCACCACTCCAAAACTTTTTTTTTTTTTTATCTTTGCTTCGTGCCGTTAGGCAGCAAACAAACACACCAATGGCACTTGGGAACTGTTTATTATGATGTTTGTACTTTGCAAAGGTAGGCAACTGCGGTCCATTACACCGCGCCGAGGTTCTTATATTTCATTAGGGATACGAAAAAAATCTAGAAATCTCTCGAAGTCATCAATTAAAACTCTGCACTTTGTATTCATTTGGGGTGCATATCTCACATTGGGTCTTGTGGAGGTGCGATGCACTGATGCTAAGTGCAATCGACAGTGGTTGTACTTGAGGATGATATTGTCTCAGATAGACAAATGAAATCCATGTTTAAAGGACAACAAATAACGTACGAGTTCTTAAACAACTTCCCGTACAGTAAAATGTCTCAGTCCACATTTGCTTCGGCAACAGCTCCCCATCCAAAACTTTTTTTTTTTTTTATCTTTGCTTCGTGCCGTTAGGCAGCAAACAAACACACCAATGGCACTTGGGAACTGTTTATTATGATGTTTGTACTTTGCAAAGGTAGGCAACTGCGGTCCATTACACCGCGCCGAGGTTCTTATATTTCATTAGGGATACGAAAAAAATCTAGAAATCTCTCGAAGTCATCAATTAAAACTCTGCACTTTGTATTCATTTGGGGTGCATATCTCACATTGGGTCTTGTGGAGGTGCGATGCACTGATGCTAAGTGCAATCGACAGTGGTTGTACTTGAGGATGATATTGTCTCAGATAGACAAATGAAATCCATGTTTAAAGGACAACAAATAACGTACGAGTTCTTAAACAACTTCCCGTACAGTAAAATGTCTCAGTCCACATTTGCTTCGGCAACAGCTGTCTCAATCAGGAGGCTTTGCTAATGTCGGCTCGAGGGAGGAGGACTTTGGGTTTATGAGGGATTAGCGCTTATTGGCCATCTCCGACTCCCTGCTGAGCAAGCGCGCTAATACAGGTGTTAGCAAACTGGCATTAGCCTCCAGCTAATTAGCCTCCATTCACCGAGTGATTGTCCGGCGGGCTCTGCCATTTGTAGTCATGTTTGCTCATCAGCAGGGAGGTCTCTGTGCTGTGGTGGGTCTGTCATTATCTGACATGATCTCCCTTCTTGCCCATTCCATCTCAGACACAGGCTCAAATGGCTTTATGAGGAAGATCAGCCAAAACGGAGAAGTGTCACACTGAGACGGGGACTGTGGGATGAACATGGCATCTCTGTTTAGCATTACGCTAGCATATATGCTAAGTCCGGCGCATTTACACTGTTGTGTTGATTAATGTGCACTGTCCCAATGAAATCAATCAATCAATCAATAAATGAATAAAACATGGCAGCTCTGTCCCCCATCGATATACACACATAATTATATGATGACTAGAGAAGTGTTATGAAGCTCGCTATAATGCAGATGTGTTTTTTCCATTGAAATCAAGAAAAAAAAACAACAAAAAAACATTTTACATCATGATGTTTGCACTCTCCAAAACCACAATTATTGATTTAATTTTGTTTAACATTAAATAACTAGTTTCAATTTGCAATTTACGAGACAAAATTTTCATTATGCGCCTCAATTAATGGCAAGACTGAGAATAACCGCCAAGACGGTCCCAAAAAACTTCCCGGGGCCTGCAAAAAATTGCTCCTCGCAATTAGAAAATTACTCCTCAAATTGAATTCATTGATGAGCAAAATTGCAAAACAAAAAAAGAACGAATATGGAACGTTGAACAAAAAAAAAAAATACCGGTAGTTAATGCCGAAGAACTGCGTGTCATACGCTTTGCATTTATTGCCATAATTGCTCAATATTTGCCTGTGTGATGGACAAAATGACAAAACAAATATCAGAGGTGGAGTAAAAATGAAAGATGGGTATTACATGCTACTCCCTCTTGCGCGATGTGGGAACAAGTTCCAAAGGTTAGTTGGATGACATTCCCAAAGCCACTCGGTTAAAGATGCCGCCGCTTCAAAGGAGTCATTAAGCCTCGCGGCTCCTTCCACAAAGGGGAGATTTGAGACTGCAAATAGATCTGATCGTGGATATTTCTGTTTGGCTTTGAGTTTTCGCTAAGAGGCTTTGCTGCATTATGCTATTATTACGTCATACAAGAACATGCAGATTCAACTGTTTCGACTTTGAGGCCTTCCTGGGAACGTCCCCATCCTAACGATCATTTCATCCTCCTTTCGCTGGCTATCTATTGAGAAGCTGCTCATTACATCTTGCCACATCCAGAATTTGGGCACTCGTGAAGTCTTACAAGCAGCGTGTGTGGTCGTGCATAATCGCACTTCTAAACTATATTTGAGGACTATATCTGTTTCATGAAGTCTGAAGAATGAATCCATTGAAAGGTAAAGGGTGTGTCAAGTTGCTTCACTGTAGTTGCATGTTGTTCCTTTTCAATTCTGTGTGGTCCTGTGGAGCAAGCATTTGTTAAGTGTGCATGCATCTTTTTTTTTTTATACACTTCATTAACCCTATCAGGAAAAGAGATTACTACAGTGGACAGCATATCATGTTATTATGTTACAGGGTGCATGAAAGGGTTAAAAAAAGTCACCCTCCAGCTCAGAATTGCACATTCACAAACACGCTCCGCTCTTGCTTTTTACAGGTCGCAATTGCTTTTAGCTGCATATCCAAAAGCTAATTGTGAAAAGCACATTCTCAGACAGCATTCCAGGAAGTCAGATGGAAGGCCAGATGTGCAATGCGTCTTCTTAGCTCAACCTGCTGGGTGCTGCCAGGTCCCCCAGACTCTTTTTCGGGTGGCCTATAGAAACACACTCATAATCTGTTTGCTCCTTTAATGAGCTTATTGTTCCGCAGAGGAAGAAAAGTAGGTCTCATCACTGCTTAGCCACCGCGGCCCTTTTGAGCGGGAAAGCTCCGCTCAGCACTACGGATACCATGTTTGGCTGGAGGTCTGAGCCGAGAACAAAGCTGAAGGGAGACACAATACACTTACTGTTGTACCTTTGTTGTTGTTAAAATTGTTAAATTGATTGACCATGAACATATTCACATCAGTGAATCAGAGTTACAACCCTTTCGTGTTGTAAAAGATTGTTTCCAAAGCCCGCCGCATTCAAACATGGACTGTATTTGTCGAGAGCACAAGCTATGCTGTTCAACACCATTTTTACTGGCACAAACTAAACATTCTCTCCAACGTCTGTGTGACCAAACTGCATTGTACCGGCAGAAACCGATCACTTTCTATTTCTGATGGCCGAAAAGGATCCATGCGTTGAACATTAATTGATCGTGTTTCCAGCGCATGATGACCCGTGGTGGAGCTTAATTACTATTGAGATACACGACAACAAATGGGTATATTGCGGAGGGTCAGAGTCAAGAAAAAGGCTGTTCTCGGCTCGACACCAGCTGCATCAGAACACACAGCATCAAATAATGGCAACAGTAACACACGAACACACACACACGTAGCCATCGTGCGTCTTGATCAAGCGGGGCCTCTCTAATTGAGTTAATCCCCACTTGAGGATCAGGACCGTCCCCTGAGGTGTGACCCTCCACCCGGGCCGCAGTCTGCCGCTCTCGCTGCTTCTCAAAGCGCCGTCCCCTATGTGGCTCATGTGGACTGTAAGGCTGTTTATTGGGAGACAATGGGCAGCAGATTGTGCTGTCAGGCTCCATTAATTACCATCATTAGCATCACACTTCAGAGTCTGTGAACGGCAGTAAGGAACCTTGAGCTGCGTTTGTGTCTCTGCGCCTTCATGTGCGCCATACACAGAGTGTACGCACGTATAGGCGGGGCTTTTCTATTCGTCTTGATTTTTGTATGACTATAGAAACCGAATCGAAATAAATTGTCTGTAGAATAGTTGTATTGATGCTCAGCCGTGCGATGACATTATTTCATAATGTTGATCAACTTGACAGGGACCATTTAGTTTGGGGTGGCCAGCGAATGTAGATATGTAGAAAGTTTTCACTCTGAATGTTTTATATTGGTCAATTGGCTGGCGACAAGGGCTGGAACTATTCTGCGTCACAACCAAAATTGCGGTCCATTGCGGTCCCAGACTTTGCACCACCATTCTACATAGAGTGTAGCCATATAAGCTCACGGCGCAACCTAACTTGTTGTTGTTATTACGTTTAAGTTAATAATAAAACTGACATAAGCCTAGATTGTAGATATGTTATTAAGATGTGTATTAAATCACGCCTCCCCCAATCGCGTGTCCCAGGACTACTTTTTCCAGTTGGAGTGGCTACATGGCTATGCTACAAATGCTCGTTCAACTACGTGAACAGAGATACATGACTATTATTTCTAATCATGAATTTGTGGACCCGCTGACACACTCTATCACGGCACAAGTGACAAATTCTAAACCTCATACACCAAATGCACTGTGTACAACAGCTGAGGAAATGCTGCCTTATTTGCGTGACCAGGGACAATGCTAAAAACATTGCTAACGGCATGGAAGTTGCTACATTTTTGCCACACGTGAGATGCTTTACGCATAAAATCAAATCAAATATCAAACCATGGGTGAGATCTCCTAATGCGTCTCAAATTGTGACCTACTGATGACAAGTCCGGAATGTTCCCCTGCCTCTCGACCAAAGGTTCGGTTCCAGCTCACCCACAACCCTAATGACTATCGACTTTTTAAAAAATAAATTTAAATCTTGTATACATTTATTAAAATCTACAAAAAGATAATTTCCGGTTATTTTCCAATTTTGGGAACACTGGTTTGTAAGAAAAACATACATTTAAATTATTTCGTGTAATTTAACTTAATATTTTGACTCAGACACAGGTCTTGGCGTACTATACATTGTCATAGAATATATAACTGACTCCAAAGCCGCCAAATATAATGTGGCAATGGCCAAGGAAGCATATTTGAACAAATGTTGATGATTAATATACACAAAGCCACACCACTGTCATATCAATACAGCTGTCCAGTGTCTGATGTGTGACAGTAAAGTCTTTACGCCGTACGTCAAATGTACATGAACAGTGGAGAAAAGCCGGAAATGAGTGAATGAAGTGGTGCAACATGAATTCTATACATCCTTTAGTAAAAGACCAACAATGGTCAAACATGATTGACCACTGACCACCATTGGTATTTCCACCTCCAACCGCGAGGCTCTAAAAAGGAAATTGAACCACGTCTCTGCCACGCACCCAGTGAGCCCTAAGCCTTCTTAGTGCGACTTCCTGTCCGATCAATGCTTGAGACAATGACCCAACAGGTGCGACAGACAGGAGCCCAGCAGCCGCTTTCCTCCCCACCGCTAGGCCCAATTAGCACCTGCGGCTCAGGAACAAAGACGCGACATTTCATTTGAGCAGAGTGCCAGTTTAAGGCCTCTTTTCTTTCTGTCTCTTGCTGCTGACATCTTTAAAGGATCATCCCTGGCGCCATCATATTCTATTAGATTGGGTCGATGCCTTGTGTTCCAAATGGTAGGGGTGTTTCAAACATGTGGAGTTGATGAATTCATTGCATGTGACTGGACTTGCCTTCTTTGTGTGGGGCTTTTGCCTAATGAAACCCCCCGAAGGTCCGAGGAAAGTGAAAGGCCTTTTGAGGGTTTAATTCACACTCTGCAGACTTCATGTCACACACACTGACACGCATAGTTCTTGTAACGTTTGAAAAAAACGTGTTGAAAAAGTACTTGCATTGTAGTCTGACGTCCACCTTCAATGTTTTCATTGTACTGTACCTGACTTGCAGGAGACATACTTTATGTAAACTGGAACAGAGGAATTATCCAAGCTCACTGGCATCCCATGTTTGGAGACTCAAAGTATAATCGGTGTAGTTAATAATAATAAGAGGTGTTGTGAAACTTTCGCTCAAAGCCAGTTGTGATAGTATCCAGCTTCTCACATCCTACCCTCACTACAAAATCCGGCATCATTTTTGGCTTTATGTCCATTTTACAAGTCACATTGAAATTGACATTAGCTTTTCATTTACAGTCTGGCATTTGCTTGAAGTCAGCTTTGCATGGAGCAGTTTGAGCGATTAATACACTTGCCTCACAGTTTGAAGGTTTGGCTTTCGAATCTCACCTGTAACCATCCCATATGGAGTTTGTATGTTCTTGTTCATCCTTGCATAGGTTTTCTCCCAAAAACATGCATGTCCAAAGACTCTTACGTTAACTATAGGTATGAATATTTGTTTCTTTTTTTCTTATATACTATGTGACTGGATCGTGATCAAATTCTACTCTATTATTGAAGGTTGTCTCACGTATTGTTTTTAATGTCTTCGAGATAAGAAGTCACCACTAGTATCTCCATACATCCATTCAACCAGATTCAGATTCAGATTCAGAAAACTTTATTTATCCCCGTGGGGCAATTAGAGTTGTGCGAGAGCTGCTTATTGGTGTGCAAAGGGGTGGTGGGGGTGTGTGTGGGGGGGGGGGGGGGGGGGTGTCAGGGATCTTGGAATAAGACTTTAAGAGTTTTAGAGGAGAACAGCCTGGGGGACGAAGGTGGATCTCCTCCTCGCTGTACTGCAAGCTGGGAACCGCAGTCTGCGGCCGGAAGGCAGCCATTCGAAAGCGGGGAAGAGAGCATGTGAGCAACCAGCACAAAAGAGCGACTATAATAAAATTAAAAAATAACTTAAAAAAAAATTAGACACCCGCGCAGTCGCAAAGGCTCTCTTAATGATCACTTTACCTCTGCTGAAGTTCCTCCACGTCTGTTGTTGAATCAACTCGCCTATTAAAAATCTATGGATATTACGAACTGCGTTCCGTCTTTCAGTAGCATTCGACTGACACGTCACACAGTCAAACTACGGTGGTGGTGGAGAAGAAAGCTCAAGACATCTATGAGTTTATTTACTTGATGCCATCAGTGATATTGTCAGACGGGAAGAACGTCTTAGTTTTGGTTGCATTTAACAATCTCATTAGCGGCTCCGCATTGCAAAGTACAATGGGGGAAAGACAAATTGTTTTTAATTTATTGCTGCACAGTACAGATTAAAAAAAACGTACGTTAAGGGACCGCTCAACACTTAAAGCGCACTTCGTAGGACAGTGACAGGCGGCTTTTCCGCATTCCTCAACCAATCAGAGCAGCGGGAAGACAAGGCAACCAGGAAGTCTTCGCTCTGCGCCGTCGTTGTTCCGAGTGATGTCGCTTATTCAACTGCTGGGCGTCATATTAGGAAAAGCCGCAACCTTCTTCTCACTTTCGATCGTCATCATCGCAGTTGTTCTCAAAGGTTTCGACGACCCTGAGCCAACTCACCTCGCCAGGTAAAGGTTGCTGCTTGAAGTTTATTGATACCGGAGGCAGTGTTCGATAGGCGCTAAAGCTAAAATGTGTACGACGTAAATGGTGAGCTTACGTAAGGGAAAAGTAAACGTCAACAATAAATCATTTCAGGCCACAGTACTTTAGTGTGAATGTGTGAGCCAACAAAGACAACCAAAGATGCATGGCAAATCCAAGACATTTTAATGCCCCCCCTCGCCCCAGCGCTCGAATAAAAATACATTGGATCTCAATCCTGTGATAGGTGTATACTGTCTGCTGCTGTTTTGACGTTGTGTATGACTGCACCACATTAAATCGAGAACTGATTTCATCATTTTGGTTATTAGCTAGCTACAATTTCACTCAAATTTATTCAAGGCCCGTTGGAAATTACTTTTGTTTTTATTTGTTCTTGAATGTTTACTTTTAATTCTTTTAAGCATGGGCAAATGATAATAATTGACAATAATAAAAAGCTTTTGCGTTGGTGCATTGCAGAGTAGTGTTCTCTTGAAACCTTGTAAGCATTTCAAATTGCATTGGGGGTTGAGTAATTTAGAGAAATGCACATGACAGTTGCCAAACACAACCACATTCACAATGTTGAATAACTCTCTGTCACTGTTGACCTAATTCTCCATATTTTTGTAAACAACACGTTCAGGATGGATCTTGTTTTTGATCTTAAACACATTGAGCACAAAAGTCCCGTGGTGTATTTTGTATTTAACAAACAGAAAACACTTATGAAGAGCATCAAACGTAGATAGATTGCTTGTTTATGTTTGCCTGCTAAATGTGATTTGTAAACAAAACAAGATATGCATGATGTTAAGAGCCTTGTTTTTCTGGAACACAGAATGACATCAGACATAAAAACTCTGGAGGAAAATTTCAGGCAGAAGAATAAGAGCTGTTTCATCCTCGGGGCATCTGGTGAGACTGGCAAGGTGCTGCTGCAAGAGTTACAGCGGCGCAACATCTTTGCCAAGATCACACTCATTGGAAGAAGGCAGCTGAACTTTGAAGGCAAAGCCGGTGAAAACCTGGTCAGTGGGTTTGCAACGAAGCCGTACTGTCTGACACGTCTCCCGATGAGGTGATATTAATATTTTCCTTCACTCTGTCTCTTTTCTACCTCGAGGTTCAAGAGGTAGTGGACTTTGAGAAACTTGAGGACTATGCTGCTGCCTTCCAGGGCCATGACGTTGGCTACTGCTGCCTGGGAACAACCAGAGCAAAAGCAGGGACTGTGAGTTAAACAAACAGAATACAATGGAATTCCTTTGTTGGTCCCACAATGGGGAAATGATAGTTTTACAGCAAAATGGACAGTAAGCTACACACTCGAAATATCACAAAATCTTATTTACAGGTATGTCCATGTTTGAATCACCAACGCTGATCAGAAGTAGCATGGAAACTGTATGTAACAATACAATACATCTTTATATGGCTCTTTCACAACAGCCGCAGCTGTAACAAAGCACTTTGCAGAACGGTTAATGTAGAATAACAAAATACTAGAACACGCAAGACATGGACAGTCATGCAAACTCCGCTGAACAGGTAGTTTGAATCCAAACAGCGCAGCTATCTTAAATGGAATGATAAATGCACTAATAAGAACATTGTAAATGTTAAACCTGATCCTTTTATGTGTTGTTATCACAGAGGTCAAGTCACAAAGTCCAGGATTGGGATTTGAAATGTTAAAATTAGAGGGTTTTTTTTTTTTTTTTTGCTTAACAATCCTTATTGTTGTTGCTAGTTTGTCCAGTTAATATCTGTCTGATTTCAGGAAGGATTCATCCGAGTTGATCATGACTATGTATTAAAATCTGCTGAGCTCGCCAAAGCTGGAGGCTGCGAACAATTCCACCTTGAGTCTTCAAGAGGAGCAGATAAAAGCAGCAACTTTCTCTACCTCAAAGTGAAGGTGTTTCTTCTTAACGCACATATATATGAGAGAGAGAGAGAGAGAGAGAGAGAGAGAGAGAGAGAGAGAGAGAGAGAGAGAGAGAGAGAGAGAGATTATTGCACTCTGCGATTACATTATAGCAAGTAAATTATGTTTTTTCATACGAGGAAACCAAACTTGAATTTTATTATTTTAAAAATAACTAATTTTATACATTTTGTTTGGTCCAAAAGGAACTTAGTTTCATTTGTCTTCATATTTTTTACATTTCTTTTTTTTTTTTTTTTTTTACTCCAAAAATTAAATGATCGTTTGAGTCATGATTTCAATTTCTGTATTACCAAAATAATCATGGTTAGTCTTAATTTTTTTCCCATAATCGAACAGCATCATCACGTTCTTAACAAGCTGCTCTGAATATGGAGTTTCAGCATACATGTAGTTACTGTAAAATATGAGACAGCTGTTTTTGAATGTTATTTTTAAACAGTGCCTTTTCTTACTTATTCTGAGTGTCCATTAGAGTGGATCAAAACTGAGCTACGGTAGGAAGACGCGCGTCCACGTGTGACAGCAGTTGAGAACCAATCCTCCCTCACTCAAAGCAACCAATTTCTTTCAGGGACAAGTGGAAGCGGACATACAGGCATTGGATTTTGACAGATACGCTGTTTACAGACCTGGGTAAGTTAGCTGTCCATTTCAAACCCAGTTTGCCCTGCCCATGACCACATGTCCCGAAGGAGCTCGGCTTTTCAGTTCTGCAATTCACTTTGCCATTATGTGGCGCCAGATGTATTCATTTGAATGAAAGCGAGGTTCACAAATGGGCTTTCGAACTTTTCCTTGTTCAAGGTCAGAAGTTTTGTTCACCGAATCCAGCAAAATTTTACAGAGAAGATTCACGCAGGCCTTGCCTACATTTCTAATCTACTGTCGATATTTGACTCTTTCTTATAATTGTACTGCTCTCCAACAGGGTGTTGCTGGTGGAGCGACAGGAGAGTCGGGCTGGCGAATGGCTGGTCAGGAAGTTCTTTGGCGCTGTCTCTGCCGTTTGCTCTACATCAATGTCTGTCCCCATCCAAACGGTGGCCAAGGCTATGGTGTCAAACACCGTGCTTCAGTCTGAACACAAGTTTGAGATCCTGGAAAATAAAGCCATCAGCACGTTGGGAAAGAGTGACACCAAGTAACTCTCCGGCTGAGTTTTGTGACATTAAAACTGAGTCACTTCTTTAAACTTAGTGGATTCATTTGTTGACCTTGGTTCTGAATAATATTTATAATGAATGCTTTTTCTGTTGATGTATTTGCACCGCAACACACAACTTCAGCTCTCGTGTAATGATAGCAGTCAGTTCTACTTTTGCATTTACATTTTTACTCCTGTGAAGTGAGTTCAATTCATCCCAACTCCTAATTTCCCTTCTCCGGGTAATGCTGTTGGTAGCAGACAATTTACAGCTCAGGGTCATCGCATCATGTCAAAGGAGTGATTATTGCCTTTTTTTTACTTGTTCCTGCTGTCAAATATTGAAGTGCCGGGATTTTAAACCAGACTTTTCACACTTCACCTGAGAACACTGCCTTACTTAAATGTTGATTGCTTACTAGCATGTGTTGAATGTTTTGGATGTTGTTTGTTTCAATATAAATAATTGACTTGGGTAATTTAATATTGTTTCGCCTTTATTTTATTGTTTTGCACTTTGAATATATATTTTTTAAATAAATCCAAATTGCCTTGTATCCATCTATCCATCAATTTTATAATATGCTACAGTATTCCTCAGAAGGGTGGCAGGGGTGCTGTAGCCAATCCCAGCGATCTTCCGGCAGTAGGCTGGGTACACTGAACGAAGGGGACGGGGACATTCGACGGTTGTTTCTTGTGTAGTAGCGCCCTCTTGCGACAGTTTCATAAAAAGTTGGATTTCATGTCTGAATTTGAAATGTTAGTGAGTTGTCTGAGAAAAATAAAATCATTGATATTTTATATATTCTGAACTTTTTCAGTAAAGTGGATTGAAATCGAATGACATGAACTCCTCCATTTTCGTCCAGAAGCCCTTTCTATCGCTTTCATGAGAACTTAAATATTTTAGTTTTTTACGAAAACGTTCAAGTATGGTTTGTTGACACACACCGTTTTAATTCAGCACTCTTCTATACTTCGTGTATTTTTATCAAAATTGAAATGACTCTTCTATCAAACTCAAAAATAGTTTGAATTTTCTGCATCCCATTCGAATTTACGCCTGCAGCGACATCTTGTGGAATGTTTTCCGGAAGTGTCGTCGGTGCGCACGTTTCGTCACCAGGAAGTAATCGGGAAACAAAGTGGCATCATGGCAGAAGGCACAGAGACATGTGAGTTTTTGAAACGATGAATACACATTTACGAAATGGCGACGCAGGACAATACTTACCCTTAACAACGCATTTAAACCCGGCATGAAGTCATAGTCCATCTCGCTGATGTGTTTTATACAACGGTACGTTACGGCCTGCTAGTTAATTTGATATACGGCAACTGGAATGGGCCAATTTGGCAATTCTTACCTCTCGTCATTGGGCCAAGTTGGCATTTCCTAACTAGTAAAGTTTCGTTATACTGTGACTAGATCCTTGTGCAGATGCCGAGGACATGCCCGAGCTATCGGATGCTGAGAGCGATTCCGGTGATGACAAAGAGCAGTGGATGGAGGAGGACACTCAACAGGTTACCTGTTTGTTTTGTGACAGGTGAGGCCACTGTCAGATGTCTAGAAGAGAAGCGCCACATGAGAAGCACAGACCTATTTTAGAAGCAGCACAGTATTAATGGTGATTTCCGAGGAATACTGCAGAAGGGATATGAAAATATCAACACATTCAGAAGATTTTTTTTGAAATGGTGTTGCATATTGCTGTTTGTTTCCTAGCGTGATAAGGTATTGGTAATTATCGTGAGCAATCACGAACATTATCAGTGTCACTGCATAGATGAAGGTCATTATTAATCATAAAAGATATACTGTACTGTCACAAGACAATTTGAATATTTATTTCACAGGTGTGCATCAAATTGGTAGTCCTTTGCATTAGCTCTCAGTTTCATAAAAAAATGGTGACCCCATGTTGATTTATAGAGTGCACTTAGTAAGAGTGTCAAAATAAACAGTGCTTCCAAACAACCAATACAATTGTGACAATTTATAATTACGGATTCGTCATAGTTTGCATTTTAATTAGCAAAGTAATGATAATATATCGGCTTGTCGCTGCTCCAGAGGACACAGTTCACAACACTTTTCAGGATGAGTTGGATGTATTCTGGCAAAGGTGCCGTTGATTGCAAATGATATCTGAGTGTAGTTGCTTTCGGTAGCTGGACTCAGTGATCATTTAATGTTTTTGTCAGTGCTCTCCAGGCATGCTTTTTTTCAAGAAGTGCAGTTTATTTTATTTTATTGATCACTCAGAGACTGCACATAGTCATCTGTTAAGTTTTGCTTCGAGCACCTGATGAGAAAAATGCCTTTCCTGGTTTCATGGCCGACCAATCGTGGTTATTATCGTCATTTATCGAAAGTTTATTTCCAAAGCAAAGCCAGTTTAGAATGTATTGTTTTGAGTTTGAACAAAATAAGTGGATTAAGTCATCCAAATGATATTCAGTGTTTTATTATTGGACTGTTAATGTAAGTTGAGTAATAGTAGTGTCATTTCTTCCCCTCCTCCCCCTTCCACAAGATTGCTAAATTCAGTGCCTGACACCCTGCAGCACTGCACAGTTGAGCACCAAGTGAACCTTATAGATGTAATCAAAAAACACAGTAAGTGCACACAAAAAACGCCACGCATAAACAGAAAGCTAAATGATATACATCCAAGTTCTGATGACGGTTCTCCTTTCTCCATTTCACTGAAAATTCTTTTTCCCGATCAGATTTAGATGACTACAGTTACATAAAGCTGATCAATTTCATCCGCTCAACAGTGAGTATTCCTGAAAGTAGTATTTGATAACTGGGTCATAAATCAGTGTTTGATATACAGTTTTAAAATTTTTTTTTACTATGACTTTTTTTTTTCCTCCCCAGAAATGTGATCCATCACACCTCAAGGGGCTACCAGATGGTCCCTTACCGTGGGAGAGTGAAAACTTCCTCCGGCCAGTTATACAGGATGACCCCTTATTGCAAACCGGTACTTATTATTGTTCCTTGACTGTTTTTTTTTTTTTTTTGCAATCAAAGCTCAACTTTTTTTTAGAAATGTGATATGTGGTGCAGAAAAATGTGTGCATCCATCCGTCAATATTCTACAGCGCTTGTCCTCATTTGGATCGCAGCTGAGCGAGAAGCAGAGTACACCCTAGACTGGTCGCGAGTCAATCGCAGGGAACATATTGACAACAGTTCACACTCACTCTCAAGAGCCTTACGTTAACATGCAATGTTTGGAATGTGAGGTCAGAGCTTGAGGAAACCCAAAGCAAGGAAAACGTCCAGCAGCACGGGGACAGCAGAACATACAAACTCCACACAGGAAGGCTGGACCAGATATTGAAACTCCAAAAATCAGAACTTGAAAGTTTTTCAGTCCACCTCTAGAACTTGTGGATGTCCAGTTCAGTACATGGACAAATATAAAAATTTAAGCCACCGTATCGTTGACTTGGATTGATTACAAATGACGGCGCTGAAGTAAAATGACAACTTGAAACGGGCCATTCCATTTCAAGTTTGAAATCTCTTTGGTTCTTTGTAGACCCTGAGGACCTGTCTGGTCACCATGGGACGCTGGAGGCGGACCGCAATCATGCACTGCTGCTGAGGACAACTGCTGCTGAGGAGGCGTTGACTCGAACCTTTGAAGATATGCAAAAATTACAGTCAGTCATGCTTCTGTTTTGTTTTGGTAGCCGCATTTGCAGCCTTTTCAATCTCAGGGCTTTGGTTTGGTGCTCGTGTTTTGTCATCTCACGGGCCATCTGACGAACATTTGCAATACAACAGACCGGCCAGCAGGGGGACACTTTTTCAGCTACTTTAACAGCTCGAAAGATACCACGTGGAAGAAGTTTTAAAGGATGGGAAAATTCCACTGCAGCACTGAGGTTAAAGTGAGGAGGGGGTAGCGTAGAAGAGGTGCCTGTAAGGGAAAATTACAGAAAGAGTGAGGAAGGAGATGGGCGAAGGAAAAGCGAGTTCCAGCTCATCTGCTCCATTTACCGCAATGTCCAGTATGCTTTCATGTGTGCTTTCTGCTCACTGCTTTCGCCGTGTGTCCTAAAATATGAAATATTAATCTCCATTTTTATCTTGCATACTCTTAGACAGCTCGTCCAGGGTTTGGTGCTGAACGCAGAAATCGCAAGGCCCGCGAACCCGTGCAGTGTTGCCGAGCTTCGCGATGATGAGGACGAAGCCTACTTCAGCTCCTACGGCCATTATGGCATTCACGAGGAGATGCTCAAGGTGCGAGCTGACAAAGAAAATTTTGAGACACTTTGCTGTGGCGCAGCACGCTCTGCGGCGGGTGACTTGGCCGCACGCTTTTAAAGTGGCGCGCATGTGATCATTCGGCACGCACATGTTTCGGATGAGACGTTTTTTTTTTTTATCAAAAGTGGCAAGTGGGCAAGAAGCTGTCATGCGAGACACCAACATTGCCTTTCCTTTGAAAATAATTTTTACACCGCTGAAGCACTCCAGTGTCAAAGCGTAGACAGATTAAGATTTCTATCTTACCGCAGTAGATATCCTGGCGGCGATCCTGATTGGACCACATAGTTTTACGTTTTGGGTTAGTTGCACGTCAAGCTGATGTAAATCGCCTCTGACGCACTGTGCACGTAGGTGGCGAGACAGACGAAGGAAAGTCAAGGAAAACAAGGTGTGATGCTTTTTCTTACTTTCCCAAACTTTTTTAATTACCCCCGTTTTATAGATATGTCCCAATTAGTAATAAATTGCAGAGGTTAGTTTCAGATGAAGGCCTTTAGTCAAGTGTGCTGTTAAAAGAAACACTTGGCGTCGAAGAGGAAATTAAACTTACGCCAGTAATCTCCGGAAGCGGTTGTGGGAAATCGACATTCAAGTGCTGATGTGTATATTTTGTTTCTTTTGACATTAACGTGACTCTTATCGTTTATCTGCATTATATATAAAACTATCTTATACGGCCTCTTAGGACATTATTTTCTCTTCACAACATGTATAACGTGCTGAGAAACAAAAGCACTCACATGGTCGGGTCTCCGGTATGACATCCGTGACAATTTTCGATGCGAACTTCGGACAACTCAATCTTCACGTTACTCAGAGAGCACTTAAAACTTCTGTAAACAATCGCAAAGCTACCAAACAATAATTAACAACCACAAGACTAGCGAAATGAATAATTCTTGCATAGTCGGCGTTTGCAGCTACCTTTCAATGCCTCAAGTGTGTGCTGTATTGTGGAGCATGAAAACAGGGACATACACAGAGTAACTTCCGCAACTCAATCAAATGGAAGAAGAAACCCAAATTGATTCATTGACATCATTTCTCATGTTCTTTTTGCAGGACAAAGTGCGCACGGAGAGTTACCGTGACTTCATGTACAGTAACCCCGAAGTGTTCAGAGACAAGGTGAGCCTGTTCTGCATGAATAAATCCCAAAACCCAATTGATGGCGAATCATAAACGGTACACGGGTATATTTTGGCAATATTCCCTCGCAGGAAATGTGCAGTTCTCTCAGCAATCTTAATGTGCAAATGTAATTACTGTCAACATGGTGCCTGTGAGTTTAAATGTGCACATTAACTTGTTTAATGCACAGCTTAAGCCTGTTAACACAAACGCTGCATTTTTTTTTTTTTTTCAGGTAAGGCATTAATACGATGATTGTGTCTGATTTAAAACACTCTGGGTGAGTTTATTAGCGTACTCAATGTCGACTGCACAGTGCTGATAACAAACGCAGGCTACAACTAACAAAACACATCACCCCTTCCCAGCACAGACCGTTGCCGTTAGTACCAGGAAGCGGTGGTCCGTATCGTGGCCATCCATTATATAGGGGCGCTGCCGCTGAGCTCTGGGAAAAAAAGTGTGCCGAAGTGTGAGAGGCAGCTTGCGTTGATGGGGAATGTACATTATCCCTGTCAGAGCCAAGTGTTTGGCACAGAGGCGGAGGGAGATTGAAAACCAGAAGATTTTCTCTTTTCCGGCGCTGCAAAGATTGTTTGGTAGAGTGCACAAAAATGCTGTTTGTGTTGTGTCAACGCTGTGCCGGCAGGCCCATAAGGGCGGCGGGATACCTGCGGGCGCAGCTGCGACAAAGTGCTACGTACAGATGAGTGCATGCTCGCTACAGCTGCTAGCAGGCATTTAACGCCAGCCGTGGCGTACGTGAACAAATTGGCGGATCCGTCGGAAGCCCCAAAATAGATGTGATTAAGAAGCCGAAGGCAGTGCAAGGGTTGCTACGGAGATCCCGTTATGGGAAAATTGTTTGGTCGGTAAAGGCCAACGAACACAACCCATTGAGCATCGCGGCGTTACGTTTACAGTGTTATTTCCTATTTTTAACTTTGTGGGATTTTGTTTTTGTTTCAATCCAAATGCAACACAGTAGAATACAAAAATAAATGGAATGAGAATTGTTTCCAGTGGAAGCTCCCCCTTCTTGCAGTTTATGGGTACAACATCCTTCAGCGACAGGAACGAGCACACACACACACACACACACACACACACACACACACACACACACACACACACACACACACGCACTTGTGACCTTTTAAAATCTTTGCTTGTCATCTGATAAACTTTTCATGTTGTTTTTAAACCTTACAACGACTCGATCTATGTAATACCAACCGACACGCGTTGCCTCTTCATCCTAAGCAAGGTTGAAGGATTGATGGCCGGCACTTGTTCTCTGACCATGTTGCATCTTTCTTCCTGCCGTGCCTTATCTGACTGTTTGCCAGCCGAGTCTTGATAATACGCGCTGCGGTTTATGCATTATTCTCCTTAGCTTTTTACAGTGATCAATGTTTTCTGCCGAACCGCAATCCGGCACGTTCTCCTCCTTGGTGACATGCAGTCTAACATCCCAGGCACACAAATATTCACCATTGTGAGGACGTCTTGGGTGTTTCATGTCCATATGCCTGTCACATCCAAAGACTGCATTTAACCTTTCATGGCGTCTTTTTTTTTCCTTCTTCTTCTTCTTTAATAGGTTGTTTTAGACGTCGGCTGCGGGACTTGCATATTATCGATGTTTGCCGCTCGGGCCGGAGCCAAGCAGGTCATAGCTGTTGACCAATCAGAAATTATCTACCAGGCTATGGATATAGTAAGGTAAGTAAGAATTGAGTACCCTATTTTCCGCACGAAAAGGCGCACCTAAAAGCCTTCCGTTTTCTTCAAAGCTCACAGCGCGCCTTAAAATCTGATGCGCCTTCTGTATGGGCATTACGGTAATATTTCGACCCCACAATGGCTCCTTGCTCGAGACATGCTGACAACGCAGAGTTCAAACTTAAGGCGATCGGTTACGCCGTTGAACATGGAAATCGAGCAGCGGCGAGAGAGTTCACCGTTAACGAGTCAATGTTATAACTTGCTGTTGGTTAAGTGAATTGTGTCGCTGCTTTATTAAATAAGTTTTTCTGACATCTGATCGTTCTGTTGGTGTTTCCTAGAGCGTAGCTCCATCTAGTGGATGCACTGTAGATTGCGTCTTATAATGCGGTGCGCCCACTGTCTGAAAAAAATTACAAAATAGGCCATTCATTGAAGGTGCGCCTCATAATCCAGTGCACCTTTTGGTGTGGAAAATTGAACTTTTACATTGCCTCAAAAGTATTCATTCATACATACCCCTTGAACATTTTCACATTCGGTGACCGCCCAATCATGAACTTGAATGTATTTTGGTGAAGTACAAAAAATGGGCGGTTCTCAAAACGTTAAGTGAGTATACATCTGAGAAGTGGTATGTGCGTCTGAATTGTATTCCGCCCGTTGTACTCTGATCGTCCTAAAAACAATCCAGTGC
This sequence comes from Hippocampus comes, assembly GCF_001891065.2. Lineage (NCBI taxonomy): Eukaryota > Metazoa > Chordata > Actinopteri > Syngnathiformes > Syngnathidae > Hippocampus > Hippocampus comes. The sequence goes on along the minus strand of NW_017805496.1, from coordinate 1,079,922 downwards.
GTTCAACTGGCTTTCGAAATTGATGAACTTGGCGGCGTTTTTTTTTTTTTTTCGGCGTCAGTTATCAAACCTTCAAAAGTTATCTCCATTGTGTGAAGCTGATGTGTTTCCTCCCTGCCGAGTGTCATTAGTTAGGCTCTCTCTTATTCGTTCATTCATTTACACCTGCGGCCTGACCGATTCTGCCTTGCTTGCTCCCGCAGTCGCGCACATCGTTTTAATATGACCCAATTTAGACGTGTGATTATTTGCCGTGGTCCGGCGTATGCTTGGCTTCTCCCAATCCATTTAGCTCCACCAGAGACGGCACACGTCCTTCTTCGCAGCTCTGCCTCTTATAACATTTTTTACTTAAAAAGCCTTTACGACTGCCATTATCGCAGTTGCGTAAGGGCTTCCTATAAGCGGAACAACAGGGTTTGCTGAAGGAAAAGGACGTTTTAATTTTACAGCCCACTGGCTCGCTGTGGGAGCAGGAGTTGGCATGCGGGGGGCATCTCAGGTTTGCCAGCGGTGAACACCGAGCTCCGCCCTCAAAGGAACACGCGTGGCAAAGAGGTTCGGCTTTGGTTGTGACTTTATCGCTCTTATTTCTGCGCGAGTCTCTCACTTCCACTCGCCGCTAATATCAGGATTGTAATTAAAGTGGCTTCTGTTGGTTGCACAGGAGCATCCATCTCCTGTCTCGTCTCCGTAGCTGAAGTTTAAATGAAAGGCTGAATTTCTTCCTTCACAGTCACTTCCTTAATGGATAATGTCTAGATAGTTTTTTTTTTAATGGCTGGAATTGATGGATTGTCCAATAAAATGCTCCGGATTGTGGATGTTTGAATCTCAACTTTACTAGTTACAAAGGTATGGGATTATTTAACCCACATTTTTTTGGTCAAATATGAACTAGAAATTATTTTGGGATACTGTTGCCCATCTGAAAAAGCCTCAGACTACTAAATAATACCCATTGAGGCAGGTGTGTGCTGTGGTAAGAACATTTGCCACTTGCAAAGAGATGCTAAGTCCTTTTTTGTTCTTTGTAATAACAAAGTGCTTCAAGTATGCCTATCGTTTAACCACTAAAACTTTGTGTTTTAAGAACACACATTTGTCGTCATGTTCTGAAGGCCCAACTTTACCTGGATGTGGTGTCTCGGTCTGAACACTAGGGGCGCTATTTAAAATGAGTTTGTCGAAAACAGATGTACATCAGAGACAAAGAAGAAAAAAAACAAAGCGTCATGTTGTCTCTGTGTGCAAAGCTGCTAATAAAATTAATTACAAAAAAATTAAAATAAAATACAAGACTGCTTGCTGAGTATGTGACAGCAATCGTCTGGAGCATGATGTGCCCTGGCCTGACCCAAGCAATCTGTGACCACTTTCAAACAATCCGCGAGGTCTTGGATGAGCACCGGAGTCAGTTTGGAGAACAAATGTGAATTGTGGGAAACATAAATCAATCATCCACATTTGGAACTCACGTTTAGGAAGCTCATCACGTCGCTGTTGCGGCTGTTGAGGGACCTGGAATGGCACCCGGCATGCTTGATGTGCTTTCGGCGATGCCAAAAGTTGACCACGTCGTTTCTTTTCTGTGCACTTTCTCAGTCTTGGTCTTGCAGAAAATATCCAAATTTTAGAAGCAATAAGCTTTTGTGCCGACGAAAGCAATAGCTTGACCATCCAGAATAAGCCGTGCATTTTGTTGTTTGATTGCATAATATTGATTGATCCATGGTGCTGCGAAGCACAACAAAAGTGTGGGCATTTTTTTGTTTTTGTTTTTTTAAATAGCATGTAGCATTACTGTGTTTGTAATATGTGTACTCTCTGATAAAGTTCCGTCATAACACATGTTCTTTCTCAGGAACCAATATCCTTCACATTTCCAGTAGATTACATAAACAACCTCTGTGCTACTCTCACCCCAGCACATATGCATTTTGGTTACAGGGCCGACGCAGACTCTTTTGTGGTGAGCCCTGACATTGTCCTCTAAGTTAGCGCTGTAATGAGTTTACAGTGGTTCCCTGTTATGAAGACGGAATTGTGGGGAGGGAGTGGCGGTCGGGGTGTCGGAATCTGGAAGGATGTGATAGCGGCCCGAGCAGAGTGTTCGAGAGGGGGAAGACGACTCAAGATAAGCATCGCTGCCACAGAAATGCACTCTGGGCCGCTGTGAGTAATTGTTCTGTCCTCCGTAACATTAGGTGTCATGATAATGGAATATTCACAGAGATAGATAGCCACAATGGCCGGAGTGACGGGAGGGATCATTCAAACGGTCCAGGTGATCATAGAATTCCTTACCTCATGTTGTGGGCCCTCGTGGCACTTTTCCAGGTTACATGCATAATACAGCCTTGGCAAGGCTTGGGAAATATCCAAAACTTGGGTCGGGCTGGACTTAGTTCCATTCAGTTTCTCTTATTGGAAAGTTTTTTGTTTTTTTCCCCCCTTCCTTTCACAATCTATCATGGAAGTATAGAATATGTTGCTGCAAAACAGAGTCCACTTCTGTAAACGTATTCTGTTGCTCACTACTATTCCATCCCACTGCACTCAAACACAGGGCAGAAAGTCTTTCCCACAGCGTGAGAGGCGAGATCGCGGCTGAGCAGGCAGCCCTGTAATGAAATATGTCAGCGTTTGAGATTTGGGTGGAAAGCACCAAGAGCCCTCTCAAGATGAGGAATGGAGCCATTTGCCAAGTCTGTTGCGAGTTTTGTAAAGCTTTTAACGTTTTGTTTTCTGCAGGTCCAACAAACTTGAGGACAAGATCACTTTGCTCAAAGGCCGCATAGAAGACATCAGCCTCCCCATGGAGAAAGTGGATATCATCATCTCGGAATGGATGGTCAGTACACAAAAATGCAGTGTGTCATGTAGCTGATGTTTGAACAAATTAGCCAAAGTGTTTTTAGTCAAATATTACCGCCTTAGTTTCCCTTGGGGCCATATTTATAAGTGTCATGAAGCATGGAAATGGAATGAAAACGTTTTTTTTCTGAGTCTTGACAAATACAGCCCTCCAGTATATTGTCAGTCTTATCCAAAAATCAATTAGGTCGAACTCATTAATAAATCACGTTGAGGACCACTTGACCCCCAGGCTCACCATGATCTGAACTTCACACCTTACAAAGCCAGTTTGAACAATTCTTTGCTTTCAGCTTTGACGGAACTGTTTGGGGAAGGCCCTTTTCTTTTTTCCTAGCATAACTGTACCAAGCGCAGACTATAAACGACTCAGGATTGGTAAAATATCAGAACCACGCATGACTAATATTTATAGTTGGCAAATAATTGAGGACACTTTTTTTTTTAATCGACTACCTCATCAAAATCCAATGCATCAGCATCTGTTCTACATTTTTAAGTCATGTCCTTAAAAGGACTTAAACCACAATCTTAAACCATGAATACCTAACCAGCACGAGCAGTCTTATTTTGACTTGATGCCCATTTATCAGCCAGATTCCGTATGGCGATACAGGCGTCGCGGCCAAAGTTGAACGCACCGCTTAAGTCATTCCTAATTCATGAGCCTCCTGTATCTGCCCCCCCCCCCCCCCCAATCTATCGTGAAACCCCAGGGTCACAAACGGGGGTCGGCCGCCAGAGCCTTCCTATCCCTTCACCGGGGAAATTGAAATTCGTCAAGTGACATGCTCGCGGGGCGCTGAAGGATAGGGGGCGTAATATCGAATGACACTGGCTCACCGAGTGCTAATCTATCTAAGAATCTTCTCGTCACTTCTTATCAAGGCCGCAGCGGCAGACGTTGCTCACAGACAAGATTTCAAAGGTTGCCCTCGAGTCTCCTTTGACAAAGAAAAAAAAAATCAGGAGAATTAGAATCAATGAGTTGTGCATTTCAGGACTTCCTGGTTATTGTACATGAATGAATAATACTTTGGATGACCTGAGTGAATGGAACTTTCAATGACAATGTACCCATTCATTATAGAAGTGAGCTGCCAATTCTGATCAGCCAAAAAGTGTCTAGTCCCGCATAAAATTGGTCTCTTAAAATTCTCACTTAGTCACAGAGAAATGTAGACCCATTTGGAAAATTGTACAAATCTCCCAATGGTCATCAAAATGAAAACATTCTTGGATTGACGCTCTCATTAACTGCACTGTCACGAGGTGAGAAATTATTATCAGTCAAAATGAGCAGCGAGCTACAGAACAGTGACATCCGTGGTTCGCGCCTGACAAAATTATTTTCCCGGAGGTCTCACAACTGCTCCAGGTGTTCACTATTCAACAACTCTTGGGAAATGTACGGTTTGATCGTCTGGCCCACATTGAAAGGGAAAAGCCGCCGTTTGGATTTGAAATATTGTATAGCTTTTGCGACAGCGGTCCCCGGAGCTTTTCGGATTCACCTCTTGTTCAAGATAGGGACCACTCTTTAAGGAAATGAAGTAACTAGACACAAGAGAATGTATACAATCCGATGATTTGTTGAGACAAAGCTATGACAAACTTTGATACAAACATGAAGGGGGAAAAAAAAGGATTGTGTTTACTTTATAGACGAGAAAAGCACACGCTTTTGTGTAGCAATGTTACATTTGCGTCAATACGGTCAGTTATGGAGTATAGGTAATCATACAGTTCATTTGCAGTGGTCGCTGTCGTCAATGTGTACAAGGGGACGGCGTTAACGGGACTAATGGCCAGAGGTGTGTGATGAATGTGCCGTGTCCAGTCGTGATGGTGATGGAGGAGGAGGAGGCCGATGAGTGTCTGTCTTGGTGCCGTTTGAAAGACTGTTTTGAGTAGCACCGCTGTCATTTCATAACTCACACCATTGATCGCTCCTCTCGCTCGGCAACACTGAAAAACAAACACTTGAGAATCAGATGAGACCGGAGGGGGCTGGTGGCCATCATGAGGTGCCCAAAGACGAAATAAAAACTCGCAGCGAGATCAATCACAGGCGATAGGCCTGCTCGCTTGGTCATGTTGCTGTGGCGTTGCGCATCCATTCGCTGATGCAGATCTCACTTCTTTTTTTTTTTGCCATTGCAGCTTACATTAAAACACATTGCGGTGGAGAATGAACAGATGTTCTGATAAGAACAACTCGAGTGTCAAGTGTAACGCATGTGCAAAGTAGCAACAGCAAAATGATGATGATCATGTACAGGAAGCTTGCACACCACACCCATTAGGTTGACTCTACATTCAAAACAAGTGCAGCAAATACAGTTGGGAAATAAATGAATGAACCGCAACCTCTTTATTTCCGCCACCTCCAGCTCTGCTTCCCGTTGTGCCGCTTTAATACTTATCGCATAACACAGCTGACACTTTAGTCCACCCGTTCTGACCTGCTTGCATCCATGTCTTCACCTCCTTAACACAAGTCACGTTGGACATTTGACCCGAAGTATTTAGTCCTCCACCCTCACCATCTCGTCTTCCCTAGTCTCACCGTTCTTCCTCCATCTCTCTGTCTTGCTTCTGCTCATCTTCGTTGCTCTCCTTTCAAGCGCATGCCTCCACCTTTATAAACATTTCTCCACCTGCTCCCTGCGGATCACAATGTCATCTACAAACGTCATTGCCCATGAGGATTCCAGTCTCACCTCATCTGTCAGCCTATCAATTACGACTGTAAAGAAGAAGGGGCTTAGAGCAGATCCCTGATGCAACCCCATCCCTACCTTAAACTCCTCTGTCATGCCTCCAACACGTCTCACCGCTATTTTGTTACCCGAATATGTGTCCTGTACATTTCTAACCTATTTCTTCATGTCCTGTACAATTTCATACACATTTCCCGGCCACTCCTTGTGCAGTACCAGAGTTCCTTTCTGGCTACACTGTCAGAGGCTTTCGATAGATCTCTGTACTTCTCCATCAACACTCTCAAAGCAAATCATGCATCGATGATACTCATCCTAGGAAGGAAACTGTCCTGTTGCTCACAAACACTCACTTCTGCCCTGAGTCTTGCCTCCATTCCCTTGTCCATAATTTCACTGTGCTGTGGCTCATCAACTTGATTCCTTTATTGTCCCCACAACTCTGCACATTGCCTTTTTTTATTTTTTTTAATCTTCTACACCGGTACCGCCCGGGATGCTGAGAAGTACTTCATCTTGCTCCTTCCATAATTTCTCCTTCTCCTAGTTCACATCCTACCTGTGGGACATAAACACTAATTCCGTATCTTAGACCTTAGTCCTTCCGGTGTCAACGGTGCACTGGGAAGCAGGTTTTCTCCATTTCATCCTGTTTACAGTTACTGTGAACAGATTTAATTCCAGCCCATTTAGCTTTCATTTCTTTTGGATCTTCTTTGACCAACTCCTGGGCTGGAAGTCTAGAAACCCAACCGTTTGTGTCCAAAGTCTGCATAATCATCCAGGGGACGCCTTAAAGTCTGAAATGGTAGTGAAGTTCATAGTCATCGAAAAGGATTAGTCGCATCTTTCTTGGTAAAATGTTGCGGTGCAATCGTAAAACTTTAGATGGGCAACTTTCAACATGTCACAATTCATCAAGTCCGATGAGTGTGCGTGTCAGCAGGTGAATTAATAGCTGCCCCTCCTTTAGCCTCATTATCGCTGCCGAGAGCATTACCTGCCTCCGAAGAGAATGCGAGTCATCAATCATTCTCTTCTTTTGTCTGTCTCGCTGTCAATCACTCATGTCGCGCACACTCACTCGATAGGTTCACAAGTGTGTCTTTTGTAAAATGTTGATTTATCGGTGGCTTCGGATGGTTGATTGCTGCTTGTTTACAAGGCACATCAAAAGTTCCAAGAGTCTTATGACGAGATGTATGTCAAAGCCAAACTACGAGGTTTCCCCTTCAATCGCGGGCAGAGAATACCCAAAGAAAATACCGAAAAGTATATCAAAATATATATTTAGTTTCTTTTGTCTTTGTTTTATTGGTGCAATTCAGAAGGTTAATTTCCTTGCGGCTACACTAGACATGAAATTGCTCTTACACAACGTTTCTTGTGTGTTTCTCATTTGCTTGGATAAAAATGAAAATTAGGTTTCTACTGGAACCCGCTCAATGTTCAGTCACCAAGTGATTACGCCACGGAACCCGTCACAGTAATGCACTTGATCTGTTGATGGTAATTTGGTGTCATCTGACCACAGAGTCCTCCCGAAGAGCCTCGCTGACATGGCGGGCCCCGCCCTCTGTATTCACCGAAGCATGCAGGCCCTCCCCATACACACTCCCAGACACACGGATTCACGCACACGGGCCTTCTCCTTTATTTTGCCGCGGCACTCCTGGGACCGCGAGTGATGATGACCTGCGGTAATTGAGGCAGATGTGATTTGAATGCGGGAGAAGAGTGGAGTGCAAACTGCTGATGCAGATTGTCTTGTGTCACGCATTCTGAATTAGATACAACCAAGTATGTCCGAAGGTCACGACCATATGACAAAAATATTGGAGGTGTTTTCTAAATCACAACACGGTCTTCACAACTTGACGCAATTGTGTCAAATGTAAATTAAACCAACACAATGATGTGAAAAGCTACATTCAATTGAATACTCTCCAATATTATTTTTCCTTTCTCTTGTGTTAAAGAATGATTGGAAATTCCAAGGGGAAAAACTGTACGGCGTCTCACCTAACCCAGTGTTTAATGTGGCTGCAATTCACTGCGGTTCTCAGCCCTCAAGTCGAATCGGTAGCCCACCTCCTCTATCATTCAGGTTGACAGTCGGCCTGCGAGTTTTGCTGACTCAGAACAGGTCACTGACCTGCCTTTGTTGTAAACGGTTCTCGGGTGCTTTTGAACAGACTGCCGTTGAAAAATATGAGCCTTGTGTGTCGAGGTGAGTTTGTGGAAAAACAATCGGGTGGGGGGGGGGCGGTAAAAATGTAACAAAGCTGTCAAGAGTGTTTGCCATTTTTAGTTTTGTGTTGGTGCAAAACTTCAACGTGCTTGAGCGCGGTGTGTGAGGCCACGGGGAGACGTGTTTTATATGCTAATTTTGTTAATGTGTATAAGCTGTTCCAGCCCGTTCTCATTAGGCTTTTCATTAGTCTCTTATGTAAATGTAAAAGTGGCTATACTGCAGTATGTCACTCGTGCAACCCTGGCTCACTCAACTTGGCTCCAGCCTCGCACATCGTCTGTTTAGCGTCACCGAACTGCATTAGTTGCTCTCACGCTGCCTTTGAAAAAGGAAACGTGTACGCATTGACAAGGTTCCCCCCCCACCCCCACAACGCATATTATATCATATGCAACACGCACGTAAAGTACAAAGCACCCCACGGTGAAGTGGTTGTAACACTAGCTAATTAATATTATGATATAATTCATAAATTTGTTGGGTGTGGATCATTGTGAAGGTAGTGGGGGGCGGTAATCCCGGACCATCATTGACCATAAAGGTGTGTGACTCTTCTCACAGGCCCCTGTCTCATATCCCTTTTCCTTCAAGTGAAGCAGTGTCCCGTGAAATTGGCACTAAATTATGAGGCCGCTGTACGCTGCGTGAGGGTTTTAAAAACGGTATAGCGTTAAGGTCATTGAGTGGACAGCAAGTAGTCAGCAACAATGAGCTGGTCTGACTTTGGATCGGGGCCAATTCGCCGTCGACAAACAAGGAATTTGAGCATGCCGGTTGGTTCGGGTTGATCTGCATCGTCACCATCATGGCTTTTTATCAGCTCTGAACCTTGATGCTGATGGCAGTGATTATCGGGGTCGAAGTTATAAATCACTGTCACGTCCCTTGTTTGTTCCTCCCTTTCGCTCATCCATTCAACGAAATGCTGTCTTAATTTCAATGTACCTCAGTGGAATACTATTTATCTGCCCCCAACCGACTTAATGCTAAGCCTCCACCCTTTGTCCAGACTTTCTTTGTCACATACCAAAAAAAAAATGTTGTCTTCTCTCTCACACACACACACACACACACACACACACACACACACACACACACACACACACTTGCCCTGTCCTGTTCAAGTTTGCCGTCCTGGCCCTCACCTTACCTTGGCGTCATAAAAGAGGAACAGTCCAATGCATGTAATTCTCACCATTATTGATGGTCCACTAACACCAAATCTGGAAAACACAAAGCCCTGCCAGTTATTAAGAATAATGAAGAAAAAAAATAAAAATTGTGCTGCCTTAGCAAATTTTCACTGAACAAGTTCATCTAGTTAATTGCATTTCTTCGAAAATAATGAGGGGGGAAAAAGTTTTTAAAAATCAGGTATTTCAAATTTAGAAATGTGCATAAAAACAATAGATTAATGGGTGAGAATAGTAAGCAGTTATTGCTCATCACTGTACGTGAAAGGAAGAAATTCCAGAGGTGCGAATCAAATAATCAAAGAGGATATCCTTCAGGATCCTCTGCAGAAAACCGACATGAGGTTGACAAAACGCAATTTCGGCATGAATGAAATAATTCCGCGCTTAATTTATGATCTGCTGGAGCAGAACTGTACTTCGTCTCGGGGTCAAATTTGGATGCTTTGCCGGAGAGCGTGAAGAGATGTTCCACCTTTCATGGTCATGAATTCAGGTTTTCATTATTACGTAGTACAAATGAAACTAATTGGATTATGCTGTATTTGCATCGCCAAATTCCATCATATGTATACTTTGTATCATAGGTTTGTGCCTTTACATTGACACACAAATGGTTTTAGCCTTTTTTGTGTATAAACAATGTTAGACCTTTGGTTATATCAGAATGTGACATGTATTTAACTCCTAATGGGTTTTTTTTTTTTCTTTCGCAGGGTTACTTTTTGCTATTTGAGTCCATGTTGGACTCCGTCTTGGTTGCCAGAGACCTCTATTTGGAAGATGGTGGTTCAGGTAGACCTTCCATTCTCTCTTGATCGCCATCATCAGCAATACATACAGTCATTCTCGAATTTGCACCACAAATCGCTAATCGTTTTGACGGCAGCGAATTAGTTCTTTATGGTTTGAAAAGTTCTGCTTCTAACTCCAGAAAATGTATTCTTTTTAGTTTAAAACTGCTTACCTTAACTAGAATCTCGCGTCATGTTGTGACCACAGCTTCAAATAGCAAGTTTCGGCGGATGCCACATGCTCAAGAAGGTGGTGGTAATGCAACAAAAGTATTTGTCAAATCCCAAATGAAAGTGGCAGAAATGGAGGAAGAAGTAGTTGTCATTGCAGCTAATGTGTGGCGTATCGCTAATTTAGCCTAAGGCATCCGGAGGGGCAAGGATTTACGATGTATGCACTAAAAAGTACAACAACCGACCAGAGTTCTACCTTTGGCCACAATGTGATGCAGGATTCTCACAAAGGTAAGCCATTTTAAACTAAAAAGAAAAATGTTTCCGTCGTTGGAAACAGAGGTTTCGAATCCAACCAGAATTCATGCTGTCAATATGATTAATTGACAAGTCACACCTGCGTGTATGACACAGGACCTACCAAACTATTAAAAAAAGTGAGATTTATTGTCTGGAAAATATTGGTAACGTGTTCAAATTAACCTGCCCCCAAAACATTTCCACATTTCAACAACCTTGAAGCCTCCATATTACGAAATCAAGATTTTATTCATGTCTGTATGAAAACGCACCCATGCCTGACTTGTCCACGATAATGAGCCAGCCCACTAATCAGGGTGAGCTGCACCAAACAGCTGAAGGGGAACAATTTGGTCCACTGGGAGTCAATTGTAATTGCCAGCATTATGTCCACTCATGGCTATTCAATTAATGTCTCGCGTGGAAGGAAGAGAGACCTGCTCACAGTCTGGTGTTAGTTCTCTACCCTCATTTTTATTGCAGTATCAAATTATTACAACATTAACAAGAATATGACATGAGAAAAAAAGCGTGCAACTTAATTACATTACATTTTGAAAAGTGACGCAGACAGCAATTGCATCACTAGATCCACGACTCCAATGTGACAGAAAAGTATCATTCAATGCATTTTTGTTTTATTTTTGCTTTCCTGCCAGTATTCTTTTTTTCTGAGTGCTTGTAATTCCTCGCACCATTCTGTAAATTGCTTTATTTACCTTGCTTATAGCCAATTTGTTTGTGCAGTTAATTAAATAACAAAGTCTCTCATCATTACAATTAACTACTAATTGTACACTGACATTTGCACTGCTGCTGTGCCCTTGTTTTAATGTACAGCGGAACCTCGAATTAACAAACAAGATGTAAATTTGGATTGGAGCGCAACTGGTTGCTCAAGCCACCATACAAGTGCGCTAAACGTACATCATCAGATCTGTGACCTCGTAGTGGAGTAGATAGCAAGCCAGAGGATGAAGAGTGACAAAAACCTTTAACCCAGACAAGTGATGTTTCATCTAGCGCTGCTAGAAGTAGACACAAGACTTATTTGTATGTTCCTGACCACAGAAGTTCAAGTTAACTCTGCCGACAACAACATACAATCATCTAAGGTTGGCCACTGATCTAAACATTCACCCATCAGCTGAAAAGATTTGTATTTTCTGTTCTTGCATGACTGTGCCACACAAAAATCTCAAAGGGCATGCTTTGCTAATCCCTGACTTCGATTCCCATCAAACACATTTTCGGGTGAGTCAAGTTAGGGTTGCAGCTAACCATCATTTTAATAATAATAATGATATCAAGCGGCACGGTGGTCAACTGGTTAGCACGTCCGCCTCACAGTGCAGGGTTCGATTCCGGCTTCCTATGTGGAGTTTGCATATTCTTCCCGTGCCTGCGTGGGTTTTCTACGGGTACCCTGGTTTTTCCTCCTACATTCCAAAAGCATGCATGGCAGGTTAATGGAGCACTCTAAATTTTCCCACGGTGTGAGTGTGAACACGAATGGTTGTTCGTCTATGTGTGCCCTGCGATTGGCTGGCAACCAGTTCAGGGTGTCCTCCGCCTAGTGCCTGAGGACTAGGCTTCCCTTCATCCCTAAGTTTTTCCCAGCATGCCTTGCACAGCACAGTGTCCTGGGAGAAGGGATCTGTTTTTGCCCCCGCTCCCTCGCTCACCATCTACTCGTTCACAGCCGACCAATGAGGGGGCTCAAGAGAGCAAGTGTAGTGGAGGCGATGGGGGGGTGGGGTGGGAATGACAAACGGGCTGAGAGCAGCGAGTCGAGAAGGACGCAGATGTCAAAGCCATGAATCTGGGGACACCAGTGTGCCCCTCCTCTTCGTCGTCGCCACCACCCCCCCCCCTTTCCATTTGCAGTACAGTCGCCCCTCCTTTGCCTGCTCAACTTTTTTTGCCCCGATTGCTTCATCAGTGCGTTTTTCAACTCAGCCTGTCCAAATGTTGCCAAGTCATCAAAAGCCCACCTCCCACCTGGTCTTCATGATCACTCATCTTGCCTCAGTAATCAAACCAAGTGATGTTTTTGCGTTTGCAAGCGTGCAAACGCCATCGTTAGGTGCGGTGACACTCACATGGTCATGAGCAGGCGTCGGCTAATAATGAGAGACCATGAGATGCCCATCGCTGAGCTGTCACCATTCATTCTCGCAATTCATGGCCCGATGTATTGAAGGTTATGTGAGGCTGAACGGCAACCCGGATGCCGGGCAAAATAAATTCAACATGCCTGCTGGATGGGTTATATTTTTCAAATGATAGACAATTGGAGGTTTGCGCTTGTAGATGGAAGCCTACAGCTGAGGGTTTGTTTTTTTTTTTTTTTTTCCTCCTCAATTATATATATTTTTTCCCCATAAAGCTCATTATTAGACTCTTTTCGAAGGCTACAGAAGTGAAGGCTTACACCATAAAATAGCAAAACAAAAATACTTCTGCACAATTATGACCAGAGGATATTTTCAATTTTTCTCTTAACCTGGTCACCATGGGCATAAACCCACAGAGGTTGCAAGAGTAAAGCAAAAGTTCATTTTATTTGTACAGCCTTGACTCAGGAAAGAGTTTCAAAGAGCCTCAAAGGCCTACAGTTGACAAATATTGGCGACATCCTATAATCAAAACTCCGAAACTGGGCAAGAGACCTTGAGCATGTGCCACAAATGAGAGACAAAACATGCACAAAAAACCTCATTGAACTTTGCACTCACACAAGGAAAAAAAAAAAAAAGTTAGATTTATTGTGCCATCTTCAACGCATTCCAATTCCTATATGCCCGTAGCCCAACGTGCCAATATCCCAGATTGCCAATGACCAGGGCGGTGAGGGCCCGTTATAGCTGCTCGCAGCTCTAGTTTGTTGTTTTGTTGTTTTTTTTTTTGCATTTGCTCTCTTTTAATTTTCACAATTTGCAATTGTGATGAGTTATTTGCTGTTGTGTTTTGCACTTAAGGGCCACTGTAGTGTTGGTTCAAATCAGCATATTAGACATGAGTTGACGTGTTTCTGTATATTTTTTTTTAATGTGAATTTGGCCGTAGGACTCTTTCTTGGCTAATGCTGGTTCACAGTAGGGGTGTCAAAGTCTTAGCGCTAACATTATCACCCAGCAGTGTGACCATATCTTATGTGAAAACACATTAAAAGACGTTTAATCCAAACCGCTGTTCTTAAATAGGCAGTGAAATTTCATCCAGTATGGGCTTTGTAAGTAGGACAAAAAGCGGGCCAAATGATATTTTGTCATTGCTATTACTTCAGGAAATTGATGGAACACGCCACGCCCACGGGACCTGAAGGCGTTCTCTAATTAGTTGTGTTTGATGCTTTGGGAACCTTCAAAATTGATGATATCAAGCTCGCCTGGATTAGAGTTTGCCTATTCTCTTCATTTTGGTCTTCATGACTCCCATTTTTTCTCATTCTGGAGGTGACTGATTCGATTTTGTTCTTTGTTGTTGTTTTTTTTATATGCATAAATTAAAGAACAGTAGCAAGCAACTGTAATCCGAGTTCCCCTTAACTTTAACTCTGCTCTTGGTTATGGCTGTCTTTTTATGAATCATCATTTGTGTTTTTTGTATTTTTTTTTCCTCTGCACACCGAACTGGCCATTCGTTCCTCTGGGCTTCTTAGTCTACCCAGACCTTTGCAACATCAGCCTGGCAGCAGTGGGAGATAAACAGAAGCACCAAGAGTGCATTGCGTTCTGGGACGATGTGTACGGCTTCGACATGTCATGCATGAAGAAGGCGGTCGTGCCAGAGGCTGTGGTGCAAGTGTTGAATGCCGACACGCTCATCTCCGATACTACAGTCATACAGGTAAATATTCTGTGAAATTGATTATGTTTATGAGGGAGCATGAGAATTGGGAGCGGGCAAAATCGGGTGCTCATGGGGCCACGTTGCATTTTTGATTATCATTTTATTGTCATGCAAAGATGAAAACTATTGATAAGGAACTGTGGTCATTTGGTTGATTGAATATCCGGGATCGGCGGATATCACGAGGACCAAAAAGTTTCACTTCCTCTTCAAGAAACTCGAATACTTAACTCAGCCTGCTGTGAATAAAGCACTTCACTAAACTGAGAGCTGAGCACTGCGATTAAAAAAAAAGTCCAAGCGGTTCCACATATGAGCGAAGTTACGACCTGTTTTGCGTCTTTTTTGTGGTGCGGTTGCACTCCCCTTTTTGGAATCTCGAACGCCACGATGCGTTTCATCTCCGGTTGGCCTGTTTGCTAACTAGCGTCTCCTCCGCCCATGTGCGAATGTGATAAATGAGAGCAGAGCTTGATGTAATGGAATTTGAATCCTCTAATCGATAGTTTCTCCCCTCCAGTGACAAATAGACAGCCCCCCTCCTCCCCAAATTACAACGACTCTCATCCATTGCCTCTCAACGATACAATCCAATAACATTCTATTAAGGCTGACTGCGACTCCGTAAAATTGAGAGCTCTCTCTTGGAATTATATATTCTGCAAACCTGATGACTTTTTTTTTTCTTCCTTCTTCTCAGTGAGAACAAATAGGACAAATTGAGGAAAGTTAAACCCGAAACCATTTCAAGCTGCACTGATCTTGCTCTGTGGTACTTTTCCATGTTCTGAGGCTTACGCATTACAGTCGTGCTTCTTTTTAAGGTGCAGTGCCTAATTGAGACCTGAAATGTTTTGGATGGACTGTTTTCAGTGGGCATTGAGCTCCAATTAAACGCGAAGATTTTATTGTGAATGGTCCTCGATGTCAGGTCTCTCGGTATATATTTTACCTTAGTAAAGTGCACATTGAGAACAACAATCTTCTGTGCCCCATTGCGTCTTAAACCGGTAACGGTGTCATTAAGAATCTTAGCTATGTTACAATGTTAAGCAATCAGTTGCCGAAAACTTCTAGCCAAATGTTTGCCATGTCAAGATTTTTAATTAAAGCAACCCCAAAACGGGGAATATACAAACAGTCATGAATTCTAGCATAATATTTCTTTGTTGTTGTTGTTGTTGTTTTTTTTTTTTTTCACTCAACAGACGATCGACTGCAACAAAGTGCATCTCTCAGAGTTGGAGTTTGCGTCCGACTTTTGTTTGAAGATGACCAAAACCACAGATTGCACGGTAATTCACGCAAACACATCCGCACACTTGGACACAGTCACCTTTCGAGGCAAGGCGAGGCAGCTTCCTCCGTATAGCACGTTCCCGACACAAGACAACTCAATGTGCTTCACACTTAAAAAAAGCACAGCACATAAAGGCATTTAAAAACAAAAAGTAGTGGCTCGCTAACTGAATGAGCCTACTTTGTCAGCTTTCAAAAACATTTAAAGGGAGGTTAATTAATAAGTAGCTTTCTTGAGTATCTCAAAGAATGGACAGTAGGTTAGATGTTTTTTTTTTTTAATGCTCAAAAGACCTTAATCAAAGGTAACGGGGAAAAAAACAACATCATTTTTAACCTGGATTTAAAAGCATTTATACTTGGGGCTGACTTCCACTCTGTTGTATTTGCATACAGCAAACCAGCTAAATGCTGCTTCACCATGTTTACTTAACCTAGCACCACTAATTGACCCGAGTTTGCAGATCTCAGAGCCCGACCTTGACGCAGCGAGCCCTCTTTTTGCATCTGCTTGTGAAGATCTCTGTGGTTGTGGGGAGCACCGCAGTCTCCCGAGCAGTCTTTTCAAGAGCCTTCCTTTGTGCAGTCACTGTGCCACACTGTGATGCTGCTGCCGAGGCCGCTTCTCCGCCACACATTTCTAGAGGCTCCTCTAGTCACTGCTCCCCTTTCCAACCTATCGCAGATTCCAGAGAGATCAGCTTTCTCCTCGGTGTTGTAGTTTGTGATACGCTTAATGCCTTTCCGCATGCTCATGAGGGTCATGGAGGTGACGCGGCCCTGGATTTTCTGAGCATAGCGGTACTTAGCCCTCCCAATACCCGCAGTCAGCTCTCTTTTTTTTTTGCCCTGAGTGCTGATGGTTCTTGTGCCCAAAAGGTAGCATCCCTGGCCTTTAAACAGTGCTCTGACAGCCGCTTCGCTGAACATTTTCCAGTTTGTGCACTCCAAAAAGTCAAATGATCAAATATTAGAGAAAAAAAGTTTTCAACTCTCCAAATAAAGGACAGAAATCGACTTGAGAAAAGAAAAGTTTGAAACTCAAAGCTGAGGTGTCGGCCAACCGCAACACATGAATTAAATTGTGTCCTCGGTGGGCGTTAGCTAAAAAACACAAAAGCGTACAAAATGCTTTATGAGCCGATTTTTTTCCCTGCCGCCGCATCCCTCACCTGAACTTCCTCCAATGACTGAGCCACATTTCACCGTATTGTGAGCAGCCTGCAGCGGAAGCGCCTCACTTTAATGTCTTCCGAATGCTCTGCAATGTGACGCGTGCAGCGCTGCAGACTTGTGTGTGGTGGTGCAGTGCTACATAATTTGGCGGAATGGCTTCATGGATAATCAATATGTGGTTTTTATCTGGCCTATGCTCCTTGTGCATATGTTTGCTTGTCTATGTATACAGTGTGTCTATATAAATGTGTGTGTGTGTGTGTGTGTGTGTGTGTGTGTGTGTGTGTGTGTATAGAGAGAGAGAGAGTAGTTCCAAGTCATATGCAATGCTGCAAAATAGTTAGGGAGGAGGATCCCATTTCCTCCTTTGCTCCTTTTTCTACTTGCAAATTGCTTTTTTTCTTATGTTTTTTATTTTTATTGCAAAGCCGAATCATTCGTTTGGTGCCCGGCTATCGAAGTGGGCCCCGCGTCTTGGAATGTTTTATGAACAATGGGGTGTATCGTTTCTTAATGCTCTCGGAAGCCGATCTTATATAATGCAGGTATTCAGTAAAGAAGGTATGGTGAGTCTGAATTGTTCCTTCTCACTCTCTCTTCCAACCTCAACGCTGCTTGTGTCGGGGATTTACAGATGATTATTGACCTGCGCGAGGGGTGCTTCGCTGTCGTAAAGATACCGATCTGGAGTCGGTATTGTCTGCGGCTCTTCGGTGGTAGTTAAGGTTAGGATGTGTGAAGGGTAAACTGCTCCTGGACCAGCGATCAGGGGATTGGCAAGGGAGAGCTGCTGTGCCTCTCGCGCGATGATGGAGGGCCTGCTTTTGTTCTCCTGTCGACAGTCCATTCATCAGCTCAGCCTGCCTAACCTTGCATTAAATGAACAGCACAACCCCTGCGTCTGTGCCGCTCACGCGCCAGATAAATCCTCTCATTGCCTTTTTTTTTTTCCCAGCCACCCTTTTTCTTTGCCCGCCTTTATATTTACATGCCGGCGTTCATTGTGTCTGTTTAAATACCCTCAAGCCACACACAAGATATCCGAGAGGCGGAAAATGTCTGTGACGAGGAGCTTTACACAAAAGAAAACAAACGTCACAAAGAAATGTATGCATCGGGAATTGTACTGCACATTTGTATGAAAAGGTCTCTGAGAATTAGTTGGCCCTTGAGCTTTGCGCCGGTCATCCATTTTTTTCCCAAACGTAGGAAGTAGTAGCTTTAAATTAGATGATCAAAATGACCATTACTTCACGCCAAGGAATCAATTATCCAAATCCATGTTTCTCTTACTTTTGCTTTCATTGTTTGATAATGAAAGCAAGTTTTAAATTCACGTTATAAAAATAAAATGTCCTCAAGTTCAAAGTGACTGTGAGCCCGTTTACACCACTTTTTTTTTTTTTTTTTAAATCTTAAAAAAAAAATGTGTTGCTCAGCTTTAGTGTACATCTGCTTTCTTTATCTTCACATGAGATGTTACGTTTTGGAGAGTAAAAAAAAAAATTATATTTTGGGAGTTTGGATCCAACAAAGTGCTACGACGCACCTTCGCACCCTAGAAAAAAGGAATCCCGCCAGCTTTTCAGGTGCACCGAATTGTGTGTTGTCTGAGTACATCCTAAGCGAGGAGCTGCGGTTGGAGGTATTCTACAAGCGAGGACCGTTTGGCCTCCAGCTCGCTGGAACAACAGCAATCCGGCAGAGGAGGAGAGGAGAGGCGGAGGAGGTGCACGGGAGGTAATTCACACCACTGAGGTGGTCATGCTTGAAGCTTCCACGCCTGGGTAAACCCTATCAAAAGTGCATTAGACCTCTCCGCTCATGCACCCCTCCTGTGCGTCACCGTCAGCAATCCTCCCGTTACCCCCTCCTCTTCGTGCCCCCCACCCTCCCTCAGCCCCCACTGTTGTATAATAGTATCTGGCCGAGCCACTCGGCTAACTGACACGTAGCCAGGCGAAAGGGGAGCAATGATGAATTGCTCCCTCTTGGTGTTATCCTTGATGATAATTATTAATTTTCCCTCCGCCCTTCCCGGAGACTTGGCTGGAGCGCTTGCAGTGTAGCAGAGCTTCCCTCTCTGGGCCATCAGGAAGCTCGCGGTCATCACTTATCGCAGACACATTCGGAGCCTCGGGCGAAACACTGATGAAAATTAAATGCGCTCATTCCGCGTTTTCTTGTTGTTGGTGGGCCGGTGTTGGTGCTGACAATCGTGGCTACTTGCTTGCCTTTGACTTGAGTAAATGGTGATGGCTACTATTTAAAAAATAACATTTAATTAAATTTAAAAAATCCTCGCCGATGCATTTGGTTTCACAGCACCGAGTTTATCTTGAAATGACTCGGCCAGGATATAAAACTACAAATCCGCTTTTCGCGTGACAGCGAGGCTCCAAAAACGAAGTCGCGGTCTTTTACTTCACTTTGAAAGTTACCGCAGCACAAGTGACAATCAAGTCTTGCCTATGAGAACTCGTCATCGACAAAGTGACCGTCGTCTCCATTTTGAGAGGAGTGAAACCGCTCGGCCTGCTGAGTAATTACAGCAAATTTCCTAATTGCCACACCTCGGAGCATCTCTGCTATGTTCATTACAAGCCCTTCATTGTATCGGGGTAACATGCTCTCTCCAGAATCTGAAAAAAAAAAAAAAACACAGGAATTGCTCTATAGATGTTATTTACTCCACCTCACCTCTTCAGTCATTGCGCACCAACAAAAAAAATCAGATTCTCCCCTCTCTTTGCTGCATCGATTCAGTTCTTTTGTCTCTGCGAGCCGGACACCAAGTTGTCAGCTGTGTCAGGATTAAAAGCTATTAGTTCTGCATCATTGCCACTACAAGTGTGCTCCCGAGATTGATAGAGTACCTCTGTTCTTCCAGTGGGGGGAGAAATGGGAGCAAAATTGCCTCCCGAGGCCTTGTTTTGGTGAACCAAAGGCAGTGTCGCCATGGACTGCCCGTCCTCTCTTTTCGAGTTGTTTCTACATCATCCGGCCAATTCTTCACGCGATCATTTCAATGGCCGTTTCTCTGTGAGGAGTTTTTGATTCAAGTTTAGACCTTAAATTTGTCCAAAGTGCACAGTTAGTGTCGTACGGAAGCGAGGGGATGCCAATGTGGAGTAAAAATATATTTTGACCGGCGAATGTGTTCAAATCTAGTCGCGAGTAGGTTCAAACTTACTCGCAAATACGTTTGAAAGGACTTGTAGTGTGTTTTTTGTGATGTTTGCGGGGCACGATTGATGTTCAGTTTTTTTTTCCCTCTCCCATAATGCCACGGGGTGTTTGCTAGCATATAAATAAAAGGGGGGGTGGGGGTCGGGGGGTGACGAATGTAAATCATTAACTCATGCCCTGCAAACATAATACAAACATAAAATTAAACATTTGCTCATTTCATGTTCCCCAATGGATTTTTTTTCTTTTTTTTTTTTTTTAAATCGTCAGCAATATTCTAGCATGAAGTCGGTGGCTAGTTCCTAATGTATTTCTTTTGTGCGATGACAAGCCTCTGATGAGGTAAGAGGAAAACATGGAACATGTTGTTGACTCAGCCCAAATGAGAGCCCAAGTTCATATTGAGAGGAAAAAGATTAAAAAAAAAAAAAAAAGAACAGTATAGCTTTTACTGCAACATACACACAAACACACACACTGTAAAATTCTGTCAACGTTTATCCTTAAACTTTTAAAGTTGTGTTGCCCTGCCTCAGCCGTCCAGTGGTTGGCGTGTCGACCTCACAGCGCAGATGTGCCGGGTTCAATTCCAGCTCCGGCCTCCCTGTGTGGAGTTTGCATGTTCTGCCCAGGCCCGCGTGGGTTTTCTCCGGGTACTCCGGTTTCCTCCCACATTCCAAAAACATGCCTGGCAGGTTAATGGAACACTCTAAATTGTCCGTAGGTGTGAGTGTGAGCGCGGACGGTTGTTCATCTCTGTGTGCCCTGTGATTGGCTGGCAACCGGTTCAGGGTGTCCCCTGCCTCCTGCCCGAAGACAGCTGGGATAGGCTCCAGCACCCCCCGCGACCCTTGTGAGGATAAGCGGATCGGAAAATGGGTGGATGAATGCCCTGCCTCTTCCGACACTGTTGTCAACATCGCTTTACTTTTCCTCATTAAAATGAACAACCTTCTTTGTCCTTTGCAGTCAAGCCATTCACGTGACGTAGCCCAACAAATCACAGGCGTTTACCGCGCACCTTCTAACTCGCGTCTCATACTTCCTTGCAGGCAATCGTCGGCTACTTTGACGTTTTCTTTGACAAAGGCTGCCGCAACAAGGTAAGCAGCGCCGGCAACAGGAAAGCCATTTCACAGAAAGTCAATTATGTCCACGCTTTAGCTTAGTTCTCCTCCTCAAGGCGTTTGATGGCAATCGACACCGCAACCGAGTCCGTTGCTGATATAAACGCCTATCCAGCATAGGCGGCCGTTTGGAAAACAAATGTCAAGCTCATCGAACTTCTCCAAGTGCTCACTGTGTTCTCTACCTGAAACTCAGGGCATGATCCCAATCTTGTCGATCCCATGACATGACAATTTACTTCACAGGTGATAGTTGAATTATCCGTCCGTCATGTCTTAATTTCTCAAGGTTGTACGCAGCACATTGTGGGATGGTGGCCAACCTTAGATTTGGAACTGGAATTGTGTCCTTGCATTTATCCTATCGAAACGTATTCAGTTAAAGACATTGTGCCTTCATTCTGCTTTCTCACGTTTGAAATGCATTTGGAATTGGTGAAATCTAAACTGCTCCCCATCACTGTCTTGGTCAGGTGATGTTCTCCACGGGTCCTCGGGCTACAACGACCCACTGGAAACAGACCGTCTTCCAACTGGAAAGACCCTTTCCAGTCCAGGCTGGTTAGTATGAAGGCTGTTGTTTCATCCGTCTCCGCTCGTGATGTCCTCGGATTACTTGACACTCGTTATCGATCACCGCGCGAGAGGCAGCGGGGAATCCGAAGAAATCGCATTCAACTGTCAGAGACGGCATGTGAAACTCGGCCGATTACCGCTCTCACTCCTTGATTCATGGCCCGTTGGGAAAGGAGAGCTTTGTTACTGACCATGACAAATAGGACATGTAAATTTTACTTTGTAGAAGCAAAAAAAGACTCCAAACACGATCACACCGTTTTCTACCACTTATCCGGGATCAGGTCATGGAGGCAGCAATTGTTGCCCACAGCAAGGCAGCAATTGAAGCCCACACTTCCCACTCCCCAGCCACCTCTTCCAACTCTTCCAGGGGGATCCCAAAACGTTCCCAGGCCAGCCAGGAGACTTTGTCTCTCCAGCATGTCCTGGGTCATCCCCGGGGTCTCCTGCTGGTGGGACATGCCCGAAACACACCACCAGGGAGGTGTACAGGAGGCATCCTAATCGGATGCCCGAGCCACCTCATCTGGCTCCTGTCTATGTGGAACGGTATGGCAATAGGACTCAGCAGCGGCTCGACTGCTGAGTCATCACGCCAGGTTTCAAACCTGCTAAACAAATCCATCCATCCATCCATCCATTTTCTGGGATTGGTTACAGCCCCTCAACAAACACATAAAGGCTTTTTTGAACAACTTTCAAAATCCTTTTAATTCCACTCATTTTAGATCCTGTCAAATGCACTTTTTGTTGGAGGGGGGGGGGGGGTTGTTCCACGCTCCAAACTTGGTCTTGCTTACATAGAACTAGGTCAGTGCCTCTCAATTCTTTTCTGTTTGGCAGAAGAAAAAATATTTCAACTCTCTGCCGCGAGTGTAAATAGCATCACTTGTCTATAAATTTGCTGCAAGCATACTATGACAAGGAGAGTGCCATTGCCACCTAGTGTAGTGGATGTGCAATTACACTTAATTTCCGGTTAAGCCCCCCACCCCCAAAAAAATACATAATAATAATAATAATGTGTTGCCTCGGGTCACAAACGCCCTTTATGTATGTATGCATGTTATTTTCTCCACAGTACAAGCTCTGGCGCTCCGTGCACTGTATCATAATGGGAATCACGGATCTGTTTGGTGACGTTGCGATGAATGGACCGTAGGGGAAAACTGTCCACTTATTGACCGGATATCTGATGGAGCCTACTGTAATAAATGGCCCGTGGGGGAAGGCATACACTCGGTTTGCGTTAGCCCTTGGCTACGCTCTGGCAGCGAGCGCCACGATAAAAACTTCAAAACCTCTGTCGCAGTTCAAGCACGATCGGAGACTCGGTGTTGTCATTGGTCGGATCGCAGCAGCCGAATGCGAGAGCAGGCGGACGAACGTATGATAGCGGCGTGCCCGCAGTAGGAATGTGCAGAGCAGAACTGATTCGATTTGGTCAAATGATGATCTATGAAGGCGGTTGCGCTTGACAGGGATGTGAAAGGACTGGAAGTGAAAAGTTTACAACCTGATCGAATTTTCACATTACCGTAATAGCAATTTTGGAAATGTTACACGTTTAGTTTGACTTGGTGTGTGGACAGCTAATTTTGAAATGTTGCATTTATATGACGGTAGTTGTCTCCTGGGTTTTACATGTTTGAGCTCAGCACAGGAACGTTTGGTGCTCATGGTACCATCGCTTGCCTGTCAGCTTGTTCACGTTCAGACTGGCCCACAGAGGCTTTCTGACTGAAATCTCATTTTTTTTTTTTTCTTCACACGGCAGTGTTTGAAATTCCATTTGCGGATGCCGCAATTATTGGCAACAGCTTTACTGAGCTCGACTAGTAATACACTATATGAATTCATTTTTGCTTTTACTGCTGCGCTGTCTGAAGGATCTCAAGTCTTGCCGCACTCCTATGGTGCTTTTTTTTCCCGTACTCTTGCTACATCATTTTGCGCAAGGGTTTCTCTTACTCTTTTAAATATATCAATAGGAGGAAGTTTTGCAGGGTTTTTTTTGTGTGTGTGTGTAAAAGCTTGAAATTTGTTGCAGAGTAATGTTTCATTAAGTCTATAAACCGAGCGTACTTTGATGGCCGTATCGCTTGAGCCTCTTTTACAAGTGATTTTAGAATTCCACACTGTGTTCCAAATCAGGTGGAATTGTTTTTGTTCACATGAGCTGTTTGCACAAAACGCTGTGATGCCCTCTCCTCTTGTGGCTTACTCTTTACTGCTTCGGGGAATGCCCACAGCCGTTGATGCAAATTCGTGAGGAAAAAGCCAAGTCTGAGCCTTTTAAAACCCCTCAAATTTGCAGTTGTGGTTGTAGCTAGCGGTGCTGTCAAGTGGCCTTGCAGCAATAGGTTGCCGTTTTGTGCAGCTAAATATGTTTAACGTTGGTCAGAATTTAACTTAACTGTAGATGTGTGTGTGTGTGTGTGTGGGGGGGGGGGGCAGCCCAGTGTCACCGTATGCTTCGAGACAACGTTGACTATCAGTATAAATATTTTTTTTTACCTTTCCGATCGTGTCAGTCAAAACTCAGCAGTTTTAGCGAATGAAAATGACTTTCGGCTTGGGCATTTGTATATGTTGACATGAGAATGTATGGGTGCTGCTGTGTGAATCCGTATAGAGGCAAGAGAATTAACCCGGTCGTATGTGAGCAAGGGAGAGAGCAGCAGGTTATTGATGCGTTCTCTCCAGCTCGCCACCCAGACGGTCCTCAACCTCCTCCAGGGGCCGTAAACCAGAAATTGAGTTTTTAACAGCATTCTCTGTTCACTTGATAGGGTCTTTGGTATACTTTATAACACACACAAAGCTCCTTTTGTTTTTTTTTTTTACACTTAACTTCAAAAGAGTTCTTGCATAGTTCTTCACTAAACTATCATTTGGCGGAAAAAAAAATCCCTGAAGTCACCTTGAAGTTGATGAAAATGTCTATGCACACACGACACGAAAACACATCGTGACCACCTCGTGTGTTTTGGCTGCCATGGCCTACGGCTCCGATTGGCTGTAGGAAAGGGCCAAGCGTGAACATTCCAGCGGTTCGTGCCGATTCATCACGGCGGCAAGCAAATCCGTTTTGATGCGTCGCTACGAATGCAACAGTAATTAACTCTCGGGATGCGCTTGTGTGTGAGACGCCGGCGCCAGTGAGCACTCGCACGCGCGCACGCAGCAGGCTGGAACAAAACATCCCTGCAGATCCTTTTGGCTGGCAGCGTAATAAATTCAACAGCAAATCGTTTGTCATGCTCCGGCGTGTTTGTGTGGCTCAGCGATTGAAGAGGAGGGTCATCCTTTCAGGGTTTTACCTACTTTGTGTTCACCAGAGAGAAGCAGTTGTTTGCGCCGAGGCGTTGGACTATTCAACTGTGCTTCGACTCACTGGTGAAACTTCGCCTCCGTTGTCATCCTTATCCAGCTGGTCTATGACAAAGACCACTCCTTATTTGAACGGCCTCGAAACGCAGAGGCCCACGATATACATTTGGAAAGAAGACATGAGCACAAGGGAAGATGCTGGAGTCCAAACTAAAACGTGATCTTCGTTTGATTGCCAGTAGAGAGGACCCATTATTTCTATGGGAAATAGAAACGAGTCACCAACTCTCTGCAGTGGAGTGACGGACCCAAAGTGCGGCGCCAGCAGCGAGGACTTGTGTAACAGAAGCATTGGTATTGGCGACGTGACAGAAATGATGGCAAACGCCGGCGAAAGCCACCCGCTCAGCATTTTCTCCCCACACCCTCGTGTAACCTCCGGCGACGAAAAGCGTGTCGCGTGGCGAGTGGAGGCTCTACGTCTCCCCCGCGCAAATGTAGGCACAAGGCGGCGGCGCTTATGAACACACATTGAACCGCATTTGCGTTTCACACGCATCATCATTCCTGTGGGCGCCGGTGCATTGGTGCTCATACTGCAGAGGTCTGAGCTCAGCACCGCCGCGGGGCCGTTAATGTTTATCGCCAATAGTTCATATGTTTGGTTTAAATCTATCTATGCGTCATGCTTTATCTTCATTATACGTTCACAAAGTTGTATTTCACTTTTCTCCTCGAATTATACACGCACAACCCTTTCCGAGCGTTTGCTCAAATGTCGCACCCGCGTCCCTTTTCGCTCCTGTCCAAGCCCCGTGTAAGATGATGGGACATCCCATTCAAGCATTTCTCTCTGACGACAAGATGCTATGACGCACTGTGACCTCGGATTTGAAAAATCTGATTCAGCATTTTTTTTTTGCCACTCAATGTGAGTTGCCACTAATTCGTGCGCAGCCCTTATGCACATGAATGTCGGCAGTCATGGGGAAAACAACTGTCCATCTGAATGCATTGCGGTCATCTACGACCGTGCACTTCTGCTCTCCTATTTTTGTGTGAACTATTTAGCATGACATTCAATCATTTTTCTTCGTAACTACTCATGTTCGATTGAAAATGTACTGAGTCTTCTGTTTTGCATTTTTGTAGGGGAGGAGCTTCAAGGAAAGATCACATTGCGCAAAAACAAAAAGGACCCACGATCACTGTTGGTCACCTTTGAACTCCGGGGTCGGAAGCTGACCTATAATGTACAATGATGTAACTTACATTATGACATTGTTGTTTGTATGGAAGCAGAACATGCATTCGGCCATGTTCGGATTGTTTTTCTGATTTGTAATAAAGAACACGTTTCCAAATATTGTCCATGCCAAATATTCTCCTTGTCAATGTGTTTTATGTTAACAGTGACAGGATGTGGAGAGCTCAGTTATCATTCCCCATCCAAACTTTCATCCCGTTTTGGTAAAGGTAAATAACGTCACTGTCGTACAGAAGACTACATGTCCACATTTATTCCATTTTATCCTCCCCACAATCTGATACGAGTCGTCAGTTCCCACATTGGGCCATGCATAGGATGGGCATAGCCACCCCTACCTACCACAAAGCTCCGCCCCTGGCGCATGGTATTGAAGCTGTAAATTTCCATCAGAATGGTGCAACACTGCGCTCTGATAAATGATGTTTCAAAATGTGTTCATCACCTGAACGGTGAAAACTGTTTTAATTCAGAAAAGGCTGTCGGAGCACTTTCATACATTTGGTCAGACGTACTTTGTAAGGAGAGCGGAGCAAAGAGAACATTGTAAGTGAGGGTCCCTGTCAGCTGAGAGTGATGATGATGATGATGATGATGGTGGTGGTGGTGATGGGAGTCTGGGGCCCTCTGGGTGACCTCCACCATTGAATCACGAGTTTCCAGGCGCATTGGGTGGATGCGGCTGCTTATCACCCACGCGACAGTGGGAGTGAACCATTAATTATCGACGCATGAGTAATTAAGCGGCACCAACCCAAAGGTAGAGTCAAGACACACGTTCTCGTTATTCTCAAAAGATATTGGATGGTTACCAAATTTTATGAATAATTCGAAATTAATATTTTTGCAAGAATTGTTTAAAGAAATAAAAAGAGCTGTAGGGCATTGAGACGAGAACAATTTTGTAAGACGTACAAACGTGTGCGTGCGGATGTGTGTGTGTGTGTGAGAAAGAGTTTGTAAGGCCACAAATCAATTACAATTATTCCAAGTTGACAATGTAATTAAAGTCAAGGCTAATATAGCGGTTCCAGTCCCTTATCTGGAACGGAGACAGATTTGGAAGGAGCGCAACGTGCATGTTAAGTCTTTGCAGCTACTGCATCGAGCGTGTGTGTGTGTGTGTGTGTGTGTGTGTGTGTGTGTGTGTGTGTGTGTGTGTGTTGGGGGGGGCGGGGGTTAAATCCATTCAAAAGTCGCAATTTGTATAAACTGATGTTTCGATGCCGATAGCGACAGGATGGGGGTGAAACGGGTGTTCTTTTGAAGTTTCCGTTTTGGGTTCTATGTTGTCCATCTATCGGATACGTCACGATCCAACAGTGAATGTTTGTTCTTCATCATGCACGAACAAACGGGGTGATGCCACGGTCCGAATAATCTTTGTGATAAAAGACGCCAAGCCACCTCGCCTCTGACACACGTTTCTTTCATTAAGGCCTTTATTTTTCGTTTTGACTCGCTGAAAGAAAATATGGGCCGCAAACTTTGGTTTAACTGGGACCTTCATGTGGGTGATCAAAAGGTACGTGAAAAGTTTACACAAAAAATAATTGTCATGTTTGATGAAAAGTAAACGTACTAAATTAAAAAGAAAGGCTAATTTGTCGAAGTTGTTTGAAATGATGTAGGCTACAACACGTTGTCTTTATTTTAGCCGCACGTGAGCTGTTAAAACATGACAGTACAGTATATATCCAACAAGCTAGCATTATGACACACAATATTTTTTGGGGGGGTGCATCTGTTATAGGCCAGTGGTTAAAATCACTATCACAGTGCAGATTAACGGGCGATTATGTCTCAGAGTATCAAGAATTATCACGACAAACGTCCCGTTTTTAATTTCTCCCGTCATGAGCGACAATAGCTTCGTGTGGTCGCTATAACAACGCGAAATGTATTTTCGCTGAGACACAAGGCGCGTAAATTGAAGTCATGCTGCTGCAGGAAGGGCTTCCTCGGTGGACGACGATTGTTGGAAAAATCCGGGAGGCGGGGGGGAGTTGTTGCAATTCATGAAAAGTATTCTTGTTTAAACGGAAGCTTGGGGACTGCATGCGCAATGCAGCATTCAAGGATCTAACACGGTACTTTTCGTCGTCACAGCCTCACGCGCAGGCTCTACTTTTTCAGATTGATTTAGGGTACTACCCCACCGCCTTTTGTGAAAGACTTGAACACATTACGATCGTTATGGAGACCCCCAAGTTGACCGACGTTTCCGTTGGAACACAGAGGAGGCCTGTCGTGTATGTTTAAAAATATTGACGTTTATTTTTTTAACTTTATTTAGTCCCGGATGTGACCAATATTCGCCAGTCATCCTCATAAAACGTATTTTTTTTCGGTGTAAGTGTTTGACCACAATGCCACATGCTGTGGGCGTGGATGCGTGTTCACGTGTCAGCGCGAAGGTATCAAGAGTGCGCGCATGGAAGTGCATGTGACACGTTTTTAAATGCACGCGCCCGGCGTCCACGTATTAAAACCGCGTGCGTAACAATCGCGTCGAATCCACGCGTGGACACGCACATCCTGTCATCTCGCCTGGGCGAGTTCCTAAAAAAAAAAAAAAACACCCAATCCACGAGGCCAAATGATTTATCAAAGTGCTATTATCAAGAAAATGCCCCGCCAAGGGCACCTTGCTCTGCACTGACGCACGGAACCCGAGAAAGAAAATCGGTGCACGCGCTGCTTTGGCGCGCACACGAGCAAGTCAGCTCGCTGGCATCACTCGTCATTTCCACCTACAACACTTTGAGCCTGTTCAGAGAACTCCGCGGAATGGTAAGTGTTTCCGAACAGCCCTCCTTGAGTCTGCTTTCACGTTCTTTTTCGATACTTTTGACTTTGTCACACCGCTGTTGGACTCTGTGCGATTTCTTTGCGCTGTCGGTGGTGCTGAAATCCGCCAGGCAGTCGGACTTGACTTCACTGCTTCTCTCCACGCAGGTTTTAGCAACTTCGTAATTTAGTGACATTTAGTCATTCTAGAAAGTCGCGTGAGCTCCTAGCTGGGCAATTACAACAGTTTTCGCTCATATTTTTACAGCCCTCATTTTGATCATATGCCCGAAGGGGCTTCCTTTCCAGGCATAGTCATTTAGAATTGTGCGCCCCTGGTCAACCCATAGTGATGCCGGTGGTCGTGCATGCTTGCCCGGGAGAGCGAAGCCGCTGAGACCCGCAGCAGCTTGTCTATTGCCCATAAAAAATAAATAAATAAAATCTTGGATGTGTGTGTGTGCGTGTGTGTGTGTGTGTGTGTGTGTGTGTGGGTGTGTGTGTGTGTGTGTGTGTGGGTGTGTGTGTGCAGTGACACGAGGGGAAATGGGCCGTAAAATTAAAGAATCCTGCAGAACGACAGAAGAGGGGGTTGGGGGGGGGTATAGCAAAGCACCCCCCCCCCCACTAAGCCACACACATCCCCACACAGCCGGTCCAGACCTGAGCCGTGAGTAGAGAATGCTTCCCCAAAACGTCGCAGAGAGGCACTTTCCCCATCCCAGCGCCGACATGGGCTGCACCCAACCGTCATTCTGCCACTTTCTGCACTTGTGACCCACACTTTGTCGTCATCATCCGCCACTTCCATGTTCCAGGACGAGCAGAGAAACATGGCCAAACAACCGGTGGCCCACATCCCCACGCAGCAGCCGGACACAACTGCGGGATTAACAGCCAGCAGAGCCGAAATCAACCCGCTTCAGCCGGCCACTCCTCAGCACAACCACCCGGCGCCCCAGCCGCCGCCTCCGTGCAACGAGAGCCAAACTTTTTGCCCCACGGAAAATATACCGGGAGCACCGGACGCCAATAAAGCATACGGGACGTTCAAAAACAATCCCCCTGTCGTCCCGGCGACGATGACGGCCAATTCGGCCTTTGGGAAGGAGCCCCCGGCTGCGCCCTGCGGGGTTGGGGCGCAGTACGCGGAGCAGAACAACACCGCTTCCACCTGGACCCATTTGAGTCAGACCACCGTCGTACTGGGCATAGATGGCAACATGTCTGTTCAAACCGGCTCCTTGACTCGAGTAAGTCCGCGAAAAGACACGTTTGGCTGCATGCTTCTTGCAGATTGCCACTTGAATTCACATGTTTTGTTCTTGATGCTTTACGGCAGGCTGCTGCGAACTTGTGGTTATGTCTTCCGCATAAATCAAACCGAACGTATATTATGCAACGAAATCGCGACGAGTTTTGGTCTCAAAATGCTTGGTTGCCTTCGGGCTGGGCAATGCTTCGTCTTTGCTGCAAAGGCCAATGGACATTTTATTCATCTGAGCATTCTGGAGTTTGCGTGAAAGGATACGTGTTTAGTGGTTGTCCAAGGCATTTTTCAAATACCGGACAAAGATTTGTGCGAAGCAAGACGCTTTTGTGTATGTGTCAAGTGACACGAGGAATTGTTGATCTCGCGATATTTAATTTTTTTTTTCAATGCGGGTGTGTAATGAGATTGCGGATTAATTCTCCTCCTTCTGACTTGCTACACTCAGTGATGAGTGAAACTTTTTTGAAATGTTCTTTGAGAGCAACTGTGTTTTCGTAGAAGCGTTTCACTGGCACCAATCTACAGTTTGTGGGCTAATTGTTTCCAACCGCACAGGTGTTCATTCGTTCGAAAAATGCTCTCATATATTGGGCCTCTGGGACTTGCTTTTTTAAAAATTAAGAAATAATTTTGAAACGATCTCGTCGTTTTCTCCTCTTAGGCTGAAGACGATGACGATGAGGGAGGCGACGAGAACAAGGCCAGGGGAAACTGGTCCAATAAACTGGATTTTATTCTCTCCATGGTTGGCTATGCAGTGGGACTGGGGAACGTGTGGAGGTTTCCCTATCTTGCTTTCCAGAACGGTGGAGGTAAGAGGGCTTTGGAAACACGAAATCGAAGAAATCATAAAATAGCAGTCTGCATGCTGACCCCGCCCCCACCGCCCCAAACAACGAAACTTAAAAGTTTATATTCACAACATCCCTTATAAGGCCTATAACTGCACAAATGATTGATAGAAAAATATTCTCATATATTTTAACATAATAATAACGCGTTTGGACTAACATATATTCATTACCAATAATATACATTATTTAGATCTAATTTTTATATACAGTATATGTATTTGCAATTTTCTGTACCCTGTGCAGATCTCCGATTGTTATAAATATTTGCCTTTCTTTTGTAGCCTATTCTTTTTGCAATTTTCTGTAGCCTGTGTATGTATGTCCCTCACAGGTGCATTTTTGATCCCTTACCTGACAATGCTGGGGATCGCAGGCATTCCCATCTTTTTGCTAGAAGTGTCCCTGGGCCAGTTTGCCAGCCAGGGCCCCGTGTCGGTGTGGAAGTGCATCCCGGCACTACAAGGTACACTGGCCCTTGCAATCAACTGAAACAGCATTCAGAATACTCACTTCCTTAAGAGTAATTCATATATTTCGTCTCATTTATTTATTTTAGGTTGCGGGATTGCCATGTTGATAATATCTGTCTTGATAGCCATATACTATAATATTATTATGTGCTGGACACTGTACTACCTGTTCGCTTCGTTGAAGGGCTCACTGCCATGGGCTAACTGTAGGAATGCGTGGAACACGGTGGATTGTAAAGACAAAGACATGCTGCTATTAGGTAAGACACACACACACACATTCACTGTTCGTCTGCACACATTCACGCGCACGCACAGACACGCAGTGCACAATACGCAATGCGTCACGATTCTCAGTCGAGGTGTCCCGCAGAAAATCAAGTCTGACCTGCGGTTTCCATTCAGCACCTCCATAGCCTGTAAATTAAAAATTTCTGGACTTTTGACTTGACAGACAACCTCAATGTGACCACATATAATATCGATTTATTATTCTGTACTTTACCAAAGGAGATTAATTTGCTTTAAGAATATAGCAGCAGCTGCAACGTTCTTCATTTCAATTTTTTTTTCTCATAAAGCATGTAAAGAAAAACGTTTTGGCTGCTGTAAAATGTGAAGGCGTGTGATTGAAAAGAGCCCGTGTTGAATTTGTATCGAAATTTAACGAATTTCTCGTGATATTTGCTTCTTGAAATTGTGTGAGATCAGCACAAAAAACTGCTTGCTTGACATATTTACTGTAGTGCTGCTGCTGCAGTGCTGCAGTGTGCGCAGCACTGACCCCGTCTGACAGTTTGAAGTACTACATGCTGTGGCAGGCACCCTTTCTCCAAAACGTGGGACCAAAACATGAACGCACACGCTCTTAAATGTCTGTCTTTGACCAGAACTCCTTTATAAAAGACACATTTTATGACAAGTTTGTGTCTAATGTCTCTGACACAACTGTGTGTTTGCGTGTGCGTTTATTTGCTTGTTAAACTTCGATGTTTTGTCACAGCTCATCCGAAGTATAGCAGAAGCACCCAGATTCTTACCGAGCCTCCGTAATTCAGTAACGTTCGAGTCACAAAAATGTCGAAAAAGCTAATGACAACAAATGAAAAAATATGCACCTTCCATGCATGTTTTTCCATCGTCAACATTGTTTCGCCAAATCTGTTGTTCTGCTCCCTGTTTCGCGATGTTCTTCCATGATGCTGCTGTCCCGGTTTTTCAGCCAGAACATCCGTGTCGACGTTATACGCAGGATGAAAAAAATAATAAGCCTATTTTCATTTCAAAAACAGTACAAAACTGTTTTGAAACGTGAGTTAAAAAAAAAACAACCACAACGCTCTTCTCATCTCTCAAATCCAGTGCTTGCATCGTGGATAATCATCCAATTGCTTTAACTGGTGCAAAACTGACTTATTTATTCCAAATCATGTTGGGTATATATTTATTCGTGCCAGCGGTGTATGGGACAGGTAGAACAGATGAAAAATCTAAGAATGGCATGAGTACCTAACAGCTAGATGTCAAACCAATTACGATCTGTAATCATCTATGAGTAAAACAAGCTGATCATTATTACAGACGATGTACAAACCCCAATTCCAATAGTTAGCACAATGGGTAAAGTGTAAATAAAAGAAGAAAAAACAAAAACGATTTGCAAATGCTTTTCAACTTATTTTCAACTGAATACAAAGACAAGAGATCAAATGTTGGCAGTGATCAACTCTTTTTTATGAGTTTGATGCCTGCAACACGTTCCTAAAAAGTTGTGACAGGGGCATATTTACCACCATGTTACATCACCTATTTTTTTTTTTTAGCAACACTCAGTACGCATGCTAAAACTATGTAGGTGGAGTCTTTCCCAATCTTGCTTGATGTACAACTTGAGTTGCATGTACGGCAGCCTATGTCGCTCCAAAATCTGTCATGGGGACTAACCCCCCATATACCATCACAGATACTGGCTTTTGAACTTTGCGTTGATGACAATTAAATGTTTTTTGGCCCGGAGGAAACGACATTCATGACCTCAAAACACTTTTTGAAGTGTGTACTCGTCAGACCACAGCGCACATTCATGCTTTGCCTCAGTTCATCTCAGAAGCCAGCGGCATTTTTGGATGTCTTTGATGTACGGCTTTTGCTTTGCATGATACAGGTTTAACTTGCATTTGTTGACGTAGCGACAGACTGTGTTCACTGTCAAAGGTTTTCTGAAGTGTACCCGATCCGCACGTGACAATATCCTTTCCACAGTGATGCTGAATTTTAATGCAGCGCCACCTGCAGGATTGAAGTTTATTATTATAGGCCCTTTTCCAATTCCCACCTCTGGAGCATTTCTCCAAATTTCTCCGTCCTTTATTGGCCCTGTCAAATCTTTTTGGGAAACATGTTGCAAATTCATAATGAGAGAATATTTGCAAAAACAAACACAATCACTTTAATCAGCTTGAATTTTAAATATCTGGTCTTTGGAGTGTCTTGAACTGAATATTGGTTGAAAAAGATTTGAAAATCGTTGTAGTTTGATTTTATGTACATTTATTTACATCCAAACCTCCTTGGAATTGGGGTTTGTACTCTTTGTGACCTTTTAGCATGTTCTTTGGGTTCACTAAAGGTCGGGATTTAATCCAGGTAACCGACCGAAATCTTTTCATGTAACCGAAGCATTTGGTTTCTTCTCTGAACAGACTCCTGCATTGTGCAGGATGGAAACTTCACCTCCATCAAGAACTCCTCTTTTTGTCTGTCTGCCAACGTTGTTGGAAACCTGAGTAAACTATTAAACATGGCCGTGGAAGGTGAAAAGACATATGTCAGCCCCAGTGAGGAGTACTTCAAGTGAGTGAAGCTTCTAGCTGGTGAGGAAAAAAAAATCATCAACGCAAATGTGTGTTTCCTGACGTGCGTCCCTTAAAGCTACTATTTTTTTAGGCTGTCATGTGAACGTATCGCACATTTTACAGTCCTTCTGGATGTCCCGATTTATATTCTCTTGTATCCTTTACAAACGCAAAGACTTACTTACATTCTAGTCAAACAAATGTGCAATTGATCTTTTCTTTCTTTGTTCACTGAGATCCAATTCCAGAGCTGTATCAAAAAAAATTGCCTTTACAAAGATAGCAATGCTCAGTTGTGAATGTCACTCCTATGATTTTATATTGCAGTATAGCGCAGAACTAACTTTATCATATGGTGTTTGTAGTCTTTTGTTTATGAGTACCTCAATTAGCAAGGGGAAGGGAGCACTGCCTTTATAAAGATGGCCGACTAAAGCATCACTTGTAAAGCATCAAAACGTAATGTTGGAGGTGGTGTGCTTATTTTTGCAAAGTATAAACATGAAAACAATGGTGTCACCATTGGCGTGTGATGTTTTTTTCCCCCTCCCATTGTTTTATATTGATGAACAATGTAGCCGAAAACTGTTTACAGTATTGACAGTGGAGCGTTGTTGTGTGCTGGTATTTGATGACTCGTCCTGCAGGTACAATGTGCTGCACATCTCCAAAGGCATTGAATATCCGGGAGACATTCGCTGGCCTCTGGCAGGCTGTCTGTTTCTGGCCTGGGTCATTGTCTACGCCTCTTTGGCCAAGGGAATCAAGACATCAGGAAAGGTAACTTTACTGCTGTTTGGACTCTGTCATGATGGGGAAAACACGGCAGACAAGGATGCGGTCGAGTTTTTACAATGACCTTTAAGTACATAAGTTTCCTCAAAGGGACTGTTTTGAAAGAAAGAACGGCAAGACAACACAAATGTATTTAGATATAGCAGGTTTCATCCAAGAGTCAACTCAATGTGCTTCGCACAACCAAAAAAGAAGAAAAAACGGAACACGCGAAACTATTTACAAACACAATTGGTTAAGACATTCAAAGGCAAAGAATGTACAATGACAACCGTCAAAAGCATTTACAGACAACAGATTTAAAGTTGTTTGAAAGCAAAGGGGAAAAAATAAAACTTTGGTTTCGGAAATTTGTAAAAGATCGCGTAATGAAATAAAAAAAAAAAAGAAAAAAATGCTTGATCAAAAGAATGTGAAAAAAAAATAATACCGGTAGTTTTTAACCTGGATTTTAAATAATATATGAGCCTGACTTCATTGTTGCCAACATATTCCATTTGCGGGGTCAGGGCGCTGGGGGTGGGGGGTGCCCAGGACCGTCCTGGAGGGGGCGGTGGGCGGGGGAGGGGGAGCAGTACCGGCCCGGAATTCGGATGACCACCCCTCCCCTCGATTTGCTGTATTGAATGTTCGAGGACGTTCATATCGGCAGTCTTGTAGCATACTGGCCTCTTGTGGACAAAATGATGCCTCGCATCCTCTCAAAACTAATCCTGAGAGGAAACCTAAGTTGCTCATTATGTCGTCATTCCCAGCATGTTCATGATTTTCTTTTGAATATGTTGCACCACAGTGCGTACTGATTGTCTGTATCCAGTATATTGTACCGTCTTTGAATGTGTCTTGCTTTTCCTGCCACTTCTTTTGAAAGGTGGTGTATTTCACAGCCACTTTTCCCTACGTGGTTCTGGTGATTCTCTTGATCCGAGGCGTGACCCTCCCGGGGGCCGCTGACGGTATCCTCTACTTCATCACACCAAAGTGGGAGAAACTGATGGATGGAAAGGTGCAATGATCTTGGCAGGCTGGTGTTTTCACTCAACTGCCCCTCAAAAGTTTGATTCTCCTTCCTGGGCCTAATGTGAAGCGTCTCCTCCATTAGGTGTGGAAAGACGCGGCCACTCAAATCTTTTTCTCGCTGTCTGCCGCGTGGGGAGGCCTGATCACGCTCTCCTCCTACAATAAGTTCCACAATAACTGCTACAGGTAAACACACAAAAGGTAAAACTATGCTTCTGGCAAATGACTTCTAACTGTCACCGTAGGACGACGCGCTTGTTAGGATGACAGAAGTTTTACAGGCACCGTGAAGCTTTTTGCATAAAATATTTTGACCACATTAGTCTCAGGTGTGAAGATGTATGTCGTTTTCACTCCATAAAAAAACAAACAAATAAACCAAAAAACCGCATACCATATTCAATGTTGAGATGATGTTCATTCTTTTTCCCTGCCTGCAGAGGGCGCTCCTGTATCTTCCATGTGTGTATCTGGTGCTGCATAGTCCTGTGAAACGTTTCACATTTGGACTTGTTTTCCTCTTTGTTTTTAGTATTGGTTACAGTGACCATGTTGTTTTCAGACAAACTGTGCAAAATAAAAAAAATCTGTTCCTCCATCCTTTCTTTCACCTACAGGGATACCATCATCGTGACATGTACCAACAGTGCCACCAGTATTTTTGCTGGCTTCGTCATCTTTTCTGTCATTGGTTTCATGGCACATGAGTTGGACGTGCCAATAGACGAGGTGGCAGATGAAGGTAGGATAGCAAACCGGCATGCAGCATCTTAGCTAGTACGACTCAGTGCAATACTTCTGGACAACTATCTAGTGAGACATATTTTGCAATTTCATATGTACATGTACATACACGTATGTGTGTGTGTGTGTGTGTGTGTGTGTGTGTGTGTGTGTGTGTGTGTGTGTGTGTGTGTGTGTGTGTGTGTGTGACCCAAGGTCCAGGCATAGCATTTGTGGTGTACCCGGAGGCTCTGACCAGACTTCCCCTCTCTCCATTCTGGGCAATCATCTTCTTTCTTATGCTCCTGACTCTCGGCCTGGATACCATGGTAACCGTTAGCTCAGCTGTATGTTTATTTGTATGCATGTGCTCCAGTGTGCTAATAAGATGGATGAGGTGAGAAGAGTTGCCCAAGGTAAGCCTATTTGACACATGCTGTATGGAACAGTGGCAGCTGGGGGTAATATTCCCCACCAAGGGAACTCTCGCCTTCGCCCGTGCTTGTGTGTGTGTGTGTGTGTGTGTGTGTGTGTGTGCGCGCGCGCGCGTGTGTGTCTCTCTGTCTCTGGCTGCCCACTGTCCAGC
>NW_017805496.1:1042060-1042403 GCF_001891065.2 Hippocampus comes | reverse complement strand
ATATATATATATATATATATATATATATATGCTCACTACGTCGAATGCCAAAGTAGAATTTGATTGTATTTAAAAACTCCAAATTACCTTCGATCCTGAGCAAACATTTCTAGATAGGAGACACAACACGGCCAGGCCACCTTCACATGTTGAGCCAAGAAGCGAAAAGGACACAGCAGCACACAAACCGAAAGGAAGAGTAAATGATGTGTCTTTGATTAGGCAGTGGCTGCTCGGAGGAAGCCGAGAAAGTGTTTTGACTCAAATCGACTTTCGATGTTGACAGAAAATTAGTTTTGGGAGAGAGGCCAGGCGCGGTGGAGAGATTGCTGCCGCAAGGTTC
>NW_017805496.1:1009731-1042041 GCF_001891065.2 Hippocampus comes | reverse complement strand
TCCGCGAGGTTCGCGCACACACACTCACACACACACACACACACACACACACACACACACACACACACACACACACACACACACACGCACACACACACGTCGAGCACGGAGCCACCACTGTCATTTGTATGTTTGTCTATCCATCCTCTTTTCTCCGAGGACGCCAAGCCCTTTTTTACCATCTTGTCGTAGCTTAAACTCTTGACGGTCTCTGCCTGCAGGGTCTGCTTGGGGCGAAACCCTTCGCATTGATTTTGTTTTTCAATTTGTTCCTGCTCAAGATTGGGATAAATACATATTTTGATTTCATTTGACAAATACTTGGGAACACGGTGAAAATATCTTCTACAGAAATGCAGCAGCATCCGAAGGTGATGTCAGGACTGTCATTTAAAAAGTGTTGTACAATACCTTCTTCCACAAGCAAAGGCAATTGCAGTCAACTCCCTCGAGGTGGCGGCAGTGAGAAAGAATTGACAAGACTTGACATTTTCAAGCTGGAAATACGGTCACTCTTTTGCGCTTGTATCAGCTAAGAACAAAAACATTTGGGTTTGTTGCACACTCTGCACTGTTGATAGAGGGTTGTCTAGCTTCAATAACACAAAAAGTTTAAAGAGAAAGTTCCACCACAATGTGTGACTCCCAGAAGATTCCCAAATTGAATCGTAATACCGGTATTTTGTAACAATTTCCATTATAAATGTTCAGTTTTGCCATGACAACGCGAGTCATTGAATGTCAAGTGAAAGACTGCCTTTCTTACATTTAGTCACTTTTAAAAGCAATGAATCAGTGACCTAACCTTTTTCAAGCTGACTGTGGAAAACTGCCCATGCAATGTCTCATTTCCAACCATTGCTTCCGTGCCCCACCCCCCTTTGCTCTTTCCTTTCTCAGTTTGCGACCATTGAGACCATCGTGACCTCTGTGTCAGACGAGTTCCCCAAGTACTTGAGGAAGCACAAACCAATCTTCACCCTGGTCTGCTGCATCGCCTTCTTCATCCTGGGATTTCCCATGATCACGGAGGTATCATGCGGCCGAGACAATTTGAATCCCTGAAGTGCTTCACGCGAGCCGTTTCTTATGCATGAGTTAGTGTGAAATGTTCCGCGTAATTATTATCTTTGTGTGTGCGATAGAATGGC
The DNA here is from genome assembly GCF_001891065.2 of Hippocampus comes. NCBI lineage: Eukaryota > Metazoa > Chordata > Actinopteri > Syngnathiformes > Syngnathidae > Hippocampus > Hippocampus comes. Next base: position 1,040,890 of record NW_017805496.1, on the reverse strand, counting down.
ATGTACATGCTGCAGTTGGTGGACACGTATGCAGCCTCCTACTCCTTAGTCATCATTGCCATCTTTGAGCTAGTGGGGATTTCTTATCTCTATGGTGAGTACACTTAACTGTTCGGCGGTAGCCTGAAACTTTATTTTTTTCCCTCATATTTCTGGCATCGTGATAGGTCATCCTTTTTAGAAGGTCACGATTGGGTTTAATAAAACTTGAGTCACGTTGACAAAGCTGTGGTTTGATAATGTCAGCGTTTAACGCCACCCTACATTTTCATTCTTTTGGTTTCTTTCTTGCCCCAGGAAGCTTTCATTCTTATTCAGTGGGGATAAGCTGAAGTGGGTTTTACACACACACGCTGACTTTTTACATCTTGACCGATTTTTAAAATGTATGATTCATAGTGTGTGTGTGATGTACTCGAGATGACCAACACAGCATTAACACACTTACTGTTCTGCAGCATTTCTACTGTCAGTCATACCAAATGTCAAGACTAAACTGAGGAAAGGAGGCAGCATGGTGCCACGAGGCATCCAAACTCCTGTAAAAAAGAACCAAAAAAGTGGCTAAAAATTTGAGGAAATATGTGCCTGTTCACTAAATTACGGTTGCTTCCTCTTCTTGTCATTTTCATTGTGGTTAAAGACACTTTACACAAACACTGAAGACACAGACCGGCTCCTCTTTTTGTGTCCAGCAAACAGGTCACTTCCCAATTAGCTATGATTCCGTTTTACGCCATATTCCTCGAGACCGTCCACGACGCCCAACTATGTGTTGACCATGCACAAGGATCTGCGATCGTAACTCGTGAACACGTTTGACATTTTTCTCGCAGGTTGATGGGGAAAATCTCTTCAGCACCAAAGCAGGGCTGACAATGACAAAGGAGCCGGAAGTTTGCTCGCTCTGATCGCCATTCACCAATTTACACTCATTGATTTCTGTCTTTATTGTTAATACCCATTTCCCGTCTCTCTCAATTCAAATTCGCAGTGCCGTTTATAGTTATAGATAGCGTCTCAAGTAAGGTCCAATCAATATAGTAAAATAACATCTGAAATGTTGGGTCAAAATCAGCACTTAGCTTTCGTAACTTGACGACCTGATCCTTGTGAAGTGTGTTATTCTAGCCTTGGCCACTAGATGTCTCTGTTGTAAAGCCAAACATCAGCAAGCGCGCAGTCGCTTCCCAATTGGCTATCATTCCGTTTTACGCTATATTTACCGTGTCCTTGGCCCAATTCAGTGTTGACCATGCTCAAGGATCTGCGATCGTAACTAAACACGTTTGACGCTATTGCCCGCGGTTTTCTCGCAGATCTATGGGGAAAATGACTTCAGCACCAAAGCAGGGCTAACAATGACAAAGGAGCCGCAAGTTTGCTAGCTAATCGTCATTCATTAATTTACACTAATTGATTTCTGTCTTTATTGTTAAAACGTCCCCCTCAATTCAAGTTCACAGTGTTGTTTCTGGTTAACGATAGCGTCTCGAGTAAGGTAAAATGATATCTGAAACGTTTCATCGAAATCAGCACTTAGCTTAGTTTTTCAAGCGTCGGCCACTAGATGTCTCTGTTGTAAAGTCAAACGTTCGCATGCACGCACAGCGCAAATGAAATTGTTCACCCGCAGTTTGCCTGGCCATCAGCCACCATGTCACAATTGACTGCCTCTTTATGCCACTCGGCGTCGTTTGTCCGACAGGAATGAGGAATGAAGCCACCTGCTCCATCCTCCTTCTTGGGCAAGAGAATGATGATACTCCCTGGCTTGGAATTTGTCATCTGCTTTAAGAAACCATTTAAAGCCCGGTTTGGTGACTTCACGCAAGTTCGACTCTTATTTCATTTATTCGTTTCCCCTCCACTATGCAGGGCTGCAAAGGTTTTGCGAGGATATTGAAATGATGATTGGATTTCAGCCCAATCTCTTCTGGAGACTTTGCTGGGCCTTTGTGACACCAACCATTCTGACGGTGAAGCCCCGCACACACGCACATGCACACGCACACGGGAATACGCTCACACACAGAGTTTAAAAGTGTCCATTTTATTGCATTTCAAGTTCCAATTTCCCAGTAAGGCTACAGAATGCAAAGTGACTTACTATTCCTATCATGTCACAAAGTCTAAATAGTTTTTTGATAGCAGGTTTAAAGTAGGGCAACAACATTGTGGTGCATTTTTATTTTATTGTTTAGAATGGCCTCACAGTTATTTTCCTAGTTTGTCAAAATGCTAATTTTCCAGCACTTTCATGAATACTTTAAAACAACTGTATACATTTGGTTATCTGTCTACCCATCCATTTTGTCCCACTTGGACTTCTCAAGGTCACGCTTGAGCTAGAGACGAGCCAATCGTAGTTTTCTGTTCACCTAAATGTGTATTAAATGAGTATTTATTGTTTTTTGTTTTTTTTTTTTTTGTTTTTTACCCACAGGTACAGATGACGACTGACAGAACCCTTTCTACGATGGAACTTTCCTGTACGACTGAGAGCCTCCACAAGCAACTGTCAGTCATACCAAATGTCAAGACTAAACTGAGAAGAGGAGGCACCATGGTGCCACGAGGCATCCAGACTGCCAGAAAATACAAAAACAGAGAAAGAATAGTACTCCTGTAAAAAAAGAAAAAAACCCCGAAAAAAGTGGCTAAAAATTTGAGGAAATATGTTACTGTTCACTAAATTACGGTTGCTTCCTCTTCTTGTCATTTTCATTGTGGTTAAAGACACTTTACACAAACACTGAAGACACAGACCGGCTCCTCTTTTTGTGTCCAGCAAACAGGTCACTTCCCAATTAGCTATGATTCCGTTTTACGCCATATTCATCGAGACCGTCCACGACTTGGCCCAACTCAGTGTTAACCATTCACAAGGATCTGCGATCGTAACTCGTGAACACGTTTGACATTTTTCGAGCAGATCGATGGGGAAAATCACTTCATCACCAAGGGAGGGCTGACAATGACAAAGGAGCCAAAAGTTTCCTCGCTGATCGCCATTCACCAATTTACACTCATTGATTTCTGTCTGTATCGTTAACACCCGTTTCCCGTCTCTCTCAGTTCAAGTTCGCAGTGCTGTTTATAGTTATAGATAGCGTCTCAAGTAAGGTTCAATCAATATAGTAAAATAACATCTGAAATGTTGGGTCAAAATCAGCACTTAGCTTTCATAACTTGACGACCTGATCCTTGTGAAGTGTGTTATTCTAGCGTTGGCCACTAGATGTCTCTGTTGTAAAGCCAAACATCAGCAAGCGCGCAGTCGCTTCCCAATTGGCCATCATTCCGTTTTACGCTATATTTACCGTGTCCTTGGCCCAATTCAGTGTTGACCATGCTCAAGGATCTGCGAACGTAACTAAACACGTTTGACGCTATTGCCCGCGTTTTTCTCGCAGATCTATGGGGAAAATGACTTCAGCACCAAAGCAAGGCTAACAATGACAAAGGAGCCGCAAGTTTGCTAGCTAATCGTCATTCATTAATTTACACTAATTGATTTCTGTCTTTATTGTTAAAACGTCCCCCTCAATTCAAGTTCACAGTGTTGTTTCTGGTTAACGATAGCGTCTCGAGTAAGGTAAAATGATATCTGAAACGTTTCATCGAAATCAGCACTTAGCTTAGTTTTTCAAGCGTCGGCCACTAGATGTCTCTGTTGTAAAGTCAAACGTTCGCATGCACGCACAGCGCAAATGAAATTGTTCACCCGCAGTTTGCCTGGCCATCAGCCACCATGTCACAATTGACTGCCTCTTTATGCCACTCGGCGTCGTTTGTCCGACAGGAATGAGGAATGAAGCCACCTGCTCCATCCTCCTTCTTGGGCAAGAGAATGATGATACTCCCTGGCTTGGAATTTGTCATCTGCTTTAAGAAACCTTTTAAAGCCCGGTTTGGTGACTTCACGCAAGTTCGACTCTTATTTCATTTATTCGTTTCCCCTCCACTATGCAGGGCTGCAAAGGTTTTGCGAGGATATTGAAATGATGATTGGATTTCAGCCCAATCTCTTCTGGAGACTTTGCTGGGCCTTTGTGACACCAACCATTCTGACGGTGAAGCCCCGCACACACGCACATGCACACGCACACGGGAATACGCTCACACACAGAGTTTAAAAGTGTCCATTTTATTGCATTTCAAGTTCCAATTTCCCAGTAAGGCTACAGAATGCAAAGTGACTTACTATTCCTATCATGTCACAAAGTCTAAATAGTTTTTTGATAGCAGGTTTAAAGTAGGGCAACAACATTGTGGTGCATTTTTATTTTATTGTTTAGAATGGCCTCACAGTTATTTTCCTAGTTTGTCAAAATGCTAATTTTCCAGCACTTTCATGAATACTTTAAAACAACTGTATACATTTGGTTATCTGTCTACCCATCCATTTTGTCCCACTTGGACTTCTCAAGGTCACGCTTGAGCTAGAGACGAGCCAATCGTAGTTTTCTGTTCACCTAAATGTGTATTAAATGAGTATTTAACTAAGACCTCCATTTTACTTATGTTGATATGTAGGATTTTCCTCGTGATTCAAATGCAATTGTTATTATGCCTCTTTGGGAAACCAAATGTTTGCACACTTTTCTAACGATACAGTGGGGAAATTTTTCATTTTTTACTACGTGTGATGTGTTGCAGTCGCATGCTCTCTGGCAGAGTGTGTCCAATGCGCAGCTTCCCTTCCTTTCAATATTGGCCACGAGACAGAATATATATTAGTAATTGCGCTGAAAATCGCTGTAGCACCAACGCAGAGCTGACGATGACAAATGTAGCCACACTCAGCTGGCCGGTCGTCACGCGGTTCTCATGAGGGCTACTGTTTTCTCATTGATTCACACTAATTTATTTCTGTCTTTGTTCCTTATTGCCCATTTCCTCGACTTCCTCGATTCCTGTAGAAAGTGCTGTTTATAGTTATTTTGTTCTTCATTTGCCCATTCTTTATCACAGAGTTTTATGTCCTCTGTCCTTGTGTCTATCGGATATCAAGCAGGGAGCTTATAGCGTGAGTCAAGTCATTTCTTACAGTTCATTCTACAGTGCCTGTTGTAGACCCACTCCCCCCCAAAAAAATCCCCCCCACAAGCACACAAATATATACTTAGTGGGTTTACGATTCGATTTGATATGGCGCGTCTCAGTTTGATAGGGTATGATGCAATGACTTTTTGGTTGTCATTTTACATCCATTTGAATGAACTTGTCAGTATTCCAAATGTATCGAGCTACTGTGTGTATTTAAACGTGTCTTTTGTGGATTTGTTGATTTCATGCAGGGCATCTTGATGCTGAGTCTTTCTCAGTGGAGCGTCATGACATACGAGGAATACACCTACCCCACCTGGTCTATGGTGCTTGCATGGCTAATGGTTATCTGTTCCGTCATCTGGATCCCCATCATGTTTGTCATCAAGATGTACCTCGCTCCCGGCACCTTAATTGAGGTAATCACCGAGAGAGGCGCACTGTTGGCAAATCACCAATGCTGCCAGCTGAGTGTTCACATTTGTTTAGTTTGTTTTAAAGTAGCGTTTAATCACATCATAAAACATTTAACTTTACATTGACAGTTTTAAATAAACATTTTCAACATGATGTACACGTGTTTTTCAGATCCACAAAAACATCCGCAATTTTCACACATTTTTTAACGCTGTGTCTGCATTTATCATGAGTTATCATTTGTAAATATTCAATTCCGCTTCAATCGTTCATTGCGAATTTGAGAATTTCAGTGGTCATGCGCATCTTTTGCATGACCACCGGATTTGAACACCCCTGCTAAAGACGAATGCAGAGAGGGAAGACCTCTCCCATACGTTGCTGTTTCCATTCTATTTTCCTTCTGTTATTATGAAATGGGAAGAATGGAAAACGTCTACGGCAGAATTGCGTTGACTGCATGGCTGTTGAATAACTCTGAGCTGCATTTCTTTCTTCTACATAATTGTACATATGTCAGGATAATTGGGACACAAGTTGACACAAACGCAAGCAAGTTTCAGGATTAACGCAGCAACCTCCGTCTCTTCTCCCGCAGCGTCTGAAGCTGGTTTGTTCCCCTCAGCCCGACTGGGGTCCCTTCTTGATGAAGCACCGCGGAGAGCGCTACAAGAACATGATGGACCCACTAGGAACCAGCTCCTTAGGCCTCAAACTGCCCTCTACGGACTTCTAGCTCAGTTCTTTCTAGTCGCAGCAGCCCCTGGAGAGCTCAAACCTTGGGCAGGGGTGTCAGGATGGAGCCCTTTTCTTTTGCACCTTCCCTCTGCCTTCTTTTTTTCACACTTTGTGTTTTCACCGCCCTCTCCCTTTGTCTTCCTCCTTCTCTCACTCTTCTCTCAGGGAGGAGGGCTGCCCAGGTGGAATCGTCTCCACTGCTGCTGCTGCTGCTGCTTTGTGCTCAGCTTTTAGTCTATCATTGCCTCTCACTCATGATGACGACTAATTTCACCGCACCCTTCGCGGGGGCTCTGATTCTTTGTGGCCTCTTGTCATTGATGGACAGAGCTGCAATCTGCAATACCTTAGCTGCTCCCAATGGCGTCACATGTCTATGTGGTCGCGCGCACGTGTGTGCGTGTGCGTGTGCGTGCATGTGTGTATGTGTTCGTGTGTGTGTGCGCGCGCTTACAACCATACTTATGTGAAAAAAAAAAGAATTTGTTTCAGACACAGAAAAAAAACTCATGGGTGACAGAGACGATGGTTTGAAAATGGGTTCACCATCATCACACCCGCGAAAATATTGGCAGTCCAAAAAAATCATGGCTGCACTTTAAAAAACAGAACAAAAGCAGGGGTATATGCACTTCTTGGATTTGACTTTCTACTTCAGCAGCGTGTATTCGTAGTCGCCACTGCTTTGCGTGATAGGAAGCGGAGATTAGAAAGAATCAGGAATTTGTGCTTCCTCGATCCGTGACGAGCGGTCAACGCGTCGCGATCACCACTTTCATCAGACACACGTCTCATCGATGCTTGCGGCGAAATTTGTCTCTGATGCCCGGGGCGGGGGACTCTTTGTGTGAGTCTCTTCTCTTCCCTCCGTTCCATCACAATGTATTTATCTTACCTCTCTGTATGTAAGTCATGCCAACCTACCCTTTAGTTCACGAAAAAGAAGCCATTTAGCCCTTTTGAAAGCTCTAGAACTCAGCCTGATAGTCACCCAGTGCATCTGTTTCGTGTATTTATTGCAGTAGGCTGTTGTATGTGTTGTGAATTTAATAGCCATTTGTGAATGCATCACAATATGCATTTTAATAAGATCAGTCACTATATATATATATATGCGTATGTGTGTTTTGGTGTATGCATATGTATGTGTGTGGTCTGCATATACATGAGTATATCTGTAGTTTTCCAGCAGAGCGGAACGCTAGCACGACAGATTGAATGTGTACGTGTTGGTTTTGTATAGCTACGTACAACGTGTAGGTTTTGTGTGTGTTGTCACGCCCCGCGACGCTCGGAGCAGCTGTTACATGTGGCGAGGCGATAAGCCAGAAAAAGGTTTCTCACTTCCTGGATGTGTTTTTTTTTTGGGGGGGGGGTATTTTTGTCTGTTAAATGAGATAGCTCTGGAGACCTCTTTGCGGAGACCTCTTTGCCATTTCAGACGAACGCTTCTTGCTTCTCTGTATGTCCTCTTGAAAACAGGGTCTCAGGTATTCACAATTCCATTAAACGACTCTGCTAGTTGGGAGGGATGGTGGGATGCGCCGCAGAGAAAGAAAAAAACAGCATTGTTATGCGATGTGGAACGTCCTCGTGGGAGTGCTCTCTCAATATTTCTACAGACCTAAAAGCAATTGGAAATATGTCTGCCGCGGCCACTGAACCACACTGTTGACGAGGCATTCAAATGTAAAAATCCAGTTCGGCTGCCGTGCGTGTTTGGTCCACTGGTAAATTACTGCCAAGTAGGCATTTTTACCCTTTCTGGGAAGTGGGAACAAATTATAAGCTATACAGAATTTATGTAAATGTTCCGCATAAATGTAGCTGACAGGCTCACTTTGCAGTCTCTTTTCAATGCAACGTGACAGGAAGCGTTTGAAATGGTGGGCTACTAACCAGCCCGTGGGCTCAAGCAATTCAGAGGCTGTCAGTCCAACCGCTCGCTCAATTGTGCTCACTTGTGTTGTCGCGAACTCCAGAGCACATTTTGTTGACGTGAACGTGAAACAAAGCACACGTTGAAAAAAAAAATAGCTCGCCCTCTTACTCCCCGAATGTTGCTTTCATTGAGCGCTTTTGTATTTAGCGTTGAGTCATTCACATGTGACGTGTGTATCCCCGTGTGCGCGTGCTTGCCTTCGTGTGTAGACTTGGACTGTACTCAACTATCAATCAGATGTTTGCAAGGCAGTAGGAGAGCAAAGATGCGCAGGAATACCCACCCTATTTCCCACAATGGCCCAAATCATGAAACTTTGAGTCAACACGTTTAAAGACAAACCAAGCGCACAGTTTATTATGGGAAGGTCGCGGATTGTGTGCTCTGTGCAGAGCTGTATTATAATGGGTTAAAGGGCAACATTAATATCCGTGTCCTTGTATGTCACGTCCTCTACTTTGATCCGAGAGGGGTGGGGGAGAAAAAAATGTGCAAAATCCCCATAGCTTAATGAAATATAACACTAATAAGCTCGCATGCGCAGTTTGTGTTGCTCAACTCAATGTCCATAGATAGTGACTTCTTTCTCACTCAATATGTATCTGTCAATGCATGATTAGTGAGCTTTTTGTTGACACGAGGCAGAAGTGATCAGAGGATGCAGAAACAAAATGTACTCGATCATTTGAATTCATTCACGACTTGGCCTGCAAGTCAACTTTTCTGGCAGTAACCAAAGCTAGGGGGGAGGGGGGTGTGAATAGAAATGTAAAGAAAAATGGTTCATGTTATTTGTGTCTAGGGGGGTTTAGCTACTGCCATACATGTTCCATGCAGTATATCTTGGGTGTTTGCCAATACGTTACAAAACATCTTCAGGTAACCATTGGCCTTATAGGTGTCTACTATTAGTACAATATCGTATGTATGTATTTCGGATAGATCACCACAGAGAAGCTTATTGTCCCGTCAGTATTTCAATCGTTACGTCTGTATGTGTCGGTTTGGCACTGAAACTGTGACCTATGACCTGCATAGGTTAAATTTCTAATTACTTGAGTAATGTCATACATTTCTGCGTGTTCTCTGTGAGGCACAGCTGCCTATGGATATAGATATGTGCCTCCAACATGACATCATTTGATTTAGAAATAGAGTAGATATATATCTATACATATATATAAAAATATAAATATACTGTATATGTTTTAGAATTGGTGTAAGATATTTAAAAAAAAGAATAGGATATAAAAGATATATGTGAAATGCATTTATTTTCACTTGTCATTTGAGGCCCTACCTCCAATTTTGTATTTATGTATAAAAAAAAATGCAATCAGATATTAGTATCTTTGCCAATAATATTATCGCTATTATACCATGAAATGTATTCCCTATGAACAATAAACGTTATTTTCTTTCTTGCCTATTCGCTTGTTTTGAACAATGTCAACTTGAATAAAAACGAGGCTGTCGTCAAGCTGTCATCTAACAGCACATCTGAAAGGCTTCACAACTGCATGAAAACAATGCATTCTGGGAAATTGGGATCAAAGCCAAAGATGAAACGTGTGAAGAATCCCACAGGCAAGTGGTAAACAATGTTTGCCGCTTTCGTGCTTGACTGATGCTCAATGCTCGCTTTTTTTTTTTTTTGAATGTCAAACAATTTTACACCAAGTCTGTGCTCGTCCCTCATTGATAGAATCGGAACCACTTTTATGGTGGGAAAGGCGAACGATTCAAGGACAGCAACTGTCAGAAGCTGTGTTCTCGTCATGCTCGCAATAATATCTTTTTGAAGGTGCTTAGTTTCGTTATACCGGAAGGATTGAGAAATTCACCATTTGGCGTGAAACGGTTTGGGCCTGTCAAAGCAGGGCCCGACTAAAATAAACAGTGTAGTTTTGTTGTGTTTTCATGCTGGGCCTGCTGGTGTGAGCAGCAAAAGCAAAACAAAACGGGGGCAAGATCCAAATGGTTGAATTTTGGGTGACTGATCAAGCCGCTCTACCAAGTGAGCCAAAGCCACCCAACAACAGTCTCTTGCTGTTGCTGCAATGCTGGTAGATACGTCGTGACCCCAGCAAGACCAATCACCAGCTATTAGCAGCTCCTGGATGGACCCGGGCAACAAGCTGGTCCGACTGGTTGGATGTGGCTCACTTCATAGAGCGGGTTGCTCACTGACAGAAGGGGTGGGCGGTTTGAATTTTGGCTGCTGCTGTTTTTATTCTTGCCCAGCATGAAAACATAACAAAACCATACCGGTTGTTGCTGTTTGTTTTTTTAGCAGGGCGTGATTGCGAGTGGATATTCACAGAAATTTAAGAGGAATTTGGCCGGATTGCTCCGAACACTGTCATATAAAGACTACATGCATTGAACTTTACGACAGCAGTTCGATATGCCGTAAAGAGCTGCTATCGGGTGACCATAGAAACTGACCTCGAGCAAGTGAAAAAGAACAACGTGTCAACGTTACCTCTACACTGCCTGTACAGTTCCCAAGCGTTAAGTAAAGCTCCTCTGTTAAAGCACAACTCTCTGATTGGACATTCTTCAATAACATTACAAACAATTCAACTTGAAAACACACAAAAGTCAACAATGACACATTTTTTTTTGCTGTTCAAAGTGGGTTTAAAGCGTGTGTATTTCAAATTAACTTGCTAACCTGGAGTGAAAAGAGGATAACCATAGTTACATTTCATTTTATTAGCTTAGGCCAGGAACCGGCAACTGGCGGTCTTCATCTACACTTTGAAGGGCCTTCGATTAATTTTTGAAAAAAAAAAAAAAAAGTTTACTGTTGCGGAGCCATTGTAAGATGTAATACCAGTGTTAACCACGAGTCGCCAGATATCGCTCACCAGCGCCACCGAATCCAGCGGAAGGAAATGGCTGCCACAACATTGATCTCAATATTACTTCAACAAGTGATTTTTGTATTTTTTTTTTTGTCACCGCCCCAAACACGTATGATGGCTTAACTGGACCTGCAACCGCTGCGATGGGTTCTTGTTACAAAGGGGGACGTATCCACGACCCACTTTCCTAGCACTGATCACGCAGGTGAGTAAGCCAGCGTCTTCGGTTGGGGATATGACTGAAATCACATTATGTTGTTATTTTCTGCAGTTGATCTTTTGGATCTTTTCTGTGTGCATTTGAAAACTAAAATATATGATGAAACTATTTTGTGCATTGACACAATCGCGTATTTTGTTATTGTTAAACTTTGCATTTGTGTCTTACATCCGGTTCGGAAGTGTGCGGTACTTTGCACCCCCCAACTCCCTCCGTAGCGCTGATGAAAATGGTGGCGTCTTCCATCATTTTAAGTTGTTTATCCCTAGTTTAGGCCGATAGTAGTCAAAGTCCGTTGTCATGAGTCACTTGGATCTGTCTTCATTCATTCGTTGGTCGTATTGTGGTTTGAATTAGTGCAACCACCACCAATCTTTTACCCAAAATAACGGCAGAAATACAAAGTATTACATTTTATTTAAATGCAAAGATGTAACTTTAAGACAATATCACCCAAATAACATATTACCTTTGGTCACATTCCACCGTCTGCAATGTGTTGAATATACCGTATGCGCTACACAGCACGTTTTAAAAGGGGCTATTTGGATCCTGCTCGTTAGAGCAGTCGTGCATAGCTGTCGTAGCCTTCCGGTATATTTTGGATCCATGAAAGTGAAGACATCCACCACAAGTGTTGAATAAAACAAAAACAGAGAAAGAAAAAGGCGATCAGTTTGATTGGCACTGTCACATCGGCAAGCTATTCATGTACTGTACTTCTGCTGTCTGCAGTTAGTTGCCTCATATTGAGGTTCCATCTCGCGGTAGAATAATAGTTTCCCTGCCTTTGCTTTTCGACACACAAAGGATCCCCAAACGCCACGTAATACAAAGGAACCGAGATGAGTTACGAACAAAGGCTTGCACATTGTAATGTTTACTTTCCATGGCTAAGCAGTGTGCCTCAGCCATTTGGCCATAAACAATCATCGTAACCTAACCCGGTAAAGCTGGTGTGTGTGCAAAATTCAGGAGAAGAAATTTCACCACCAGGGGTCAGCAATAATACAGGAACGAGTGTTGTCTCGTCTCACCTGTTCAATGAGTATCACTTTGGAGCTATGTGCAGCCCATCAGTCTGAAGATATCTGATTTTCTTTTGACCACGCAATTGTGACGATTAGATTGAATCCCTAAAATATTCTCACCGGTGTTGTTTCCAGACTAATGGTGTCAACCACCATATAACTGAAACCATACATTTTATACTTGACTCATAAAACAGCACGACGGGTCCAACATTTGATTACTTTTCAGTTGAGTTTGGTCGACTAGTCTTGCTCTTCAGGAAACCTCTTTGATTTCGAACACGCCCCAAAATGCTGGCAGTAACTGACATAAAGTGCCACGCTTGATTTGTCGTGCTCTCACTGTTCTTTCTTTATCACTATTTGTGGAAGGTCACCTGCTCTTGGCGGGAGTGGAAACGCTTTCTTTATAGGCCCGTCCGTTCACGCCGCAGGAACTTTCGTCCAATACTTGGATAGTTTGCAGGAACTTACCGCGTTCGGACTCCAGCAACAGAAACAGAGAGAGACCCTGTTACAAGACGGCCCCGGAATATGTTTCTGCCAAAATTCTACCAAAGGCAAATCGGTGCGAGTTGTGTTGGTGTTATAGGTGGCAGATTTCTGAAATGACATTTCACAGTCTCAACATGACTTCACAACTACTGAAAAACTGTGACGACCAAAATTGGAGAAGAGCAGTCCGCGTTGATTCGGTTATACCAATATCGGGTGTTGCGGCACACTATAGCCTCGTTCACATTGCAGGCAACTCCACAAATTGTTGGTCAAATCAGATCTCGACAGTGTCATTTGCAAGTGCTCGGATCGGGATTTGGTGCATTCACACGTCAGCCCTCTCGACTGACCTATCTGCGCGGGTTGCTATGGCAACGACACAGGCATCAGTACCAGTGGTGATGATGAAGTGTGAGCTGTAAAAATACATAAATAAATACAACCACCCCATCTTAATGTAAAATGAGCTCGCTACTGCTGGAATACACACACATTGTGTCTTCCTCTGTATGAAATTGCAATTTGGGGCTAAAAACGTTTCTGTTATCAAGGAGTGGTTTGGTTTGCCTTCCTCGCTCTCTCCGTTTGCTGGAATCTGACTCAAGTGATGACTGACCTGGTTATTGACATTTTAGTTTGCAGGATTTTTTTGGAAAGTCTTTTACCCTTGGTCCTTGCATGGATTCTCACTGGAGGACCATAAAAAAAAAGTTTTGCCTGTGCGAGGAAAGTAGGAGAGTGAATCATTGGCAGTAAATCAGATGTGTGCGATGAGGACCAGGAAGTCTTTTCACAACACAACACTTTTATTGAGAAATCTTATTCCCCGAGGCAGCTTACTCATCTGCTCCGTAGCAGAAAACTCTTGGAAACCTGCTGTAAAATCAGATTATATTTTCCTCACTTGCAGGCTATTAAGCTAATTACCCAAAGCAAAACGCTGCTCAGTTTGAGAAAGGAAAATAACCCCCCACCCCAATTGCACTGAATTTTGCTTCTGATCTCGCATGCCCAATAGATACCGTTTTACATCCGTGACTTCATAAATTGATGTTAAATTATATACAAGGACACTGCTTATATGGAGTTTGGTTTTATTGAGAATCAAGATTTGCTCGGCGGAGGCAGCCACACTCCATTGAGGAAGAACCTCGAGTCTCCAGCGGTGACGATGCGTCTGACAGATACAAAATCGACTGCTTGACATTTTGGACAGAAAGAAATTAAGAACTTTGGTGTTCCAAGGTGAAATTTTAGGAGGACTTGCTGTGTGACGCAAAGGTGGCGAGACCCTCGCTTTGTTCTGTAATATCTCTAAGACCAACGCAAGCTCATCTTCCATTTAAAGCACACATCAAAGACTGGGGATACGTGCAAATAATCTCGATTGCGTCCCTCGAAAGATGGAAGCTCATGTGGCTATTCAGGTAAAGCAGACCAAGTGTTGATGTGGTGTCCCGGATCCATTTAATTTAATTCATTTACACAGGGCTCATTTTATTTTATAACACCTCCTCACTTAACGAGAACATTTTTTCAGTCATGTTTTATGAAATAACTTTGTGTCTGTACAATTCATATATACACACGAGCCCTTGTAGGTACAAAATAAATCGCTCAGTTTATCAGTTTTTTTTTTTTTAATGGGTAAATAGTTGCAGATTACATTAATGAGGACTCATTGCAGTTAATCGGATGTCGACACATCTCAATGGCCGCTTTATCGCTTGGCTTTATGGTCGGAGCACAGCGAAAGCCCTCTTTTGTCACATTGTGTGCCAGGACTGAGAGCGATAACATCCAATTTCCCCATTCCCGATGGCCTGGGGCTTTATTGAGGTGTGTGTCCCCCTTCCAAAGAATTAGTGGCTGTTTATCGTGGCCTGGCAATGAGCGGGAACAACAGAGCCGGAGTAATCAATGACCTTGCCTTTGAGGACCATGTGTGTGAGCAGGGGAACGTGGGGGGGGCGGGGGGCTTTTATCCGATGGGCTTGTTTGATCAAGTGGATTTACATTTTGAAATGTAATGGCCGCTGTTGAATTTTGAACCTATGCCATCCTAAAAACAAAAGTCAAGGTCTTGGTTACTGTCCGTGTACACCTTCGCAATATCATCTGTCTTTGCTATCTCTGAATGACGGCACCAAATCAATGGCAGAATTGTGACGTCTCGATGATATTTTGCAGGTTTTTGCGATTTAGAGGCAGCTCTACGTCAAACCACGATAGTGTTTGAATTGTGCATGATGCTTTGCTTTTCCCAGGGGTGTCAAACTTATTTTTGTCTCAGGCCACATGGTAGTCACAGTTTCCCTGGGAGGGCCATAATGACTGTGAAACCGTATAAATGTTTAATCACCCCCGCGTATTATTCCATATACAGTACACAATTAATAGATAACAATTTTTAAAATCAAAAGTCAAGGATAGTAGTTTGTTTCACTGCTGTTCAGTAATAACATGACAAGAAAATGCTTGCAATATCGCAACATGATTGTTTATTATAACTGACAATTTGAAATTTTGGTCCAGATTTTAGCAAGCACCAAGTTGACCTGCTTGATTTGCTTTCGCGGGCCACATAAAATGATGTGTCGGGCCAGATCTGGCCCCCGGGCCTTGAGTTTGACATCTGTGGCTTATCCCAATGTGAAAAGTCAACATGGCGGCTGCGGACTGTGGAACGTTTAATGAGAGTGTTTGCTGTAATCCCGTCAAGAACATGATTTCTTTCGCTCGTCACGCCGAACATTTTAATGGAATCAAATCGACTGTACGTCCGCATCGGCGCAAAAGTGTGCGAGCGAATAGAGCGCAACATCTGCCTGCGGAATGATGGCTCTTTAATTTGTCCCGAGTCCAGATGGGCCATCTCGCTTTCATGCTCTCACACAGCAAACACTACAGAAACTAATCACTTTAGTTTCTGAGGCAGTGACAGGAAATTTTTCAGGAGGACAAAGTGAAGCGCTGATGAGCGGACATCTGCGGCAACAGCACATTGTCCGGCCTCACGTGCTGTTCGAGTCTTTCTAAAACATAAATCATGTTGACCGTCATATTGAAGCATCATTCCTGGTCGGAAAGGTGCAGTGCATCTGGAAGAGGTGACACCCGCATTCTTTCTAATTGTCAGCCCTACTGGTTGGTTGAGGTTGAGGCAATCGTGGACCACTAGAGAAACCAGTCGAGGGCTCGTCGGGTTTAGCTCACTAAATGAAAAACACCAAAAGAACCATAAATAAGCTTGCGTTTGAGCAATTTGAGCTGCTATTGGCAAAAGTTTTACCATTGAGTTTCTTCTCTCTTTTAGAGTTGTTCACGTTGAACTTGCTTCCCTTGCCTTTCTTGCTTAAACCCACGCTAAAAGCTGCTCTGAATAAATCATTTGATTGACTGAGTTGCTTCACGTCGGAAGAGTTGATGAAACCTAGAAAAAAAATATATATCGCTCAAACGTTACACTGGTTAATTACAAACATTGGTTAAAATGACCTGATGACAAGTCTCGATCCAGAGGGTGGGCACATGCCACACAATATCATATTCTTATCACAATATGTCATGATCCTGTTCTTGTGGCTCTCCAGCAGGTGTCAGTGGAGGGCTTCCCCTCCAGCGTGCACACCTGCTTCCGATTTGATCATCTGATTAAACCGTGTATTTATGGACTGCCATGATCCCATGTCTCTGTCGGATTATTGACCTTGTTGCTGCTCTCGCTCAAGTGTTGTTTTCTAGACCTCTCAATCACGTCATGGTTGTTGTTTTTTTCCTTGCCTGTGCAAGCATTTTTTGTTCATGTTTTGCTTTTCCTGGTTCTTTTTGACCAGGGATTTCTTTTTGCACTTTGTTGGTGCGCTTTTGTTGTTAAAGCCTTTTTTTTTTTTTTGAACAGATTTTGTTCGTGTCGACACTTGTTGTATGCGATCACCATTCAGTTCTCCTTGTTGAATTCCAGCACCACCACTTGTGATGGAGTGGGCCGTTGCTGTAGCCTCCCGGCTGTATTTTCAGCTTCGTTCAGTTTCCCAAATAACAGCATGCTGCTGACTCGTGCAGGACAAGGCTTGGAGTAGCTGCTCAGTCTGGAGAACCTCCGAAAAACATGTCTAGGACTGCTGCACGCCCCCCAGGCTCTGCCGAGCATCTGATACGCTCGCATAATTCTAATTAAACAAGCTCCAAAGCTGGAAGACAGAAACCAATTTCATCAATGTCATATTGACTCAACCATTACATTTTACAAAGCCTTGTATGGGGTGCGGGAAAAGCGCCTCTCCATTTTTAGAAAAGGAACACATGCACTGCAGTCACCAATCAAACATTAATTCACACGTGCATGTTTCATCTTGAGTCCCATCTAAAGTCTCTCCTCGCTGGATTATTCTGTCACGTAAAATACAATGAACAGAATCATTGTTTTGTGAACGTGTGATATGCAGGATGACATTCTTGAATATTTTTCAGAAGTATTGTTGTCAGGTCTTCCAAATCCTTGGCTCGATTGAATAATCCCTGCTTGGTATTCATTTTTAAATACAAGGGTAAAGGATCATCACAAAGAAGACTCGATACAAGCTAGTCGTATATACAATAGTGGAGCAGGAGAACCACAAGAGAAGAAGTAAATCAGGGCGGAGTCGCCCACTTTCGTCCAGAACCCCCCAAAAATCAATAAAACTGAAACGATTAAAAACTAAATTTAACCTATCGATTTATGCTTCCGCCATGACGACCATTAGCCTGTCCTGTGTTGAAATTAAAGGGAATGAGAGGAGCAGCTTCAATTGGCCGGGAAGCAAGTCAGCTGTGTTCACTCCCACAACTGCGCAAGCACCGATTTTTAACTCTCCGTGTCTACAAAAACACCAAAAGAGAGAAAACTCCATCCATGCGCATAGTTCAACCGAACGTTGTGCTAGCCTTGCACCGGGCATGAAAATAGAGTACTAAACCTCCACAATTCAGTCGCATGTAGTTATCAGTCTTCGCACTTGTTTTTCGCAACTATCTTTCAAACATGTATCATACATTTTCAAACAACTGCCCGAATTCCCTTTTATAGCACATCCAAAAGTGAATAACGCTACACGACGACGGTGTGAAACATACTGGTTAGTTTCTTGCTTCAACCCACTTAGGTGAGCTCTTGATGCTGTTGAGCCCCACAGCGGTGAACACAAATGTCAGCTAGATTAACAGCGTTATTGGCGTGGTGTGGGTGCAGCTTTCGAAAGCCAAGGGCCAAGCTGAGAGCCGAGATGCATCGGTTAGGAAGATAATTCACAGACACCACGTGACGGAACCGAGCGGCGGCTATGCAGGAATCTCCAATTTCTCCTCCCGAGCACAAATTCTCCACACACAGATGCACACCGCTAGCATGCACATTCATACATAAATTATCACACACACACACACACACAAGGTCTCAGAGACGCAGGCTACAAACACTTGCATTCATTTGTGAACACACATCACTTCACCCTGATCTACATATTTAGTCTGGAGAAATATCATCACAAGACTTGTTCGTGTCATGGGAAAACAAAAAAAAGAAAAATAGAAAAGGCAGTTTATTACATTATGTTGTCGCGGTGCTTTAAGTGGAAAAAAATAAAATGAAATAAGGGCCCCTTATTCGATTGTTGCCAGGTCGGTAACAACCGATCATGAAGTGAATTCATCAACAAAATAAATACATAATCGTTTGTAGATAATATCCATCCATCCATTTTCTAGTCTGCTGATCCTCACAAGGATCGCGGGTGTGCTGGAGCCCATCCCAGCTGTTTTTGGGCAGTAGGTGGAGGACACCCTGAACTGGTTGCAGGGCCAACCGTATGTCGGCTTCACAGTGCAGAGAGGTGCAGGGTTTCAAGGTTCCGGCCTTCCTTTCTGGAGTTTGCATGTTCTCCCCGTGCCTGCGTGGGTTTTCTCCGTGTACTCTGGTTTCCTCCCACATTCCAAAAAACATGCATGGTAGGCTGATTGAACACTCGAAATTGTCCCTAGGTGTGAGTGTGAGTGCCGGTGATTGTTTGTCTCTGTGTGCCGTGCGATTGGCTGTCAACCGGTTCAGGGTGTCCCCCGCCTACTGCCCAAAAACAGCTGGGATAGGCTCCACATGCTCATGACCGTCGGAAGGATAAGCGGATCACAAAACCGATGGATGGCTCTGTATGGCAAAATGGATTTGAGGTGAGCTGAATTGCTGATTTGCATGTGTCATGCCGTATCAGCACTGTCCTGCGAAAAACACTCTATTTTTGTCATTTTTTTAAAAGAATTGTTACATTAATTGGAAGTCCGAATTGCGAACACCCCATGAACGCAAAACAATTTAAAATGACAGTGTTTTCACACAGGATATTAATGGGACACGCCATTAAATGTAAACATTTTTTTTTTTAACGACAAAAAATGGACATATGAGTTTTATCGCAGGACAGCAAAGATTCCATACTTTGAATCACAAATATTATTGGACTTTTTTATGCATTTTCTGTCAGTTTGAGCTACAAATTGGACGGCTTTAAGGGCGTAAATTCACATGTTATTTAAATGCTCGAGGAAATAATATAAAACCCCCGCAGTCTCTTGTACCCCACAGTTCATTTGATGTATTTAATACAGTGGTTGTGATCTTCAAACCTGTGCCTGCAACAGTGAGGGCAATGTTTTATGTGATCATGTATCACCTGTGAAGATACGAAGGTAACGTCATGGGCGATATGAAGGGACTGAGAGTTGCATTGAAAACATGGCTGGACAGACACAACCGCTCAAAGTTATGACATGCAAATAAATGTCACAATTATCAAGCTGCATTTTAATCAGCCCGAGAGTTATGGAACGTCCTTTTTTTCCTTGAAGAATTAGCTCTGACACCTGGTTCATATTTTTTCATTCATTAATCATGCCTTTGCAATAATTTCCTCATGATAGAGGACCATTTTACCACATACTTTAGGCACACAGGATATGCTTTTGCCACATAACTTAATTAGAAAATGATAAATGTCCCAATTTTCTGTCCAAAGTCTTTGTAAAGGTCAGGCCACCTCTGGCTCATTTCTAGGAATTTATAGTCCATTTGAAAAGGAAGTGTTGACACGCCCTGTTTTTGAATGTACGTGGAGCTTTTTATTTTTTTCATTGTGCTTTTAGCCTTGCAGCTAATAAAACAACAATAGTTTATCACATAAATGTGAAGTCATTTTTGAAAAGTTAGTTGGAGGTTCTGGAACAATGCTGTGTGGCGAGGCGACAGTAGCTTCTCGAAAAAAGGGCCTTGGAATCGGGTCCTTTCACGACAAATGAAAATAGTTGCGACTTGTTGGAGAGCCATCTTCTTCCCGACGACTGTTGAGTTGCGCTGAAGTGCCACCGCTGTAGCTTGAGAGATGCAACACACTCTTTGTGCCTCTTTCACTCACATCTCCCCTCACACAGCTTCATGTGTGTGATTTGGTTCACTGGGTGGTGTGCAACACAAATATACAGCAACGTGTGAATTGGATTGCCCCATGGGGGCCGAGAATAACTGGAATTTAAATAATGAATGCCTCTATTGCATTAGTTTAGATTATTATGCTTTCCTGAACAAGTTATATTGGCTTTTCTGGCAGTTTGCCTCTTCGTCCCTCCAACTCCTAATTTTCAGTAGACCCGTGGTTCTCAAATTTTCTGCACTGAGTATCCTCCCACCTAAAAAAATATGCACCTCTCCAAGTATCACCATCATGACCAACATTAAAATACGCTAGTAGCATCGTAGGCACATGTGTTCACGAAAAGATACGTATTTTGGTTCCAAAAAGTACAGTTAATATTATTTTAAGCCTCAGTCACATTCTGCAGTTTTACCATTAAAAAAATAAATAAAAATAAATATCGGTCAAATTAAATTGAATTGCACTGAAATGTAAAAAAAGAGAAAATCCCATGTAAAATATGTACTTGTGTATTATATGCTCCCCCCCACCCCGCCCCCCCAAAAAAATCAACCCAAAAGTCTTTTTTTCTCTGTACCCGCGTGTAATACGGTACCCTGGTTTGCTGGCATCCAGTATTATCATCTGGTCGAAATTTTGAAGCGGAGCCATGATTGGTCGTTACCTGAGCCTTGAGCAATTGTGATGTCATTTTCAGTCGACAGCAAGTGGCGATGTGGCCGCTCCATGACATGGACAATAAACGGGTGGATTTTACTGCTTAACCTCATATTCCACATTTGCAATATTAATCAAAATGCCCTGTTTAGCCATGTGGGGCTGCATAGAACATATTCTTGTTTAAAAAAAAAACAAACAAAAAAAAACTTGCCCTTTAGTTGTCATCAAACTAGACTATTATATTACATACTATAAAATGGTATATTTATATAGCCTTAATCATAAAGGAGTTCCAAAAGCCAGGATTCACAGAGATCAACTACATCTATTGGACTAAATCTCTCATCCATCAAGGGAGGGGGGAAAAAAATGACTTTAAAACCCTCTAGGGAAAAAGAAAGCACGTCAGAGAAGAGATTACAGATGGAGGAGTCCCCCTTCCAGCACGAACAGGCTGCAATAGATTCCGAGGGAGCCACATTGATCATGTTGCATGATATGATAAATAAATGCTTTTTCGATGTTAGTTTCAACCACACGGGAACCCATTTGATGATATGAAGCACCGCAGGCAGGCGCCTCTGGGTAAGTAGATCTCCTCAGGTCCTTTCCTGGTATGTCAATGCAGAACGCTTCACTGCAACAACTATAGCCTCACATCGCTCCTCGCAGGGGAGAAGAGGGAGGAGAGAAAAGAAGCTGCTGGAGGACAGGTCGAAATCCAGTGCGGCCGGAGTGAGAGAACAGCTGAAGACTTGGTCTGGTTTAACCTCAGACAAGAGTGCAGAGAGTAAGACTCTTCAACATTCCACTTGAGGTACCTGCTCTATTTTCTGGAGCTGATTAGAGAACCTGCTGACTTCATTTTTAGCTTTCTAAGTGACAAAAAGACCAGCATGTTGTGAACGGAAGGCTCCGCACGGAACGTGAGGAATGATAAATTTGGTGATAATCGGAAGGGTAACATTCAAATCGCATTTTGGTGCAACGGGACCCAGCGCACGGTGGCCGAATAGGAAAGCAAATGTTCTATTGACTTTGATATCGCCAATTGGAAGCATGTACTGTCGATCGGGGGTGCCCAAACTTTGTGGAGCGAAGATCTACTTTTCGATCAACCAACCCCCCGCGATTGACCTGTTACTGCACATGCGTGCGTACGCACGCACTTACGCACGCATGCCGTGATGAGTAGCGGCCATAACGTCCCCTAAAATGAACGAAACAGAAAAGTAAAACAGACAAAAGAGTTTGTGGGTTTGTGAAAAAGAAATCACTGCCTAACTTCATCGAGACCTGACACGGAGGCACGAGATGCACTTTTGCAGCGTGCTAACGATCGTAGCTCACGTGTACCCTCTTAAAATGCTTCTCTCGGCCCTCCAGATTCCCATTCTTTGCCAGCGCCCTCGGTGAATTGGACACGAAACAAACTCTGAGTGAAAATAATAATAACAATAGAAGATCTAGCGCAACAGCTCTGATCACAAGCTGCGATTCCAAACTGCCGACCGTGAACAACTTCTTGTGATGCAGGTCACGCGCCACCGTAGGTTAAAGATGACCAGCTTTCTTTTCATTTTATTTTTGTGTTTATCGAAACACAAAAATATATCACATGACACAGAAACACAAATGTTTCCCCCCCCCCTCTACACCCGTCGCAATTGACTTGGGACCAGTCCGCGAGCTACCGGTCGAACGCGATCGACGCATCGGGCACCCCTGCTGTAGATACTGTTCAATAAAGGGCCAAGTACAAATCCCTGGGGTAGTCAGAACTCACACGGCCATGAATTGCAATAGTGTAGACATCTCGGGGCCTTTAATTCTAACCAGTACGACCCACGATTGTCGTGTCCTTTAAGTAAGCTCAAACTTGTTATGGCATTTACAAAGTACAAAGTGGGTCTTTTTCCGCAAGGTAGCGAGCGTTGGGAGAGCAGCTCGAGCCCATCCATCACTGTAAGGAATTGTGTGCATTGACATTTTATATTCGATGAAGGGTGTAAATTTGGCTCCTACTGCCTGCGGCTCATTTGTTGTTTTTCCCCGGCATCCTGCAGAGGAGTTGCGAAACCGCTGCTTTGTTTGAATGTCTCTACCTGAGCGAGAAGACGCCGAGCGTCCGTGCCGGCTAAGCTACAGCGTGTACAGTCTACACTCGTGATTATGATGGATTTTTTTTTTTTTTTGTCCATGGTGAGGCTTTGTTTTGGACCGCTGAGAAAGAACCGTGCACTTTAAGTGCAGGTTTGGGCTTTTAAAACCTCCAGTTGCAAACTCAGGTGATGATGATTTTTGTGATTTCATTCTTCTTGTACGACATGTTGTCTGTATTGTCCAACGTTTACATTTACACAGTGCAGTGGTACCTCTGCTCACGAATGTCTCTTCATACGAAATTTTCATGTTACGAAACGCCTCAACAGGAAAATATTGTCTCTTGTTACGAAAGAAATTTCAAGATACGAAAGGTTAAAATACAAAATTGCTGCTACTCACAGCTCCGCTCCGGGTTTCCTGAACGCAACATCCTGATAGCTGCTCTGCCATTGGCTATTATCGAGCATCATCCTGGCATCCCATTTGTTAAGAGGGACATCTAGCGTATTTGTCTATGCGTGTAGACAGATAAATAGATCGACATGTGTCGATGCAGCGTCCTCATCATTTGCCCCTCGGGCGTTCCGATAGTTTTGCGTAAATGTGATTCACCCAGAAAAAGTGTTCACCAGTCAGGCGATCGATCACTCACTATACTGATGTTTGCATTAGACATTTTTGAAAGATTGTTAAAAGCCGACAAAAGCAAACGTCAGTTCTTTATAAAACGCCAGGCAAAAACCACCGAGAGTAAACATGAACTAAAGAGGGCAAAAAAACGCAGTTAAAAGTTTAATGAGCATCATTTTGATTCTTTACTCTATTTTTGTTTTTTACATTATGCACAACTCTCATTTATTGTGCAATAATCTACTCGTAACATGTATTTGTTACATATTTTGATGCATTTTTATGCTTGAGGAAACATTTATGTCTGAATTTTGCGGGGGCTTGGAACGGATTAGGGCATTTACGTGGAAAACACGTCTACTACTCGTTAAGACATTTCTTCCAGAACCAATTAATTTCGTAAGTAGCGGTTCCACTGTAGGTGTGTATGATGATTTACACCTACGAATCAGAACAGTGTTGTGATGTTGTGTGACCCATTTAAGGCCAAAATGAGCTTTGAAAACAATATGGTGACGCAGTAAATCATCGCGACCACTTCTAAGCACTTGTGGGTGCAAATGCGTGTCAATTTGTGTTTCATTGCATTCTACACAAAGCGGCAAAAATGGAAGTGACGAGAATCGACAGTTTGTCGATATCCGTAACTGTGAAAAACGTTTGTTGTGTTGTTCGTTGTTGCGCAAAAAGGTTCGACCCCCCCCTGAAAGCATCTCGCATTGCATTCTACACAAAGCGGCAAAAATGGAAGTGGCGAGAATCGACAGTTTGTTGATATCCGTAATTGTGAAAAACGTTTGTTGTGTTCTTCGTTGTTGCGCAAAAAGTTTTGACGCCCACCGAAAGCATCTCATGAAAACGTGTTCCACGCCGTCATGGATTCAGCCACGTGTGATGAATTTCTCCATTATTTTCATCAGTCGCCCGGGACACTTTTTTGCCCTCCTCAATCAGTCAAAATTTATCGTGATTACATTCGTCTGTAGCTGTTGATTGCGGCAAGCCGTGGGTATCCTGGCTGATGAGGCTCACACGAAAAAAAAAAATGACAGAATCAGCAACAAGCTACCCAAACAATGACAGGGGAGGAAAACAAAACAAAACAAAAAAAAAACATGATTGTAGAAACCACTAAAATAACACAAATTGGTTGAGCTTGATGGACTAATCAAAGAAGGGGAATTTGAAACCGTCATTTTATAAAAGGGCTCGGCCTTTTCCGGATTCATCGGAGAGCTCGTCATGAAGACGTCTGATGTTTGTTGATGAGATGAAGAATGTGCTAAGTGATGTGGATTCTTCAATCGTAAATTGCTAATAATCTCGCTCCATCGTCGGAATTGTTTGCATAGCCATTGTTTGCTTTTGTCGGCCCGCGTACGGTTACTACCGTTCCTCTCGGAACTTGCGGAGGCGCATCTGTCAAACAAAGGCTCAGTGTGGGATTACCTTCCAAAGCTCACACATGTCGGGGGCGCTATTGTGCTTATTCAGCTGGCGTACTCAGCTTTCGTGTTTTGATTTTATTTTTCTCAGCTTCGAGAGATTTCCTGAAAAAGTAATTGTGCTCATCACCTTTTTTCAGGTGATGATTTGTGTTTCCAAGATTTCACAGAGGGAGGCCTGTGGAGCTCTCACCAGGAGCCGCTGATGGTGTCTATTCTTAGCCTCGCTTTGATTTTGTTGCTTTCATCGCACCGTATAGGAATGATGTTAATATGGGTTGCGTCGACCACAATGGATTAGCATTAAAACAAGTTAATTCAGTTTTGTTTTTGTTGTTTTTTTTTTTTTTTTTTAATTGTTACTCAAACCTCTGAGGAGGCCGCCCCAGTGTCACCACCTGAGTGGCTTTGTTGCTATCTTAACCCTTTCATGCAGCCTGTAACCTGATAACATGGCAAGCTGTCCACTGTAGTAACCGCTGTCCCTGAAAGGGTTAAGTGACTTCTGTCCCCCCCACACAAATTATTACAAAAATAAACGCGTACAGATTAAGGGAACAACTTCATTTGGCAACTTCAGTCAAGGGCACTTGGGTGCCAGTTTGAAAACGCAACCATCAAGGCAAACCAGTCCTTCTAAATAGGAATACTGATGCCGGAGTAGCATCGCGACATACAGTGGCGGAGCTAGACGGGGGCCCGGGGGGCACTGTGTGTCCATGCGTGCAGATTTTGGCTCATATAAAAATACATTTGGATTGATGATAACGTGTTTCCAGGTTTTTCTTTTGCGGACCCCCTGAGATAGTCTTGGCCCAGAAAGAGCTCCACACTCGCTACGTCCCAATACTGTCATCAAAAATCATGACCTTGTTTTTTTTTTTTTTTTTTTTTTTTTTTTTGCTAATGTTTTGTTTAACCTGATAAATACAGGAATGATACTGGCAAACGTTTATCCTTTTTGCTTTTATTGCTTTCAATCACGGTTCTGCTGAAACTGATTTGTCGTGTTAATATACATGGACGTGTCTACATTACATATACACGCAATTCGCCTGCGCTCTTTTTGTGACATGTTAAGAACCGTCAAGGTGATTTAGAATCTGCCACTTTGAGTGTTTTCGGCGATGACGCAAGCCGTCAATAATCGTTTGAATGTTGAAATGATCGTTTCGCGTTCCGTCCACGCAAATGAGGGGTTTAACAGTAAGAACTTGAAAATGTTCCTGAGCGGGCATCCAATTTTGAGGCCGCGAATCAATTGTGATCTTTCGCGACTATTTTTGGGCTTACCCCTCTGAGCAGAAAGCTTGTCGTCAAAAGCAATTTCTTCTTACTGTGGCGCAGCCATTTTTTTTTTTTTCCAGTCTTCGTCATCACGTCAATTATCTTCGACTTTCATGTTCCAATTGTAATGATGTAGGCAAACAAGCTATTACTTTTATCCACATTTAAATCGGGCGTTACCCTTGAAAACGTTCATTTGCATGATTACCCACAAGATACACGATGCACGCTGTGCATTTTTTATTTCTGCTTGATGAGAGCACTCAGCGCCTCTGACTCATTTTGTTCCATGATGACAAATGTTTAATTGCGATAACAATTGCGAGTCCTTCACTTTTTTTTTTTTTTTTCTGGCTCTTCTCTGAAATGTACAAATAACAGGCAGCTTGTATGTACTGTATTTCAAACATCAGTATCTTCGTGTGTTTCTATTGGCACAAGCAGAGTGGATTGTGTTCTTCCATTTGCTCTGGGACCAGAACTCCCACTCAGGCGGGCCCGTGTGTGCTCCCAGCGCCGCAACCCAGAATGGGAAGTAGCAGAAGGTCCGCGTGCCGAACACCTGACATGCCGGCATCGACAGATAAGCCCTCGAAGCTTCGATCAACAACACCGCCGCGCCGTTGCAATGTATCATGCTACGGCGGGCTTGTACCGAGACGTTTCCACTGAGATTTGAATTGAATTCCTTGTCAAGATCCAACCTGACGCCATCAGATCTCCGTCGCTTGTTGGCGAGAGATTCTTCTAATGGCTCGTTTGACAGCAGGGTGTTCTTTTCAATGCTATTTGTTTTGCAAAAAAAAAGGGAATGAAGGATGACTTTTTTTGGATGGAGAGAGAATGCCGTCTTAATGACGCGATCGCATTGAAAGTACAGTACATTTAAAGGACTGAGCTGAATCCCAGAAATGCAGGCTGGGTTTTGGATGCGTTGTACACTTTTGTATTTGAAAGCGAGACACAGAGAATATGTGTGGCTCGCACGCTCTGTGAGCGCAGCCCTTGAAAGTTGTGTGCAAAATCTCCCCGCGCTAGTCATTAGGAGAGAGACAATCTAATGAGGTCATTAACTCCTCAACACTGCTTTAGTTTGCAATTTCAAGGAGAGTTCTTTTTTTTTTTTTTGAAACAAAACAAAAAAACTTTTTCACATCAAACTCGAGAATATAAATGTATTCCTGAAAAGTTTTTGAAAGGAATTATGGTAATAGCATACAAAATAAAACATATGATACTTTTTTTTTTTTTATTTTAATATGAGCAGCATCATGTCTATCTCGAGACTTAATGATGACCTGGAATATAATAAAGGCGTGATTTTAAAAGTCGACAAACATGCAACTGAAAGCCACCACCGATTTCTGTTGTTGTGTGGCCGTCGTAATGGTTATGCCGGTCCACTAAGTGGTGCACCGGATGTGTTGTGAGTAGGTTTCAAAATAAGAGCATAAACAGGAAGTACAGTGTTGGCTGCCTTCATCTTCCTGGCTTAGCAGCGTTTGATAAATCTGCCTTGCAAAGTGTTGGCGTTGAATCAAGCTGACTCCCAATGGGGCAAAATGCCTTTTTTTTTTTTCCCGAATATACCAACCAAGCTGTTCGCGTTTGCTCATGTCTGCGAAGATACCAAAACTTAGTCTAGCCCACCTCTGCTCAGACTGAAACTGCGCCTCACTCCAGAATCGTACTGGACCCAAAAATAGAGCCTTTTTGTGTGCAATGCCCCTGACCAAATACAGTAATGGACTTGCAAGTAGATTTGTCATGAAACGAGTTGAGTTGTAATTAAAAACCCAGTGTCGTGTTTGGTATTCCTCTCATGGAAAAAGCAAGATTTTTTTTTTTTTTTTTTTTTTATACCCAGGAAGCGGTGACAGCTCAGTTGAAGGCTTGAGTGTTGACAGCCGAAACTGTTAGCGTGGGAAGAGAACTTCTCTGCCTCCCCCCAACCCCCAAAAATAAAAAAAAACAGTGTCTGAACACGACAATGATTTTTTTTTTTTTGTAGCATGGATATCAGGCAACTGTGGGAACAGAAAAACATTCTTTTGAAGGATGATTTTTACTCATATATTTATTTTGGTGAGCGTGTTAATCTGTAGAAATTATGGTGCACTAATATATATTTAAACGTAAGTACTTTTAGCAATATAGACGTCCCCGTTAAGAAGCTACTACTGGAAAAATGTGTGAAGAGCAATCATTGTCATTTTTGTGTTAAAATTTTTATTTTTTATTTTTAAATAATAATTGAATTTCCTGACTTGTATGGCGACGCAAAGACACGGTTCGGTGTCTGCAAAACAATGTTTCCGTGTCCCCATGCCACCTTATTGGCCACGTCCAGCACTGCGCTGAGAATTGTCTTTCATCAGAAAATGGGCCGTCGTCGGCTGACATCTGCATTTGGATGCCAGTGCGTCTCGTATCGAATAAATGTCTCTGCCCGTGATATATTCCTTCAGCGCAAAGCGCGGCACGTGGGACTTTGCTCTTCTGTCAGCGGATGCCATGGCAACACAGATTTAACTCTGCATGTGGGTGACCTAGCCCACATTCCAAACACTGACCAGCAGAATGTTAGAATGTACATTTTTTTCTGTCGGTTAGCATGTATGGCTTCTTGTCCAGTCGTCCGCTGATAAGAGGGATCTGCCGTACATACGGCGTGAGTAAACGCCGACTGCATTTGAGGAAGGAAATAGAAGTCAGTGACATGTTTTTGACATTTCTATCGTGACGTCGTAAACGGACTTTGAAACCTTAATTGTGGAGTTGCCTCATGAGATGAGGCATCTCATTTTACAGGTGGTCCAACCTACCAATCCGATAAACATAACAGCACGAAACTAAGACATCTGTATAAACACTCCACAGTTTTTCATAATATTCTCACCGTTATGACATTTTTAAAATCATCCCACTGGCTGGCCTGCACGCAGCACTCGTGGCTGTGGCTGGCACATGACTGATTAGGGGTAGAGAAGGGTGAGTAGTAGATAACGTGTAAATATTGAAGTCGGCGGCCGTTATCACCAACCTCATTCTGTAAGGTCACACCGTTTACTGCCCGGAGCAGCGACAATGCTCCGGTCGTGCATTGATTGCTGCGTCCTTTAACTTAAAGATGTCTCCATGTGAGACTGTTTTTCTGGCTTTATTTATGAGAGGAGCCGCTTTGAATAAAGTGTTCATGCCCACAACGGCGCACCCCCCGCTGGCCACGCTGGAAGTTACGTGAAGTGGTACGTGAAGGGGAAATATTCTGCGCTTGAATTGTATTTAAACGTCTTTATAAATTCTCATCTGTATTCTCAAGGTGATATGTATTTTTTTTTTTTTTAAAGGCTACAAAAACTGGATCTGTTTTGCGTAATGAGCGCGGTGTACTTAACTCTCCTCCGCGACAAAGCTCTTGGCAGGAGATGGTCTTTCAGGGCAATTTGTTTACAAGGCAGGACGTAATTACCAGGCACAACCTCTTAGTACAGCCCCAGAAATATCAAAGCTAGTTTTTTAATCACCGAAGGGAAGCAGACAATTATGCAAACACCTCCTGCGAGCGCGGCACCATTTCTGTCGTCTTATTTGCATACTATCAAGAGAAGTGCCGAGTGAAAGGTTAGTCGGAGCAATGTGCTCTCCAGAAGAAGCCTTTATTAGTTCAGAAAGTGGCGGGAGAGAAGATCCAATTTTGTCATTGTAAATTGTCCGGGCTGCTCTCTGCTGGGCGCGTCATCATCATCGCCGCACTGCATTGTCTGCTTCAACTGGGGTAGATGAAAGCAGCCCTGCCCTTCAGCCCATTGATTCGAGTATAGTTGAAATATACAATTGCGTTCAAAATAATAAGCGGTCCAACACGGTTCACCGTAGCAATCACTGTTTTTGCTCCAGATTCTATTATTGCACGGCAAACAATTTACCACTTGGGGTGGTCGAGTCACGGAAAACTAGCGGACCCAACATTCTTGACGTGCATATTCCCGAGTCTGTGCAATTGAAGAATGAATCGAAAGGGGCGTGTTCTAAAAAAAAATAGCAGTGTGGAGATCAATAAGTGAGGTCATTCAGTCTGTGAGAAAGAGATGTGAATCAGGTGAGAAAAATGGGTCGCTCCTCCCATTGTTCAGAAGAACAGCACGCTTTGATTAAAACATTGATTGGATGAGGGAAAACATCGAGAAGCGCAGAAAATAATCGGACGCTCGGCTAAATTGATGTCCAATGCTTTAAAATGGAAAGCAAAACCAGAGAGACGCGGAAGAAAACAGAAAACAGGCATTTGAATGGATGGAACAAGAGCCAGAATGGCAAAAACTCAACCACTGATCAGCTCCAGGGAGATCAAAGACTGTCTGAAGTTAACTGGGAGTGTTCTGACAATCACAAGAGTCTTGTGTGTAGCTAATCTATATAACAAAGAAGCCCCTCCACACTGTCCCAAGTGTTAAAAAAAAAAAAAAGGAAAAAAAAGAAGTGCTTATGAGGGAAGCATTTTGCCAAAGACCACCTCAACTGGCCCAAGGAGAAATGGACAAACGTGTTTTGGACGAATGAAATTAAATTCTTCTTTGAGAGATCAGTTGTCATCAATATATATCAAAATACAGTGGTACCTCTACTTCCGAAATTAATTGTTTCTGGAAGAAATTTCTGAACTAGAAAATTTTGTAAGTCGAGATGCGTTTTCCATGTAAAGTCTCTAATTCGTTCCAACCCCCCCCCCCCAAATTCAGACATAAATGTTTCCTCAAGCATAAAAATGCATCAAAATATGTAACAAATACATGTTAC
>NW_017805496.1:990180-1008480 GCF_001891065.2 Hippocampus comes | reverse complement strand
CACCGGTGTGTGTGTGTGTATATATATATATATATATATATATATATATATATATATATTTATATATACACAATTTTCAATTGATCGAAGTTATTTGTATCGTTCTACATTTCAATGACGATGTTCATGTGAATGATGACTGCATTGTAAGTTACCGTATTTTCCGCACTATAAGGCGCTTTGGGAGTATAAGGCGCACCTTCACTAAATGGCCCATTTTAAAACTTTTTTCGTATATAGAGCGCACCGCATTATAAGGCGCATAGAATAGAAGCTACAATAGTGGCTGCGGTTGCATTATGCATCCACGAGATGGAACTACGCTAATCTTAAGGGAATACAAAACAATCCAAGACAGCTTTTATGTATATAGAGCCTTCACAACCACCGCAGCTGTAACAAAGCGCTATCCAGAACATTTAACATACCACGTCCAGGAAATCAGAATATTGATCCATATAGAAGGCTCATCTGATTATAAGGCACACTGTCGGCTTTTGAGAAAATGGAATGCTTTTAGGTACGCCCTTACAATACGGAAAATACGGTCACCATTGACCAGTCAATACAGTCTCAAAAGACGGTGTGTACATTTCATGAAGTAACAGACTTAAGTCGATGGGACTGCTCTGCGGGGCTGCTCTGACTTGAGCATGCCCCGATATGATCCCTCAAGGCGACTGAAAGAGAAAGGACGGAAATGACAAATGACTTTTTAGCTAAGAGTGTATATTAGGATTAGCTATAAAAATGGAGGGCATCCTCGTCTCGTAAGGCCCACTGCAATGGCTTGGCCAGTCGCTGCTTTCATGGGCTGTCATTGAGGAGTGAATATACTGTAGAAGTATCTCGTATCTTCTGAGATTTGTGGTTTCTGGTTTATGATTATATCCGGGCTTTTATAGAGCTGAGTCATCATACATCTTTGAAGGGGAAACAAGCACGAGAAGAACAGGGTGGTGTCACCTTGATCTTCCGGTATGCTATTTGGTCCAATCCCAGATGAAACCCAATGACATCAATCATTTGGGTAGCAAACTTTTTTTCTTTCTCCCAAACTTCACCGGTCGTGAAATACTTTTAATGCCTTTCGGACTGCGGCTGTTTTTTTTCCGTTAAAATGGGCCCAGACAAAGCCGAAGTCATCTGGAAGAAACACTTCCCGTTCTGTGAAAAAGACTCTGTTCCGGCAAGTTACGATCACGTCTATATTTGCAATCGCCAGTTTGTCGTCCGCTTTGGCAGTTGGGCATCCATCAGGCGGCGCCCGCCGAAGAGCAAACGAGCTCAACGCTAGTGTTTGTTTCGAGTTGCGGTGCCGCCATGGTGGCTTAGCGGGTTCGGTTCGAAAGTGACGTTTTTCAATGTTGTATTTTGCATGTGTCCTTGTGGTTTTCTCCAGGTACTCCCGATTTTCCTTTCGTGAAGTTCCGTGACTTGTGACCCGGTGGGCGGAGCTAACCAGTAAGAAGAAGATCACAAACTGATGAGCTGGACAAAAGAAAAGTGATCAACCTCTGATGATTAGTTTTTTTTTCCATAGCTTTTATAATGCACGGGAATAGCGAAACAAATTCCCCTTATTACTGTTGGACTGGTCCTGTTTTCTGCTTTTGTAATTGAGAGCGCAGAACGGAAAATGAGCAGGTCTGTCACGTCGAAATGAATGAGAAGCTCAGGGCCCGCCAGTGGCTTATATTCATTTGTTATCGCAAATCAGCTGTCAAGCTGTGACTGCCGTGTTGTGAGAGTTGCAGTACACAGGTCAGCAAAGGCAACCCCCGCTGCAGAAAAGCAATTAGAGGAAGTTCACCCACCCGGCATATTTCCCAGATAAGGTTTGAATCATGTAAGCGAGAATAATAATAGCTTTTTTTGAAGTCGTAATCACTGCTCCGCATTTTTTTTTTTTTTTTTTTGCGCATCTGTTGTTCTTTCAAATCCAAAGCCGGCGCTAATTGCCGAGGAAGTTGTCATGGTGAGAATGGCGAAAAGGCAATTCATCTCATTCTCGCTCCCGGAAACAAAACCGTGGTCTTGCTTCACACGGTGCCATCTCAGGTCACGAGGTTCCAACCTGAAAATGCCATTCGTGTTTGACTTTGACCACAGGCGCGATGGCTTGCTCGTTTTGCTAATTAGAATGCATGGAAAATACAGCTGTCACTCTCCAATGTTGTTGCAATTTATTATCACATCAATAATTCCATCAATTCATCGAATTCATAGAAACTCCGCTTGAAAGGTTATTTCCAGAGTACAACATCAATGTGCAATTGACTATTGTAACATGTACGGCTCCCTTTGGTCATACTGTTCCTGAAAATTAAATGATGCTTGCATATTGTAAAAATTCTATGCATTACGCATCTCACACCCGACAATGAAAAGTCCTGTTTTTTTTTTTTTTTCCCTTTAAAAGGAGTAACCATTTCCAAGTCTTATTTCTGATCAAGGCAGACGCTGCGATGTCAGATGATGAATGCACATCAGACGATACGACGCCTTCATCAATTCAAAGTGTTCCGAAGCTCGTAAAGGCCACTCGACATGCCAGCGAGCTTTCATTCTCCCGGCCGCTCCGTTATTATTCTCGGAGAATGAGCTGCATGTTGACTGATTCATACACAAAAGCACACATGAAACAAAAACGAAGGAACTTGGCAGTCAAATACGCCAAACTGTCATCCAATGACTCTTATGATGATGATTGTGTTTTAAAAAGGAAGCCCCTCAAGAGTAACTAAATTTTCCAGTTGTGCCCGTCTTTTTTTCCTTCTGCTTTCAAGAAAAAAAAATAGAGTAAAAATGGGCCAAGCTTCTGATAAGTTTTTCACTTTTTTGAAACCTCGTCTTGCAGGTACAATTCATGTTCATCGTGACCCGGCGCCAAGAACAATTTCTTTGACTCTGTAATTGCCTTGTGCTGACAATTTTCTTTTTTTGGGGTGGGGGAGAAAAGCTCCGTCACAAACCTTTTTCCATTGCAGCATTTCCAATTGTGCTTCAAAAGCAAGGGACAATAAACGGCATCCCGTTCTCTCGTCTACTGACATTCAGTCAGACGTCAGTTGTGGCTGACATTATAAATGTGATGCTTTTTCTTTCAACGCTTGTTAAAATAGCCAACTTGAGGTGGCCCAGATGTCTCATCCTCTAGATCAAGGGTGTCCAACTCATTTCACATTGTGGGCCGCATACGGCCTCGGTAGATGTCAAGTGGGCCAGACCATTACAATTATACCAAACACTGCTAGAAATAACCACAATATCATCTCTTTCCTTTGTTTTGGTGTAGCGAAGCAAAAGAACATGAAGAAAATGTTGCAATTTAATGAGCATATCTTTTACAAAACATTTCATCAAGCACCTTAGATTTCCTTCGACAAATGTGCAATTTACTTTTATCATTCACATCCATGCATTGCAACTGATCCCACGGATTGTACAAAGGCACAAAACTTGAACAAGTAATTGCTATTGAAAAATATAGTCATGCATTTTAAGATTAAACGAGATTTCTAAAGAGGATTTTTTTTAAAGCATTTACACATGTGCATATAAAATCTAAATTTAATCCCTGCCTAAACTTTACAGCTACTTCTCGGTTGCTTCCTTGGCTTTGAAATCAGCCTCCACTCTTTTCAGTCTCACCACTGATAGACAACCCCCCCCCTCAAAAAATAAGTTGCTTTGAATAAGTGGCAATGACATGAAAAGACATTTTATAATGTAGTATAATTCATGATTCCAGAGATAAAGCCGCAGTGACTACCAGTGTGTAAAAATCAATAAACTAGAAGCGCCGGCGAAAGGCATTGACCACATCGTTGAGGAATCCGAATTTCCGGGCCTGAGTGCTGCCATCATTTATCGTCTTTAAAATGGGAGTACCTTGTAAAGTTAATCATGTCGAAAGTCTTACCCCTATATTTTTGCTCTCCCTGAGTGTGTGTTCACTTCAGCGAGGGTACTCACATCATGTCCGACCCAATTGACTGAAAAGGAGTTTTTGATTTTTGCTGTTCTCTGTTCAAACACAAACACACAAAACCCCCCCCAAAAAGATTCTTCCCGCCTCTGAATCTGTCAACGCATATGCATTCCTCCCCAGAGTCGTGAAGAATGCTCCTCGGCATTGACACAATTGCACATAATATACTTCAAGATCAATGTGACGTTCCATATTTCTCTGATGTGAGCTAAATAGTGGTGACAGGCCGCAGAAACGTTGTGACAGTCAAACAATGACGTGCTTTTCCCAAGGCTCTGGGAAATCAGCACGAGCTTATTTACTCTTGTCAACAACTTGTCTGCGATAGCTCATTTGGAATATTACATTTAAAATGCTTTACCTTTGAAGTTACACCGGCTTGTTGTTTTCTTTGTTTCTCCCTTAATTACGTAAGACATGCTTGTTAAGTTCAACTATTGTTTAAAACCCATCGCCATCAAGATGCTCTTTTACTGGCGTAAAAAAAAAAAAAAGTGGGAGTCTTTGTCAACAAACATGCGATTACAGTGCTTAAAAGTGATTGTTGACGCAAGAAAAAAAATAGTTTCATTAGGAAATTTGGATCCCTTTTACTTCTTAAAAGTCTGATAGCAATGAATGGGAAAAAAACAAATCAAAGTTTGCCATTCATCCCTTGCATCCTCACTGTTCCCCAAACTGTTACTTCTAATATTCTACCCATACCCCCATACCGTATGTGCCTATGTGTGTAGAAAGATAAGTGTCGATGCAGCGTCCTCGTCATTCGCCCAGGAGGTGTTCGGATAGTTTTACGTAAATGTGAGTAACCCAGAAAAAAGTGTTCACCAGTCGGGCGATCGCTCGCTATGCTGATGTTTGCCTTGGAAATTTTCGAAGCATTGTTCAAAGCCGACAAAACCGAACGTCCTTGGATCAGTTCTTTACAAAACGCCGGGCAAAACCCACTTCTGAGAGAGAGAACATGAAGTAAAGAGGGCAAAAAACGACAAGGACGCAGTTAAAAATGAGCATCATGTTTATTCTTTATTCTTAGTTTTTTTTAATTCTGCACAACTCTCATTTATTGTGCAATAGTCAAATTGCAACATGTATTTGTTACATATTTTGATGCATTTTTATGCTTTCGGAAACATTTATGTCTGAATTTTGGAGGGGCTTGGAACGGATTAGGGCATTTACATGGAAAACGCGTCTCTACTTACGTTTTCTAGTAAAGAAATTTCTTCCACAACCAATTAATTTCGTAAGGAGTGGTACCACTGTACTGTTTATGACAGCACTTACGCTTTGACAGCATCCCCAAGCAGATGTTACCATCTCTGATGTGGAACATACCTTCACAGGTGGAGCAGGCCAATCACTTTGTGTGACCGCCGTAAACACAAAGCAGACAGTGTTGGCCTTTCTCTTGCCAGCTGGGTTTGAGACAGGTAACCCAGACAACCCGACAATGTTCACAAATAAGAGGCTGGCAGGGGGAAACGTGTGATGAATGGCTCTCAATGTGGAGGAGCCCCCGAGGAAAGGATACCGGAGAACCAATTGGTGTTTTCTAACTTGAGATGATGAAAATGGCTTCGTAGACAAGAGGTGATAGCGCCAACTGTTCCTTTTGACAGATGCGTGACAGCATGGGGCGGAATTGGATGTGACGCTGAATTTTTGGAAAGCACGTCGTTTTCAAAATGGTGAACATACTCTGAGGTAAGGGATCAAACTAAATTGTAGACCAAGGCCACCCAACTTGTTGAGGCTGAGAGCGGCTTTTTGGGTACTGATTAATGCAAAGGGCTACCGGTTTGATCCATCCATCCATCCATTTTCTGATCCACCGATCCTCACAGTGGTTGCGGGCGTGCTGGAGCCTATCCCAGCTGTCTTCGGGCAGTAGGGTGAGGGACACCCTGAACCGGTTGGCAGCCAATCGCAGGGCACACAGAAACGAACAACCATTTGTGCTCACAATCACACGAAGGGACGGTGTTCCATTAACCTGCCATGCAGGTTTTTGGATTGTGGGAAGGAACCAGAGTACCTGGAGAAAACCCACGCAGGCACGGGGAGAACACGAAAACTCCACACAGGAGCCGCCAGATTGATCCACACTTGTGAAATAACAAATGTACTCCAATTACCTATTATTCATGATTTGAATCGGTTGATATTCGTTATTTTAAAATAGTCCGAAAACCTGCCAAAAATAAGCCATATATTTTTTTTCATTCTTTTCTACACATTACATCATAAGAAAAAGATAACGATGTCCTGCCGGCCCCAAAAGAATTTTTTTTTCTCCAATTTTTGCTGTTTTTTTTTTTTTTCTGTAAAGTTAAACAAACGCGAAAGGACAACGCTTTAAAACAACCAAATATTCTGCCTGAAGTTCACATCTTTACTGTTGTTAGGATTACGGGAGCAAATGGATGATTTTATTCATTACATATGCTTTTTAAATCATCATCTGATATGATTACGACACAACATTCTTGACAAATCGCAATTGTCCCGTCATATGTGAGCTATTTTTAGAAACAGGCCCTCTGGCTACTAATGGGCCCTTAATGGGGACTAACTGGCACCCCCGGGCACCATGTTGGTGACCCATAACTGATATGGTGTGATTACCACTGCAAATCTAAATCTGGCTCTCCTCAAATCTACCGTTATTTTTTCAAAAATCTTTTTTTCTTATCATTAACCTTTAAGACTGGAACGTGTGGCGGCGGGGTGTGTGGTGGGGGGTGTTCCGCTGAATGATTATTTCATTCTCCACGTTTCCCCTCCCCGAGGTCAGCTGCAATTCACCAAAGGGATCAACGTCGGAATCTTCTCCCGTGAGTGCGAGGAAGGAGTGACTGCGTGTCTGCGCCGCAACACACAAGAGCGATGCTTTTTGTGCTTTGCAGCATCCCCTGCTCGTGTGTGGTGGACCGTTCCTCAGTTCTCGCCCGTCTAGTCGGAGTGGGAGCCGCGCACGCGGACCAATAAAGCTGCTCGTGGATCCAGCGAGACGCAGCACTCGGGACTCTCTATCGCGCAATTCCAACACATGGATATGGATATTTCCGTGGCTTTGTTATACCTTTTGCTTTTTTCCAAACCAGGTAAGAAGATGACCTCGTTGTTTGTGAGCGGCGCAAAATTCGCGTCGTTTTGGTTTTTTTCCCCTCCACTCATCGGTCGGAAGTGATCAGTTGAAAACATGCGATCGCGTTTGTTTGAATCACTTGCCGTTGGCAAACTAAGAGACTGCATGAGGTTACCAAAAAAAAAAAAAAAAAAAAGGACAACTCTGTACGACCGCGCACAGTGCGCCCAATACTGATGCTGCAAAAGGGAGCGCAGGTGTGGGCTGCAGACCAATGACGTGCAATTTCATTGCAAGAATCAAATCAATGAAATGTGTTCCAAACCACTTTAAACGCAACTGCAATTTAAGCTTAGCAGCGATAACGTGCCCTGACTGAAATCTGTGCTTTCTCTCTCCCTCTCTCTCTCTTTGCCAGTTTTGGCTTTTGGCACGGATCAAGACTACCAAATTGATATAATCAATGAACTTGACTTGGCAAACGCTACCTATGGAATTACCCAAGTGGCCGGGCTTCACAATAGCAGCAAAGCCTTCGTTTTTCGAGGTAAGACAACCGTAGAAGTTGGAACATCTTGTCGTGTGCTTCGCGCCCGTGCAAGGGTGCACTCACCGGTGCTTTTTTTCCCCCCTTCACACATCCTTGAGCATGCTCTCTAAAATGACACACCTTTCAGCGAGTGCAATCAGAGTCCTTCAGTAGCAAAGCGGAGATGAGACAATACATTGATGAATATTTTCATGAAGTGCAAAAAAAAAAAAAAAAAGGGCCTCCACGCAATTGATGGCACAAAGTACCCCTTCGGGCAACAAATGGTGCACTTTGTTGCCCGTCTCGTCTCCACGCTGTCATGGGGACTCCGAGACAACCTTTGCCTTACCTGCGATGAGATCCAGCGCTAAACAAGGCCATCATAAATACAGTCTCTGTGAAATGGAATGTTGTCACAAGGTTTGACCTCTTTGCTGTGAAGTGTTATGTCAGAAGAAAACCTTTGCTTTAAGTGTTTCGTTGAAAAGAGAGCTGCGGATGCTTTTCTGGGCTCCCTCTGTACTCCCCGCGTTGTCATCAGCCGTAAGAGGATTGTGAGAGGCTATAAAACAAGTCGAATGGGGGGGGGGGGTGTGATGTGAAAGAAGTATTTTTTTTTGTGTGTATGTGATAGTGTGTTATTGTGGAATGTGTGAGCATCATACACAAAAGCCCAACATGTAGCTGATCGTATGTGCTATGTGTGTTTTTTTTCAAGGTGATTCTCTCATGGGAGAATGGATGTTAAAAGTGCTCATCAATAACAATGGAAACTAAATAAATCAAATAGAAAGGCAATGATGAAGAGGGCTTTTTAGTTGAAGGACGGTGGCACAAACATTGGTTGCTTGAGTCAAAATTCTGTTGCCTTGGATGGTGAGATGTGTTTCGGGGAGAGAGAGAGAGAGAGAGAGGGAGAGGGAGAGACACACACACACACACACACACACAGACACACACAGACACACACTGTGTGTGTGTACACGTCTGTGGGTGTGCCAATACCTTGGACTGAATGAATGCGGATGCAGCACCTAATTAGCCAAATACGAGCCAGAGCTGTCCATGCTTGAGGAATGGAGGAAACAGGATTCACAGCCCTACTTTTTTTTTTTTTTTTTTTTTTTTTTACATGTACACACTTGCACACTGCTGCCAACCTGCTCTCCTTATGGTTTCCTGGTTAACTAATTTTGAGATGCACCAACAAGTACTGTGGGAAACTTCGAAGGCAAATCTAACAGTGCAGTGAAAACTTCATTTTCAACTTCATTTTTACTTTGCAGAAAGCATATTTTTTGATAGTATTTCACTTCCTGCCAAGTTCATTGAGTTTGTGTGTGTGTGTGTGTGTGTGCGTGCGTGCGTGCGTGCGTGCGTGTGTGCGTGCGTGTGTGTGTGTGAGAGAGACGACGCTACAGGCAAAAGAAACAAGAATCACACTCAAGGAAAAATTCTTCTACTGACTCGATATATTCATTTTAAAACTCCAGTAGTATTTGAAAAAAATTCCACTGGTAACGAAACGTTACTTATTCACGATTCAGGACTTTAGCTATTTGTAGATTTTTGCGAGGGAATCCAATCTTTACTCTCTGTAAAACTCACCTATTTGCATTTTTGTAGTGCTTTGCTGCCATCTTCTGGCATCTAAGTGTAGTTAGTTCTAAAACATTTTAGGGCGGTGTCAATGACTTTCGGAATCGCGCGATATGATGACTTTAAAGTCAGACAGACAGATTTGGTTTGATTTTGGAGGTTCCAATGTCCTCATTGCGCAGAGAGCTATGTCTTCGCTGTTGTGTGGTCGAGGCGTTACTGTAGGTGGCGGTATTGTGCTACTCAAGCGTACGTACACCCATCTTCAGGGTTGGAGAGAACAATTGAACATTTGATGGCGCTGTTAAACGGACCGTAGCTAGATCAGAGTTAAAAAAAACAAAAAAACGCAGCATCCCCTGTTCGAAAATGGCTGCAAACAGTCCATTATTAGCAGTGTGTTAAGAGCTGTGCTGGGGCCGCGCTGGCGGAGTAAGTGATGATTCGTGATGATTTATGCATGCTGGATGTAATCATGTTGTATTCTGAGCTTGCTATCCTCTTTTAGCTGTTTGAATACATAAATTGTGAAAGACCAAATGCGTGTACACTTTGCAGTGTCGTGGAAATGGCTCCAGAAAGGCATTATAGAGTTTCAATTACTGTCCAAGGTGCTGAGAGAAAAGTGAGCAGGGAAAGAGACGAGAGAGGCAGAGGCGGAGCAACAGGGTGGCCAGGGCCGCCCCTTATCACTGCGTGGGAGATTGAAGTCGACGACGAGATCATATACGAAAGCAAAGTCGCAGCAAAGAAAATGGCATTCTCGAGTCCATGAAGATCAGCAGAATATTGAGTTTTATTTCGATTTGTTCCTGCTTGATTTGGAGTGTGATGGCAAATGTTCCGGCTTTCTCTCTCTGTGACTGACTGGCTGGACGGTGGGCCTCCAGACTAACGGCAGAAGCTTTGCAGAAATCCCCGCATGTCTTTATCTCGTCTCCCCATCACTTCATCTCTCGTTTCAAGATTATTGCGCCACTGCGCTTAATGAAAGCCCGTTTAGGATAGGCGGCCGAGCCAAGCCTCCACTAAAAGGTCTTTGTCTCAATGTGTGATCCGACCTTTTGATGAACAAAATGGAAAAAAAAAATGCTAATACTCTCCAGCTGAGCACTGATAATCGGGAACAAAACACAACTCGCTATTTGCATGTGGCTTTTAGTTTCATGAACGTGATTGCCTACATGGTGTGGAAGACAAAGTTGTGTCTCACCTTATCGGGATGACATCATTCATCACTGCTGTCCTTGGGTACAAAACGTATCGTTTTTATCCCCCACATATCTGATTGTGGCCCGATCTCAAGGCCATACTGAAACACTTGCGATTTTAACCCTGAACCTGACAAATAGGCACCATGGAAAAATTCAATATGAAAGCAACAGAACTTGTCTTTCCTGAGGATAAACGCCACAGATAAGTGTGATGATTGA
The DNA here is from genome assembly GCF_001891065.2 of Hippocampus comes. NCBI lineage: Eukaryota > Metazoa > Chordata > Actinopteri > Syngnathiformes > Syngnathidae > Hippocampus > Hippocampus comes. The sequence goes on along the minus strand of NW_017805496.1, from coordinate 997,831 downwards.
AAATGTGCCGACCAATACAGAACCACTCAAAAGTTTGGAGACACTCGCTCATACTGTGGACTGAAGAGATTGTGTCAAACATTTGCGTGCAGTATAAACGAGCCGTCCAACTATCCATGAGATTTACGGGATGAGTGTTCACAATAGCAAGATGAAAATCATCCGTATGACCCGGTAGTGCATCAATAATCCTGAAGAAACAAGCGACAGTAAACATGAGTGTGTGTCTAAAATACTGCGGTACCTTGCCAATCAAGTGTCCCAATTTTTAGTTTTTTGAGTTGTGAGCAATCGCTTGGTCACATTTTGGATTTGTGCTGTGAGCCAAAGCTGCTTGAGTCAATTGGAAAAAAAAAACCCCGAAAGAGATTATTAAGCAAAACTGTCAAATCAATAAATACCTAATTCGAACACTGCTCTCGGTCACAACTCACGCCCTTGCTCACACGGAAGTAACCGGCTTCGTGCTGCTCTTGATGTCACTTACTAGGCCACACCTCTGAAAGGCACACATGGGACATACAAAAACGACAGTGTGTGTAGTTATTACACAATAGAAAACAAGCTTATTGACATTCTCTTGTTCATTGACATAAAATGCATCTTTTAGTTCATCGATAGATGCATTTTATCGTAATTCATGAAGTCATTTGAAGTTAAAAAGATATCGAGTATTGCTATGCGGTCAAAAGGACCGCAAAACATTGAGTCATTGTTTTGTTCTGAGGTAATTTCACTCGCATTAGCGTTTCACCTTTGTGTGAGCATATTGGTTTCTTTTCAAATGAAGAGTAATTTAATCAGAACATGCGGCAAGCCGTGGACTCGTGCCCATTTTTTTCATTGAAAATTTAAGCTAGAACTCAGTGTCCCAAGTATATTTATTATTATTATAGTATTGCAAAATTCTGTTGTAGTGACTGCTTTGCACAACGTTGTATGCTTCTACCGATACGAATTCTCATTCGGGACGAAACCTGATGGCTAATGAGCCACAAGTCAAAGCGATTATGTCACGCAAGCTATCTTCTAGAGTTGTTGAGTAAATGTGTGACTTCTCAACAGCAAGTGACTTGGAGATCTGCAGCGACCTCGCTCTGTGCTAACTGCTAACGGATCACGATCATGGATGTACACATAAAGGGCATGCGTGAATCACCTTAAAAAAAATAGTTGCATGGCCATGTTTCATTTATCGTATTTCAATGTTGGAATCACATGAATATACTCTGTGAGAGTTTTTATTTTTTTCGATGAGGAGGACCACCGTACAATGCGGCCTAAGTTATTGATTTGCAATCATAATGCGGATCGGCATGTCGGTTTGTTCCCCCGACACAGAATAGATGTCGAAAATCTCCGCGGCATGCCGTGTCAATGTCAAATAGCACCACAGAGGAAATCACAGACTCACCCAGATGGTGCTGACACCATTTTAGAAAAACACTGCATTTAAACTGTGAGTCAGGCTGGGGGCGGCGACTGCGCGTCCCAACTGCCATTTTGCAATAAGAGGCCAGCGAACTCGACTAACATGTTGCTTGAACGACAGAAGGACATGCAGATATATGGACGTTTTGTCGGGCCCGCTTTTGTCGGCTCTTTGCCAGCGAGAGGCTGAACTGAGCTGCGCAAGCCGAACCAAACTGAACACTGGCAACAGCACCGCCACTGAAACGGCATGGACGCCAGCGCAGTGTGAAAGGGGGAACGGGTACCCTGCTTATCTCCAGCCCACTTAGGAACAAAAAAAAATACATATCCCCAATAGTTGATGCATGCATGCGCACTCATACAAAGTTCACTGTTTAGTCACAATTTTTCAATTTTAAAATGTTTTTACACACACAAACACCAGATCAGCTAGTTTTCAATTCCTGGTTTAATTTTAAATTATCCTTGCAAAAACAAAAAAAAAAAAAAAATATATATATATATATATATATATATATATATAGTCCCTGTTTTGACCCTATTGCATTGTTAATTACACACTGCAGTTCAAATTATTCCGCAGAAGTACATGAACATTTGAGTTGTCAATTTAAATCACCGGCAATGTGGCTAAATAATTTCCCAGCTAATCTTAATTAAAATAAAATGACTTCAACAGGATTTTCCACATTATTAAGCTCGTCAAAGAATTTTATCTTTATCTTTTTGCCTGATGAAAAACGTAATTGTTCAATTCTTTGCGAAAGAAATGAAGCCATTGGTAACGTTGACTCAGAGAGAGAACAATTTTGTTCCAGTTAGCGTGTATTCAGGAAAATTTCTGCCAGGCATATGCTTGTATTATTATTATTATTATTAACAGAGCAGCTCTTCTAATGTCAATGATGAGCATTTGGCAGGTTTTTGAATGTTTCTGGAGACCCAAGAATGATGTGGGGCCCTTCAAAGCTGAATTTCAGCCACTCCTGACCAATCTGATAAGGAGAAAGACTGAGAAATACACAAAGACAAATGTTCAAACGTTTTTTATTCAGTCATGAATGCCAAGCTACTTATGAATGGTCTGGATGATTGGAGCGCTGGAATAGTTGATCGATGGTCACCATATTGCACACAAGGCTGCGGTGGTAGAACGACATTTTGGGCTGGTAGAAACAGCTGCAAAATGAGTTGCCCCTTTGGTGATTCCTCATGAGCAACAAAATATGTTTCATACAGGCCATTTCTTGTCTTGGTATGCAGAAGAAGAACGGGGCCTTCAACAGTAAAATAATCCTCAGGCACATCGCGTTGTGCGAAAATACCATTGAAGCTTTTCGCTACTGCGGATGCAAAGGGACAAAGGGGCCGCAAGTATTTTACTGAGGTCGCCAAGCCGCCTCTCTGTAATCCATTTGAGTCTGTACACTAAAAAGACAATGCATAATGGGTGGCTACAGCTCTCTCTCTTTTTTTTTGTAGCTGTGCTGTTGTGTTTTTAATTAATTGCATAACTCGTATTTCTTTGTGTTTTAATGAGCAATTATCTTTATCAGCAAAAATAATAATCTGGAGTGCAACCTGGCTGGCCGCAAAGCTACTCTGGATTCTGGAACAAAGTAAATGAACCAAACTTCAGAGCAGCACTGCAAATGTCACGGCAATATCTCTTCTGGGTCAGTTCAGAAATGGCAATGGTGTCTGTCATCATCTCTCAGGAAAATTTGAAAAATTCATCTTTGAGCTGTGGCATGAAAAATGAGTGTGCTATTAAAAAAAAATGACACTCAACTTTAATTTAAATTTGAAAACAAAGCATTGAGTGACTGATGCCAATGGTGACGGAAACCATACAGGTTGTACCTTTGCTATATTATCGCAAAATATATCATATACATTTCAAATTTGAATCATGATAAAAATACCGTAAGAAAGAATTCGAGACGACAACTAAAATGGCCGCATATGTAACATGTTTTTACAGCATGCGCGACTAAGAATTTCATCTGGTCGCATTTAGTTTTCAAATAAATACTTTAATCAAACTTTTCTTTGATTTAAAAAAAAATCTTGACAATCACAATATCTACAAAGAGAAATTGTGTGTGTAAAAATAGCCCCGGTTTCCACCGCATATTTTGGATTTAGTTTTATCCTGCTTCCATTGCTTCTCTTCATTCCTGCTGAAGGATCAAATGGTTGTCGGTGACACCTCACCACTCAACTTGAAAGGGCAAACCGGAAGCTAATGACGAACCCAGGTGGGAAGACGGGAGAAAAAAAGGGAATACAACTCGAAACAGGCAACAGATCAACACTCTGAACCAGTTGCCAGCCAATCGCAGAGCACACATAGACAAACGATCATCCGCGCTCACACTCACGCCTAGAGACAATTTCGAGTGCTCCATTAACCTGCCACGCATGTTTTTGGAATGTGGGAGGAAACCGGAGTACCCGGAGAAAACCCACGCAGGCATGGGGAGAACATGTACCTCTGCATTGTGAGGCAGACGCACGAACCAGTCGACCACCAGGCCGCAAAATCATTTATGCGCTCAAGGTAGACGTTATCCTATTTGCGTCAGACGTTTGGAGGAATGTTTTGCTCCTTTCAACAGATGCGTGTGTGCACCCTAACAGGAAGCGGGGAACTAAGCTTCCTAGAAACAGAATGCAAAATGGTAATTTAAAGAGCTCAGTTTAGCTCACTTTGCAGATACGGCAGTAAAAATAGACACACGGTGTTAATCGGGCTAGTAATATGTGATGACACATTTTTGGTCACTATGACCGCAAAGTGAGAACTAAACAGTGAGTGTACGATTCATGCTTTTTCATGAAAGATTGGCAAACAATTGAATTTGAAGGTTTGACGACGCCCCAGCCCCTTGCAAGCGTGTTGTTTCTATTTATACCTTGTTGTCTGCAGAGTGGAGTCAGGATGCATATGGCATGACATGAGCATGCCTCATGCCGGGAGGCTGCGGGCAATTCTCCAGGCTGCATGTAGCTAAGCAATGCTACGACAATAAAGTGTTTACAGTGCCACCGAAAAGCAATGAAGGTTATCAAACCTTTCATCTTTTATGTATGAGCTTCCTGGTTGTCCGACTGCTGGAGGAGGAGGCGAGACTCTGGTCCCACCTCACAGGACCTCGATGCAATCTGAATTATTCATCCTACATGAAGGGGATATCTCTTAAAGGCACAGACGTGTCTCGATTACGTCCTTGCTGTCAAATTAAAGGCAAGGTGTAGTGATAGCCCGAAACCAAATTGTGTGTGCGTGCGTGTGTGTGTGCGTGTGTGTGCGTGCGTGCGTGCGTGCGTGCGTGCGTGCGTGCGTGCGTGCGTGCGTGCGTGCGTGCGTGCGTGCGTGCGTGTGTGTGTGTGTGTGTGTATGCATCTACACCGTATGTTTGGACTACTGTTAAATGTAAAGTTTACCAACAACAGTCAAAACTCACCACGCTGAATTTCCTTCTGAAAATCAATTGATTTTACTTATTTTTATCTATCCATCTATCCATCCATCTATCCAGCTATCCATCTATGTATCGAGCTATCTATCTATTGAGCCTATTAGCTAGCTATCTATCTTGCTATCTATCTAGCTATCTATCTCACTAGCTATCCTGCTAGCTAGTTAGGTATATATCTTCTCGCGCGCCATCTATCTATCTCGCTAGCTATCTATTAGGGGTGTAACAAATAAACAAATGAGAAAATCTGTTTTGATTTAAAATATGTAAGCGCATCGAATACATTGAGTTATGCATTGCGTCGTTAATTACAGAGCTATTTCTTTGCTGGAAAGTCCGCGTTTACAGGAACCTCGTGACTGAAATTCATTCAAATTGCAAAATGACAAGGAAACCCATTACAACATTCACTCTTGAACTCAGCAGTACCATATCGAAGTCAGTCGTAATCGTTCCATATCTATATCCATATCTCTCTCTCTCTCTCTCTCTCTCTCTCTCTCTCTCTCTCTCTCTCTCTCTCTCTCTCTCTCTCTCTCTCTCTATATATATATATATATATATATATATATATATATATAATATAATGAACATTGACTCTGTGTCATGGCAAGTCGTCATTTACTTCAGCTTGAGAAGAAGCGGCATAGGGAGACGCGTCGAGCTGCTGCTACCACAGACTTGTCATGTCTCCGGGGGGGAAGACGCAGGGCTGAAAACTGAGAGTCGCTTTAATGAAAGCGATGAAGGCTTTTTCCACTTTTGTTGCTGAAGGCTTTCGCACTAAAGGTATGAATAGTAAAGCCGGTATACACATCCCATCATTAGTCTTTTTACTTCAATGCCTGAGCAACAACATTTCGGAACGTATGATGAGACCAAACATCAACTGTGTACTACAGTCATGAAAGGCATAAGCAAGCAAAGGCAATGCTGCCAGTGAATGGCTCAAAAGGCCCCAGAACATTTTTGGTCGAACAAAGACTTCCGGAGAAGACGGCAGTTGCACCCCAACCCCCTTTTTTTTTTCTTCTAGATTTCAGAAGCCGATTCCAAGCTACTGACTACAATAGAACTAAGTTGTTTATCCCACCGGGAGTTCGAAATATTTCAAAAATGACGCATCTGTAGTCTGAGTAACAGAGCGATTGAATGCTTGTTTAACACTTCTCCTGAGACAATTAACAGCAAATTTCACCCACCTCACCTGAATTCTTACCCTGCCTGCAAACAGCTGAATGAGCAGGAAAAAAGAGCACCCGCAACCTTCATTAAAAGCGAAAGCGTTCACTTGACAATGCAAAATGACTGAGAACTGTTGATATGCCACCGGAACACTGTGCCTCGGGGAATAGCAATCCACCCAATTATGCTTGAACAGTCCATTGTTGCAGGCACGCATTCTTTTCTAAACAGGATCAACACACTCACTCACTTTAGTTGGTCCCGTGATGATAAAAGAACAGAGCAATTGAGCAGAAACCATCTTCCTTTTTTCTAACTGAATACTCATGCAGAGCGATCATGCTGAACATTCACAAATTCCAGTTTGGAAGGATCATGGGCCAAGAATGAATTTCGACTTTGGAAGGATCACGGGCCAAGAGTCAATCTCGGCCGTTGGGCAGAAATACTCAGCAGCGCAGTCATGTTTTGTCCAACTACCTTTCAGACCCGCGCTAATCACCGGATGAAGGGGAACGTAACGCGCATTTCCGATAGGTCTTTCTTTGTTCGTGCTTTAATTTAATTAGGCCAGTCATCCCTAACCAGTTTGCCGGGGCATATTTGTGTACTGTGAGAGCGCTAACGGTGTGCCGCAGGAACGTCGCAAATTTCACATAATTGGTGAGAAAACTATTTGTTAATTTTTAAAAAATGTATCTTTGTCCATCTATCTATGCCAGGTACTTATAGTGACAGAAATAAAAAATAGCTATGAGGTGGCAAAAAGTATGAAATCGACATATGCATCCTATTTCGGTCATAATTTTGTTTGGTGGTGTGCTGTGTAAATTTTCAAACTTCAAAAATGTGCCTTGGCTCAATTAAGATTGGGAATCACGAAATTTGGCATCGAAATTCTGCACCGGTATTTTAAAATCTGATCGATTCCGGCAGAAGCGGTATGTTAGTCAAGTCCCGGTTCTCGATGACCAACACTATTTATCAGACTTGATGCTTTTGTCTTTCCCGTAAAGTGTTCTGCTCCTCTTTTATAAATGCGGAAGCGAAATTGCGTTAAAATATGCCAAAGAGTGCAATTGATTTTGCCTGGCCGTGTGTGTATTGCAGTCAGCACCACTAAACGTCTGACCGAAGAAAAGCCCCTGCTCCACGGGGTGTCATGACTGCGACGCAGACGCGCTAACCGCTATCCCAGTGTCCTTGATTACCAATATGTATATTTTCCCACCCGCAAGGCAAATGCAAATCCTCTTGGCATGTCTTCATGCCATTTCCACAGCGGGTCTTTGAATTAGCGGAGTTACAGTCACAATCGAACAGCGACGTTTTATGTGATACATGAATGTGGATGTGACATGCTTACAAGTGGGGCGTGTCATGCGTTACATCTTTGGCGAGACTACAACTCGGCTAAAGAATCACCTCTGAGTGACCTTTGCTCGTATTATCTCTCCCCGTGTCTTCTTCTCCCTGTATGGCCTGTCCTTATCGCATCTCCCGTTGCTGCTCTGCATGCTGCACATGCCGCACCACCTGTCCCCCCC
>NW_017805496.1:848072-988979 GCF_001891065.2 Hippocampus comes | reverse complement strand
TCGCCCCCCCCCCCCCCCGCCATTTATCTCCATCCTCTTTATAACATTCCGGGCTGGAAAATGTTGCAGAGCCCTTGGAGTGATCAACAATGTGGCTGTTGTGAGTATGTGATGAAGGAGCCCGCCCATCAACATGATTGCATGATGATTAGCTCATTTGGAGATTGGTTGCTTTATTCGATATTTAATGACGTGGTGGTTTACAGCTCTCGAAGGATGAGAGCCTTTCCGGGCCTCATCCCGCCATTGCATATTTCAAGAATGCAGAGCATGGCTAATTGACATAAATGGGGACCCACAGCAACTCTGAGGAAGGTTGGTGAACTTGCTGGTTTGTTCTGAGCAGTCGGAGTGGGTTTCAGAAGGCAAATGAAATTTAGGGTCTCTTTGAGCTTGAAAAGATTTATTCCATTCATCAAATTTAGAAGGTAGCAGTTTGCAGTCGAGCTTTGTCAATCATTTTTTTTAAAAAATGGGGTGAAGAAAAGTGAGTAACATATCTCAGTTCAATTCTCAGTGGAAATGACTATTAAAAAAAACCACCGCCTCCCTCAAACAGCACCGATTAAAAGTGAACATTCCAGAGACGGGCAACTAGCAGCCCGCGGGCCTCATTCAGGCTGCATGCCTACTCGCGGCTCTCAATTAATTTTGGAAAGTGGAAATGTTGACCGCAGCTGCTCAATTTGAAGTTGTAATAGCAGTGTTCGGCATGAGATGACAGACATCAGCCAAAAGGAACAAAACTGTCAATCTCCCTCAGAACAGCGAGCAGGTCCTGGCCAGAAGCCATGACCAAATTAGCAGAGATGGGCATTCCATCACAAGGACAGAAGTGGGTTTTCGTCCGTCCCTTGAATCAATCTTCCTGAACCGGGTTAAGCATGTGGTGTCGGGAGGCAAAATAACAAAGCCAGAGTGTTGCCAAAAACTGTATTTTCTTCATAGGCTATTTCATCTCAACAGTATTTTTATTGCAACACTGCCACCTAGTGTAAAGTCAGAGGACAGAACAAAGTGCCTGCGGACACCCATTTCACAAACGATCAATCTAGCCGGTTAAGAAAGTTGGCTGTGTTGTATGTGTCTCGGTGCCAGCCCACCATGCTGATGGCTAGAATTTCAAAAAGTAACGTTTTTCTTATAATGTCGTAGTAACTATTTTTGTGTTGAATTACTGATGTTGAGTTGCTTATCACTACGACATTCAATATCTAACGAAACAGTGATGTCATGTTGCATGACTGTACGGCAAGTGAGAAAGGACATATTACATTATGATTGTTTAAGTTACTGTCATGACGGGTTTGGTAACAAGAAAATGCTTACAGTATCACTCTTATTGATTACAAATGAGAATTTCAAATCTTGGTAGTGATTTTAGCAAGCATCATGAAAGTTTGGCATCTTTGATTTGCTTTCGCGGGCCACATAAAATGAAGTGGCGGGCCAGATCTGGCCCCCGGGTCTTGAGTTTGATACCTGTGTCGTAGGAGGTGTGTGGTCCGATATGCGCTGATTAAAAATTGTGCCCCCTCCATCTTTTAAATTGCCCCTCCCTAGTTCAGAGCGTCTTCTTTGTTGGGTTTGTGGGGTGTTAGAAAAAAAATGATCGAATTTATTCTCATGTAATGCCACCTGAGCTACACTCCGTCTACTTTATTTTTAACAAACGACATACATAGACAAATGCGCACAACATAGTATATACGTAACAACATCAAGACAAAAAGGTTAAGAGACACAGTTTGCGTTCAAAGGGAGTAGGAGGAAGTAAAAACAACTCGACTTGCGTGTACCTCCGAGCGTTCGTCTACAAACAGATTCACCTCCGTAGAGAAGAAAATGTAGCCCGTTTCTTTCAGCGGTATCTTCTATTCCCGCCGCTGGGGTTTTGCATCAAGGATCTGCCTGATTGTTCTTTAAGTGACAGCCAGTGACTCTCTCTCGCAGACGAATGGCCTTAATTCTTCTCCCTTTTTTTGAGTCATCCAACAGCGCTTCGTCTGAAGATTGTTGAAAAAGAGTCGACGACATCGTCAGATGACGCCCTCTCGAGATCTTACCTCATTAGGTCTGTGACACGCAACATGACAAACTGATTACCGAGCAGAGAGCTGTTTTTTTTTTTCATGTTTACATACAGGTTGTTTACTTGCAAAGGGAAGGATCCTCAACCAAATCATCAATGTTTTATCAATTCAGAGTGATGAATTTTTCATCAGCCGGGAGATTCTTCAAATGTGAGCCATCTTAGGGGAGGCGTGCTGAGAGCTTGACAGTGGTTCGAGGCTTCTTGATATGCGCGCCTTCAAGTGCTGCTCTCTGTCTCTTTTGTTTTTGCATGAACAATGTTAACTTTCTTTGCCATTCTAAAAGCCTCGTTCGACATTTTTTGCCATTCTGCTGTATATTGTGCAGAAATAAACTCCATAGTTTTTTTTTTTGTTTTGTTTGGGGCTGCATCAAATATCTCCGCTGCCGTAGTCAACCTGACACGCCAACTGCGGTTGGCATTTTTATTTTTTATTTTTCCGAAATGGTTATTGTGCCTTTGTTCCTTACAGGAATTTAAAGCCACATTTACATCGCAGCTTCATTCACAACATTTTTCAATGCAAGTTCCATATGCTACCCTTCTTTCACATGACTTTTTTTAGTCCCACTCTGTAGTTTGTCTCTTCAGTTCCAGCTCCAACCCCGCTTTCAGCCCAAACTTTTAACTCTTTCCGGCAAATCCCCCATGAGCATCTGAAAAACAGGCTAGCTCCTTGGGGACAGTCTGCTGTGGACTAGATGCGTGGCTGACACGCTGGCTCAATTTGTGTGTGTGTGGACGTTCCCAAAATAAGAGAAGAAAGACCAAATGACATTTCAAAAAGAAGCATAAATGGTTTGGCGTAAATGCTCTTCAACTCTGGCACGGCACAGATGCCAGAGCGCGTGCTGTGAATGATCTGCAAAAATCTAGTCCACTGGCCCATCGTGCACAAATCTGTCATCTAAAAATAGACCAGAAAAAACAAACTTAGTTTCCCAGTGTATCAGTACACCACAACAGATTGTTTGTATTCATACGCTGGAGAATGATACTAGTGCTTAGTTTATTTAAAAATAAAATCCAATTTTGGAGTTTCAAGCACCCCCCCGCATTGCCTGCCTTCTTAGCTGCCGTTGGTTTCTCGGATCAGCTGTGTAATAAGTTGTTGATGCCCACATGCAGAGAGCTTTTTCAATTTGCTGTTTTCACGGTGCACAGTATAATTTATAAATGCCAGTTGAGGTGAACAAAGGTCAGGACGAGATTTGGAAAATCACAAAAAAAAACCCTCAGAGAAGATTGGTTACAGAAGCCAAAGGTCCACATCCACAATTTATTTTATTTTATTTTTTAAGAGCCTACTCGGGTGAGGTAATATGCCATTCGTCTCAAGAAATACTTGCACAAAGAAAGAACTTCAGTAAGGAGTCAAGTAGAAAAGCCGTACCCATCAAAACCTACACAAAAGTTATACGCGAGGAATATATGGTACAATGGTCGAAAGAGGATTGGATTCCAGTAGGCCACATATTCTGCAAAAAAGAAGAAACTTGACGGTAACACATTTTTTTTTTCTTTTCACCTACCATCAAGCATTAAATTAAACGACCAAGGAAATATTTTGTGATATGCCAATTCGGAAAATGTATCTGTGATCAAGCCGTTTTGACTTATGGAACGCTGTGATGTAACAGTGGGGAAAATGTATATGGTAATGCAATGTTTCTCCGCCTATGACTTGGTAACAAGGCTGGGTGAACATCTGCTTCTCTCAAGTAACCACTCCACCATCTCAAACACAACCGTTTACTAGAGCTGCGTTGAATTTAGGTGGACTCCCAAGTTAGCATGAGCGAACACATCTCGAGGAGTCAAAAAAAAAAAATACAACTGGTTCATGAAGCATCTTGAAGCTTCACTGCTTGCAACTCAGATCAACAAGTACCCAACTACAAGCTCCGCCCCTTCAGTCATCAAGTCAGACTTGGAAGTGGCGCAGCAGTAGTGTCGGTGAATGAGCAGTGGCTCATTTGCATGCGACACTCTTGTCCCCAGGCAGGGTCCAAACAGAGTGTGTACAATGAGCAAGTGTGTATAATTGTTGATTCCTCAAGTATTATGTTGAAAGGAATCATGCGACACTCTTGTCCCCAGGCAGGGTCCAAACAAGAGTGTGTACAATGAGCAAGTGTGTATAATTCTTGATTCCTCAAGTATTTTTTTAAAAAGTAGACATATTTATTGTGCATGTTTTCAGTTGTGTCAAAATCATGCATTATGTGTCTCCGTTAAAAGAGAACTTGTCTGCCAAGATGATTTTTGTATTTGTCTGCCTTTAATTGGCTATGACCGAGTTGCTGAAACCAAGAGTCTTGAGTCAGTCTGCTTGAGAGTCAGTCCCGGCCTCCTGCTTGCCTCGGGGCATTGCAGACATTTTTTTTTTTGGTGGGGAAAAAGCGACGATGCGGAAGGTCTCCCAAAACATGGATGGCGCTCCTCGGGCCTCGCCTGCGCTGCACCGCGGGAAAGTCTTCAGTTGCAGGCACTCAAAGTCAAAGTATCACTATACTAGTATTAAATTTGGTGTTGAGTTTCAGCATCCCTTCAAGGCAAACGCCCCAAACGAGGGCTCCCAGGGATGGTTGGGTAATTATTGTATCGCAAAGGTGGGAAAGGAAAGCTCAGTCCATCATATGTGGAAGGGTTCCTTGGCAAACTAGCATACGTCATCCACGGGATATTTCAAAGCAAGCCTGAGGCAGCCCCAAACTGAAAAATGATCATGACATATAGTTCTAAGCCTGCTCTTAAATGCAAAGAGAATGGATTCACAGGAGAGAAACTAAAAATCTGCACCTTTTTCTCTTTCTGTCTACTGGAAAGTATTTCGGAATCCACAAATGAACTCTTTACTTTGAGGCTGCCTGAATATTTAAAGCTATAAGTAAATAATGAGAAGAATGATTTCAATTTCCACCAGTTTGTCACCGAGGACCTAAAATTTGGAGTAGTGTAATGTTTCCTCTTTGTACTTTGCTGGCCAAAGAGGAAACATTACAAACAAAGGAACTGGTAGAGCAACTGGATACTTTCAAGAATCAATCCAGAATAAATAAGATTCTTTTGAAACATTTACAGTGTGTCACTGCTACAATTTTTTGATTAAAGTGGTTATTTGACAAATTACCTTTCACGCCTGTATTTAGTTTTTTTTATTTTATTTCTAGTTTTGCCTGTTTCGAGGAATGTTTTTGAATACACACATTTTGCACATTGCCCAATCATGCGTAATAATACATGAGAGCTAAAAATTGTTTTGCAAAATGATTTCACAAAGATGAATAATTTGACTTTCAATTAAGGAGTTTGTTGAAAAGTATTTTGTGTCTGACTAGTTTGTATGTCCTAATCATATATACAGCCAGTGAGTATATTGTGTGCAGTATCCGTTTAAGCACTGTAAACACAAGTCTCCAGGATGCAATATTAACCCCGAAGCATTTTCTTGTCAGATGTTCAGTGGAAAAATGACCGTTTCAAAACTTCCCCCGAGCACACTTTGTGACCTCAGAAAATAATCAGTAATTTTTTTTATTTATTTTTTTTTGGGCTGTGACACTTTGCAGAGGGCTCTTCATTTTCGGTCAGACAGAAGCTAACTACTTCCATGGCATTGAGCAAAGTCTTTCGGAGCAGTTAAAAGGCCATCTGTAAGATTTAGCCAAGCTGTGGGCAGACCAGCTCGACTTATGATTACAGTGATAAGTTGGAATTTAAAAGGGGCGGAAAAAAGTCCCCCCCCCCCGTGCTTTTCTTGTCTGCTGTGTCAATCTATCTGCTTGCCGTCACTGTTTCCGTCTGAGACTGTGATTTATTTTTTATTTTGGCCATGAGATGTGCATCGGTCTACAGCCGAGAGACTGTGTGGGTGTGGCGCTTAGCTTTTGCTTGGATTTCATGATCAGGATTATTTGAGGTTTCTCAAGGTCCTTTTTCCAATAGTTCCTTTTCCTTTTGCACCTTACTGATGGACGGTGTCAATAATTTAATGTCTGACTCCACTTGAAGACTTAAGACAGACATGGAAATTAAATGAGAGACAGATGTCTGCATTAAATACAGCAGTGCTTTTTTTTCTAATTGTCTAATTTAGCGAGGAACACAATTACGGTCATCAAGGAAAGGTTGTGAGAAGAGCCATGTTGCATGGTTTGGACATGATAGCGATCATCAGAAGACAGGAGCTGTATGTGGCGGAGACGAAGATAACTGAGCTTCTCTTTGAGAGTGATGAGGATGGGGAGGATCAGGAATAAGAAGTGAAGGCGTTTAAGGATGTGGTGAGGAAAGACTTGCAGATAGTTAGACCAGAAATTGTAGGGACTGCAAATAATGTATTGTGCTTGCTCGATCCGCATGAATTTTTTTCAATGATTTGAATGCACACATTTTGAAGCCTCACTGATGGCTTTTTGCAAACATTTGTTCAAAAATAATAACGACTAAAGTATCCATTTTGTTTTAATAAAAAAGCAAGAAAATATACAGGTATCTGTCAAGCAATGTAATCCTGTTATCAGTGTTGGACATAAGTGGTGCGCCGGTGCGCTTGAGGCCTGTAAATTGAATATAGTGTTCCGGTTAGTCTGTCACCGTGTTTTTGCAAGCTAAAAATATCAGGTCATCCCCAGTTCACAGTCAAGTCAACTGCCACGACTGATTCTGTAGACCAACTTCAAAAGAAAAGCTAAATTAAGTGTTGAAATACATGTACAGTATTACTCAAGGTAAGAGACAGAGCGCAGTTGGTGCTCGAGTGGTTGTCTTGGTGATTGATACATGGAAACTTTCACTAATTAACATAATTTAAGATACTTGAATTGCGCCATGTGGCGCAACACTTAGCGGCTAACGCTAACAATGAACTGAAAGTATGCTAGTGTGTTGCAACTCACTAGGTCATTAGGCTTGTCTTGTTGGCTGCCTATTGTGTACGCGTGTTTTATAATAATTAAAAGAAAAACAGTATCGTGCCAGATTGTGTACATACACGATTATGGTTGTGTTCCTTTGTTTCACTTTGTGAGATTTTATCTATCCTCGCAGATTGCGTGTGAGCGTACGAGCTCATGATTTGTCTACGTTTTTCTTCTTTAGATGTCGGAAGAGCCGTTCAAGCACCAGCACACATCGCAGAGAAAGTCATGCAGCTATTCAGGAGAAAAAGTGAATTCACCTTTTTGGCCTCCATCCAACAGAAGTCCTCAACGTCGGGTGTCATATTCTCCATCCATGAGTCAGAACACAGGTAATCCATCAGTAATCCTCTTCATTTTGTCCGCGGCTCCTTTCTGGCACAACTTTACGGCAACGGATTAGACTTCTCTCTTTGTAATAAATGCAATGAATTGTCATGCTCTAGTGGTTTGCAGGTGGCTGTTCTAGAGGTGTGCTGAGGACTGGTGTTGAAGATCACCTATTTTGGTGTCATTTTTTTATCAGTAGTTGATAGGGGGAAATTGAGTGGCCCGGGATAATGCAGCACTCGCTTGGCGCTGCCCGGGCCGAGCGATAAGCTTCTGTGTGTGTTGTGTCTGTAAGAGTCAAAATTCTAAACATGCTGATATTGCTTATCACAGGATGTTGCATAAACAGCCATGCAGTTCAGGAAATGGCCTTGCACCTGAACTTGTACAAGTACATGCGCGCAGATCAGCCTCAAAATGCTAATCTCCTCCAAGACCCGCCGCACCCCGAGCAACGCGGTCAAACCCAACGGAACAGTTGCAGTGTGTGCGCTTTGGGTCTGCTTCTAATTACGAGTGGATGGCTACTGCTGCAAATGTAACGGCAAGTCAAAAATGTCACGTTGGATCATAGGAGCTTTCAAAACAAAAAATATGCTTCAAGGTACTAAGTGCGATCTAGTTGGTTGCCATACCAAAACAGTATATATGGCGTGTATGGAGAGGTGTCTTGAAGAAGACTCAAACAGTTTTTGCCACATTTTGTCTTGAATTCAATGGACATTGTGCTGCTCATTTTGTGCCATGGTCACCAGAGAGCAGTAGAGTACATCCATCCATTTTCCGATCCGCTTTGTCCTCAAAAGAATCGCGGGGGGTCCTGGAGCCTATCCTAGCCCTCTTCAGGCAGTAGACGGGGGAACACCCTGAACCGGTCGCCAGCCAATCGCAGGGCACACAGAGACGAACAACCATCCGCGCTCACACTCACACCTAGGGACAATTTTTTGAGTCTTCAATCAGCCTGCCATGCATGATTTTGGAACATGGGTGGAAACCAGAGGACCCGGAGAAAACCCACGCAGGAATGGGGAGAACATGCAAACTCCACACACGAAGGCCGGAGCCGGGATCAAACCCACAACCTCCGCACTGTGAGGTCGACGCGCTAACCCACCGGGCCGCAAGTAGACTCTGTGGATATCTTGTAAATTAGACTGTCACAGCATCTCTATGTCGTCGTGAAACTATAGACTTGCAATCCACCTACTCTAGCCCACAAGTGTGTTCTTTTCGGGGTTTTTGTCAAAAGCACAGCACAGGAAACAGGAAAAGTACAATTGATTTCTATTCGCAGCCAATTAGACCTATTGTGATCTGAATACAAGCTAATTCGGGCGAGATTATTGGAACATGGTACTCATGTAAACAATGACTTGCATGGTCACAGATGAGTGATGAAAAGACACTCAAAACACACAGATACGCTACCTCGATTCGTCATCGGTCTATGGTTGTAATGACAGCACGGTGGAGGTACGGTTGCCGCTACGACATGCATAACCTTTCATGCCGCCATGCTAGCTAGCAGCAGGCTGGGACTGTTTTGATAAAAGCCGTTGCGAGTCGGACTTCAATACCGCATGTGGACACTAATTGCAGTCAGGGAGATGGACAGAACCTCCAATGACTCGGTGCTGACTTATGTTCCTCTGTGAACCTGTGAATCCTCTCCGAAGGCCCAATTAGAGCCTTAGTTCAGAGCTGTCATTCGACTACTTAATAATAGACAGCTAGCTCGATCATGTCGGCTGTGCCGTAATTCTCTCTGTCGCCTTGCTCTTCATATTTCTCACTGTACGGTCCAAGCATCCTCTTTTCCATCCCGCCTCCTCTGCCGGGCTCAGCTACAAGGAAATGGAAATTTTCACTCATCCTTCACCCTGTTCATCCTCAAAGTGACAACAGCGTTTTGAATGCGAGCGTTTCACAGTCCCCGCTGCAAAATCATAACGGCCTTTCTTCCGCTTCTTTGTGCTGCTTTTTTGAGGCTGAATACTACAAACCGAAATCTTTTCTGTCCAGTCAGCACTTCTCCTCAGTCGCCCCTGTAAAAACACTTCTTGTCACTGATTGTGGCAATAGCTCTGTGAGAATCAAATTCAAAGCTTAGTTTCTCCACTGCTCGGGACACAAAAGATGCACAGCGAGTCTCTCTGTTGAAGTGGTCAGCACTCGTCATTCTCAAGGTCCGCGAGCCTCTCCCATTCATCGGTTCTTTGGCGTAAGGGGCCGCGTGTTAAGGATGAGTCACATGAAGGTGAGCTTGACAGAAGTGTCGAATAACACTGCTGTAATACCTGTCGACTTTAGTTAACAACACAGGAAGCTTACCGGAGTGCCGGAGCGGAAGATAAATACTGACAGAAAACTTCTGTTCGCGGTGATTAGTTGCCAGTGTGGGATAAGCACTGATGCCGTTTAAAATAAAGGCCTTGCAATTCAGAAGTATGTCCAATGTCATGAATGCGTTCATGCTAAGGCGCAGATTGTTGACACGATTGTCGCATTGCGACATTTCAAATAAATATGCGCTCAAAATATGAAGTTGTCGGCTTTTCGTGAATTCAAACAAACTGAGGGCGAACGGTGTTTGTCTTGACCGCCTGGCATGTTTGCGAAATAAAGCGACTGAAAGACCTTTTAGCACTGAATGCAGATACATGTAAGTGGGCTTTATCGACCTCAGAAAAATAAACATTCTTATCAACATGAATTCAGATGTTTTGCAACAGAGACACATCCGGGAAAGTTCACTGTTTTGTAGGCTAGCTGGTGATTAGCTTGTAGCATTTTGAAGACCGATTTAATGCGCTGTACTTGGCAATACCTGTACTCATTCAAATTTGGTAGATGTTTTCCTCTTTTCTTTTCTGTGGTGGGCCCAGTTTTTTTTTTTTTTTTTTTTGGTGTCTCTACAGGGGTTTGAAAGCGACACAGCCATTGGCACACAGAGTGGTGAAAAGATTTTCTCTGGTGTTTTGTTCTCAGGTGCAGAACATCTCTACCGTTCTCAGCGTTGATGCCTGACATTTAATGTTTATCCTGTAGCTCAGACCTTCGTTTTCTTTTCATGTGTCAAAACGCCTGCTTGACGACAGGAAGAGCCCCTCAAACCTATGTGAGGGAAGCCGCTGTTCGCTCGAGTAGCTCCAAATCTCCTTGATTCCGCCTCTTTTGAAAAAATTCATTTTCTGAATGGTAACATAACATACATTTCCTTTATTTTATTTTTTCTGTTTCACTGTTATACTGTGGGCGGCACGATGGGTGACTGGTTAGCACGTCCGCCTCACAGTGCAGAGGTGCAGGGTTCGATTCCGGCTCCGGCTTTCCTGTGTGGAGTTTGCATGCTCTCCCCGTGCCTACGCGGGTTTTGCCCGGGTACTCCGGTTTCTTCCCACAGTCCAAAAACATGCATAGCAGGCTAATGGAACACTCTAAATTGCCCCTCGGTGTGATTGTGAGCGCGAATGCCCCCCGACTGGCTGGCAACCAGTTCAGGGTGTACCTCGCCTACTACCCGAAGTCAGCTGGGACAGGCTCCAGCACTCTTGTGACCCTTGTGAGGATAAGCGGTTCAGATAATGGATGGATGGATGGATGTTGTACTGTACATATTTTTTACATTCATATAACAGGTTCAGATAATAAAATAATAATCATAATAAACAACCGTATGAACGCATACTAAGGTGGATTTTCCTGTGCACCACTTTGCAACACGTCATCGCAAACTGAAAATGGGAATCACGTTCTCTTCATCAGACTGAACTAATCAATATCGTTATGGTCTTTGTTGACAGATCAGTCTTCATTGCAGGAATGTGATCAGGATATCTGCTTGGTCCAGAAATCGACAGACCAGTTCTCAGATAGGCGTCTGTGCTCCATCGCCATCGCGTTTTCTAGTTGAGTGTCTCTCTCTTCATTGACAAGTCCCCTCCCCTCTGAACGGATAATTGGCTGTCACCTGCCCTACATAAAGCAGAAACGTGACACCGGGGTTGAAGGGAAAGGGCATTGCTGATACACAGCCCTCCCAACAATCACAGAAATCCAAACTTTTGCCTGAGAAATGAGGTGCCTCCATTTTGTTGAAGAACACTTGCTCGCGCCAAAGCTATATAAATAAAGCTGTATTGTAATCCTTTACCATACCGTCATCTATTGGATGCATAATGCAACTCCAGCCACTATTGTAGCTTCTATTCTATGCGCCTTATAATGAGGTATGCCTCGTATATGAAAACAGGTTTAAAATAGGCCATTCATTAAAGATGCGCCTTATACGCTGAAGTGCCTTATAGTGTGGAAAATATGGTATTTATTTTTTTTTTTTCCACAATACCGCAACAATAAAAGGTAGCATCGCCTTAACACCGTGAATATATCGTACTGTGAGATGGAGGCTTAAAGTGGGCCGATACTGTATCATGATGTCCACATACATTTTGGCGACAACCGCAGTTTTCAGACATTATAAGCAACGTAGTTGAGCATTTTAAAATATACCAATCGTCCCCGGTTCTTTGGCTGACGTCACACCAAGACATCACTGATATTATTGAAGATGCTTGCCAATGTACTTTTCCAGAGCAAAAATTACATAAAGTGAGTTTTTTTTTTTTTTAGTAAAATAATAGAGCATCTTGAGGCCATAAGTACTTTAACCCTTTCATGTGCCCTGTAACCATGATAACATGATAAGCTCTCCACTATAGTAACCGCTGTCCCTGAAAAGGTTAAATAAGATCCCTATGTCAGTACACAAAATGACACATTTGTTTGTTATTGACTATTAGTCAAAATAAAATGAGAAAAATGTGATATTCACTGAGGTAAACAAGCACAAATTTGAGGATTGCTTCTTTTTTTGTTGTTTGTTTTTTTTTTTTTGTTTTCAAAAAGTTACATGAAACATTTCTTTACTATCACAGTTGACAAAATGGGCTTCCATAAAAATGTTTCTGTGCATTGCGGAATGCTTATTTCCTCAAGTCAAGTGCAGGTTGTGTACATGCTATCCATTGAAACACCCGACTCTTAAAATCTCAATAGACTTTTTGTTTGTATCCAGTGCAGTGCAGAGACACTTCAAGAGATTTCCTTTTGTTTTTTTTCATTGTGTGGCAGGCCATGTTTATTACAACTCGCCAGTAGATTATTCCCCCTCATTAAATATTCCCTATTACAACAGCTCCGACTAAATGTTCTATAAAACAAACGCCGGCTGTGAAGTGGAGTTAATGGCTTTGGTGATTATTTCATGAGTCGAATCAAGATAAAGGTGTGTCTGCCCACTCGGCGAATCCAGTGAAGCCTCGCTAAACTTTGACGAGGCTTCCATCAAGCGAGGAGAGGAGGCTGGCGAGCTTTTATGATGGCTTTACTCTTCACTCAATGCAAATGAATCTTCTCTGGCTGACAAGTATCATTGATGGCGACGAGCTGTCAGGTCAGTGGCGGGCGGAGCCACGCGGTGATGTATTCATTTCATTTCGGGGTGATGACACGGTGCTTGATGACGCGGCGCTCGAGCTGGCCCGCCGTGACTTTTATTTCCATCGCCTTTATCTGTGATGCGCAAATACACACGCGTTGGTGCTGTTGGAACGCTATCCCTGCGCCATGCGGGGGGCAATACGACTTTTTCTTACACATAAAGCACTTCTTTTTGACATTTAATTTACTTTGCTTTGATCTAACGTAAATACAGTGTTCATGTGATCTAATTATGAGCCTGGCCGGAGTGGGTGGCTGATGGGCCACCATTAGCCGTGTCACAAGGGTTGATCTTCTTGATTATACGTGATGAGCTAGGCCTCCTCCATTTCTTTCTTTTTTTTTTCTTTATCCCAGTGAATTGATTGATCGCGGCTCAGAGAAAGGCACACATTCATGCGCTGCATTTCAAAAGTATGTTTGTTTGTTTCTCCGTATTTGATGAAAACTGAGAGCCTGAAAGCAGAGCCCAACCTTTGACATTTGAATTTATTCATATCGAGCCGACTTGGATAAAACTCGTTCCAAGTTCACTATCGGGAAGATGATCGTGTCTTATATTTATTGGTGTTGTCTGCATCGGGGGACTGTTGACTTTTTCTCAGTTTCATTCAATTTTTCCCAACAGGAAAAGGCATCAGTCTACTGCAGCGTAGCCCACATTGATATTCACTGGGAAGGATACACTCTCCCGCGTCATTAATATACATGATACACTTGAGCTTTTGCGATTGAATGGGCTTGATTCCAATGCCTTTGTGCGTGGGTTCTCGCGTACGTCAGCATATCGGAATTGGCGAGGGGGCTGCTAACTTTGGGCAATGTTTTGTACGTTAGAAATCATTTTTCAGTGGTTCTGTCGTTTAACATGTCCGCGATGTGCCAAAGGTCCCACTGTTCAGGTCACCTGCTGCCACGGGGAGGCTAAAATGCCAAGACTCGTTGCCTGCAGCTCTGAAGCGGCTGCTGCGGCTGGCTGACTCCTAATTCAGCTTGGCTCATGAGGCTGCACACAATGCAAGAATACAGGTCAAGTGCCTGAAGTTACAAAATAAAAATGGGAATAGCAGCTAAGAGAGTGAAGGGAATATATTTTTATTTGTTGATTTTACAGTTATCTTTTCATGCCATGCTCCTGTTACAGTTTAACTCAAGGCTACAGTTTGGGCAGGAAATCCTAGACAAGAGCTGAAGGGAAAATATTGTGCCCGTAGTTTAGTCTGGGAAAGAACAGCACAGATTTTTTTCCTTTCAGTTCATTTTATCCTTGATGTCGCTCGAAAAAAAGAATTACTGGGATTTCTACATAAATTATGTTCTTCTACAAAATGTCTTGGTAAACTTCGGAATTCATTTCTCCTTTGATAGCAATCTGTCCAGGCCCTGAGTTAGCAAAACAGCCCCAAACCATGATGCCCCTCCACCATACTTCACAACAACGATGAGGTTTTGATGTTGGTGTGCTGTGCCTTTTTTCCTCCTTCCTAACGACTCAACTTTGGTTTCAACTTTCTACACAATATTTTGCCAGTATTGCTGTGGGACATCCAGGTGATCTTTTGCAAGCTCCAAATTTGCAGCAATTTTTTTTTTCTGGACAGCAGTGGCTTCCTCCGTGGTGTCCACCCATGAACTCCTCTCTTGTTCAGTATTTTGTGTAGATTCGTCCATTGAGATATTGGCATGTGACAGAGATTTTTGTTGAGAATGTTGTTGCATTTTTACACACTTGGACAAAAGTGGTGGTACCCTTTCAATGAAAGAAAGAAAATGGTCTCCAGGAAAAAGATGGACATGTTAAACTAAATTGTGTCCTGTAGCCAGCGCAACAGGTGTCTTCAAACTTGAGTCAGCAAAGGTGCACTGTCCTTTTTTTTTGGCATCACTGGAAAGGCGTGCACCACAATAAACATGGCCCAGAGAAAGCTACGATGAGAACTTTCTCAACAGATGAGAAAGAAAACTATAAATAAGCAGGTTAAAACGAATAAGATTCTCCAAACTGTTTGTACGAGTCTTAATTCATGAAGCTGCGCAATTTCTTCAGGAGTATGTTTTCATTCCTCCGAGCTGAACACCCAGCCTCGGAAACAATGTTTGACTTTGACCCTCTCCCCTCACCTTTAGCTACTTTGAATTGGAGAGCAGCGGCGTTCGAGAGGAGATCCGCTACCACTATCGCTTCAAGGGCAAGCCCCGCACCGAGTCCTTCCCCTACCGTCTCGCTGATGGCCAGTGGCACAAAATTGCCCTCACTATAAGCTCCTCCCACCTACTGCTGCACGTCGATTGTAACAGGTACCGCACACACAGCACACACCTTGGTAACTGCGCCAACACAAAGCCATTTTTGCTGCTGCCACTTTTTGATAGGGCACACGAGTTGTGGCTAATATCAGCCCAGCGTTTGACTGCTGCTGCCTCTAACATGACAGGTTGTTAACTGTTGGCTGTAGAAATACCCAAGAACATATTAACAACCAATCACACACGCACGCACACACACACACACCACGCACACACACACACACACACACACACACACACACACACACACACACACACACACACGTATCACTAGAATAGAAATGCTACTTCATAATCCCGCTCGGAGGTGGTTCACCCAGAATCCACGTTCCATAATAAAGTGGAAGTTAACAATGATATAATCGCTCATCGATTGGGCGGTCAAGGCCCTTTTCTGCAAGAGCTCTCCGTGGGAGCCGATCTATAATCATGCTCTTCAGAGGTGATGATCCCTCTCAGTCGTCCCCCTCAGCCCCCCCCAAGAGTCAGGGAGGCATCGCTTGTTGCTTGTGCACTCGTTGCAAGACAGCCACTCAGCGGCGCAAATTTGAGAAGTGCGAATGCCTCTGTCATCCATCCAGGATGAAAAGTCGTACGATTCACAGGGGGTTGTGTTGTCGTATTGATTTTTTTTTTTTTCCCAGCCGCCTCTTACTCCCATCAAGCCAGAGCTCTGTCGATTAATTATAGCTGCAATTTCTGCTTGCCGTCTCTATTCAGAAGATAAAAGCCGGCAGGAGGGGGCCGTGAAGAAGAACAGATGAAAACATGACTGTTCAAAGTCGTCTTCAGACTTTTCTGCTCATGTGCTGTTGTTGGGCGGCACAGGTGACAAGGGGTCCAGAAATAAAATACAAATCCACATATCTAACTCTCACACAGACCACAGCGCCCTCCCACCATGAGTACGCTAGTAGTAAATCACGTGCTTGTGCGCCTGCTAGATCCAAGTGTAGGCTCGCTACTTTGTTATTATTTTTGTTTCCTCCTGCTAACACGGTCATACCTCTCCAGCAACTACTCACAGAACTCACAAAACATGGTATCAGGACTGGTTTTGCAATCTACTCATTAAGTGATACATCGAAATAGGAATGTAAATTGCGCACATTCAAATAAAATAATTCGCATGGATCAATACTCAAAAACTACACTCTCCTTTGTTGAAATGACCACAGCATTTGACTCTATTACCTTCCACCGAAAAATTTTTTCTGTTTTAATGCTTTGATGGTGCCCAAAAAGTGAACCTCATGGGAACGTCGCACCTTCCAACGTGGCCGCCACGTAACGTCGTCGCAGGCTGGACTCCTGCCGCGCGCTGCCCTATCCAGACTTCGTCTCCTGATAATCACAATCAAGCACACATGTCAGGCCTTTACTGAGTGCCTCTGTCGGTACCTAAAACCCTCAACAAATGTTCAGACAACACATTGTTGACTTTTGCATGGTAGTGTGAATCAATGAGTGGAAATTGCCATGGTTACCGAGCCCCTGCACAGGAACAGTAGAAGACAGAAAAATTGTCCGCATTCTCTGCTCTGACCCGTTGTTCCTAATCTGCATTTCACCATGACCCAGCAGCAGGTGACGCCGATTGCTGGCAAATCACTTTTTAAAACAGCAATCACAGTGCGCCAAATTATCACCTCAGCACTTTAGTCTAACGTGACCCTGAGGGAAGTGGTGACGAATGCTAGGTTCGGACCTTCCGTGCTTATGATTGCGAGGGTGACTCCACTAGGGTTGCTTCAGGCGGAGAAGATAAGGTGCTCCTCTTTCTCCTCAAACAGAAAAGAAAGTGAGTATTCCGTGATCAGAACTATTCTGAGTACCGGTACTCATTTTTCTTGTATTTTAACTGCACTATTTCCAAATATCATTCCCGATGTCATGGTAAAAAAACCTGACAGATTTATTTATTTATTTTTTTGCTATGGAATTTTTGTGTCCTCTACTCATCAACGTGTGTCCCTGTGTTGCTTCCCTGTCAACACCAGATTCCACTCTGTCATTTTAACAAAAACAAGCCTCTGGTGCCTCCATTCCATCATGTGCCATACATGGGTTTCCACTTAGAAAGTCGTACCAGACTTGTCGTCCCTGTGGCTTACTCCATTTTAATAGACGGTACCGCTCAGACGTCAACATTGTTAGTCATCATGCCCAAAGATCTTAAATATTAACACAGGTAAGCAAGATCAGATTGATACCTTGTGACCACAGACAGTGTCAGCACTTACTGTATTTACTGTATGTATCTAATGTGTACACCAAACAGGACAGAGAAAAGGCGTATCCCTCTCTCTCTCTCTCTCTCTCTCTCTCTCTCTCTCTCTCTCTCTCTCTCTCTCTCTCTCTCTCTCTCTCTCTCTCTCTCTCGCTCTCTATTTATTGATAAGTGTTTATCTGTCTATTTATCTCAATAGCTAGCTAAATAGCTAGCTGGCTAGTGCACTCTATCTAGCTATCTAGCTAGCTAGCCATCTTCATTGTCTGAACATTTCAGTGTGGCCCCACATTTGTTCAATGGACACCATCACTGCTGGTAACAAGTCCGAAAGCAGCCA
This sequence comes from Hippocampus comes, assembly GCF_001891065.2. Classification (NCBI taxonomy): domain Eukaryota; kingdom Metazoa; phylum Chordata; class Actinopteri; order Syngnathiformes; family Syngnathidae; genus Hippocampus; species Hippocampus comes. Next base: position 971,250 of record NW_017805496.1, on the reverse strand, counting down.
CAGCAATGTGAGAAACACATTCAATGTGATTTATTATTTTTATTTTTTTTTGTAGCTCTTTAACTGAAAATTAATACAGAAACAAGATATTTGATCAACACTTTCAATGGAGAGTAATAGATAACTGCAGTTAGTTCTGGCTCATTCAGTTTTTGCTCATTTAATGAAGTGTCTCATTTGCTTCAATTTTATTCATCATCGACACTGAACCTCCACTTCCAATTTCGAAATTCTTATGCTAACTCCTGGTGTGGTAACCGACTTGTAGTAGCAACTTCAAAAGTGCTGTACATAAGCAAAATGATTTGCCGTTTTACCTGAAATACGGTGTCTCTTCACGAGATGTTTTATGTATGGGTATGGAAAGTCGTCTCGCAATATGCTTGAAAATGAATACATCCGTCTTGCTCAGGAAGAGCAGCCATATACAAATGAACTGATAAACAACGCATTTATTGGATTGTAGCGCTTTGCTGTAGGCCTTTTTCATCACGCAAACACATTTGTGTGACGTTACCTCCAAAAGTGTTATTACGGAGCGCGGGCAAGGTCAGGCATTCACAGGACTCGATTGCATTATGCAAATATGTCTCCATATTCTCGAAAGCGAATGACTGGCATACACCCAATATATTCACATACATCCTTGTCACTCAGAGTCAAATTTTTGTTTTGGGATAGCTAATCATCGTAATGAAATAAGCCGTGCCTGTCACTTACAACCTTGTGTCCGTCCTCTACTTACAGAAGGTCAAATTATGTGCACACTGGCTCGTGTTTCCCAAAGGGCCTCAGCTGTTGGGCTCATTACTGCTGAGTTCCTGATGCCAGCTCCTTCTCAGCTCCTGCGAAGCCTTTTACTTGGCACCCAGTTTAGACAATGCTCTGCTAAAAGTGTGATAAAAGCCACCCTCAATGCAGAGCTTGGTTTCTCCTCCTCGGGGTGCCACATGGGCTGCGAACAAAAGCAGCCCCTTGCTGAAGATCTCCTCAATCAGTCTTTGCTTCTCTTTTCTGCTCGAAAGCTCATTTTGCTCGAGTGGCTTATACAAAAACATGTCCCCTTGTCACCAAGTCTAAAATGTCTAAAATATCTAAAACTCCACCCTAGCACTTATGTTAAGAACATTTCATTCATCAGTTAAAAAAAAAAAAAATCTTAGTTTTGGTCCCAGCTTTGCCTCTGGGGCACACTTAGACTTGCAAGATGCTCAATCAGTGAACATAGTGGCAGATTAGATGTGTCTTCATTGTGTGTGTGTGTGTCTGTGTGTCTCTCTCTCGCAAAAGGACATTGTCATCAAAAGGTCGCTCTCGAAAAGGTCACGTGCATTCTAAATTACTTGACATCATCTCCTGATATGTATTGTACACCTTGAGTGACATTTTTATGCAATCTCTGCCATTTTTCCGCACCTCATCATTTCAAAGTTTCCCTTTGTCGTAGTTTCACTAAATGCACAATGCAATTGCGGCAGCTCAGAGGCAAAAGCATCAGGAAATAATTCTGTGACGCTAGTGAGACATGAAATAGTTCTTGTTTTTCTTTGGTATTGTCAGTCTTTCTTTTTTTCTTTCTTCTCCGCTATGCTGGTCTGACTCTAGCGACAAAGTCTTAATGTCACTCACATGCAGGGAATTTGAGAGTCACAAAAGTAAGAGGGGGGAGGGGGGTGGGCAAAAAAGGCTTCATATTTTGCATTAGAACGAGAGCTTTTGCCATAGCATGGATAGTAATGCTCAGGGAGGAATATCATGCGATACTATACATTTATCCCGATTTGAAATATTGATGCATTATGTGATCACGTTTAATGTTAAGCATCATTACTGCAAAGAATAGAATCAGTTTTTTGATAAGTCAGTTTTCAAAAGGCCTACAGTGAGTACTACAAAATCTGGACATGGTTTATAAATATAAAGAGTTACCACGTCATATTAGTTGATTGGTGCCAAATACAAATCAAAAATGTGTACAAATCTTGGCACAGTTAGAAAGAAACGGTTTGCGCTGTTGTGGCCGTGAACACAGTTGACCTGATTTGCAGCCAATCAAAGCTTCTCCTCCCATTCCCTTTTAAAACGACTCGCGAGAGGAGGACAGTCGTTGACATGGAGGAAGCAGAAACCGAATTGCTGGTGTCCAAGGTTGAAGCGCAAACATTGTGGTGAACTACAAGCAGACCTCCACTGGGACATGTAAAGTTGGCCGGGGCGATCACAGTCCGCTGTGAAGTGGGTGCTTACAAACTGCCTTCCACCCCGATAGCACATGTCTGTTTGCTATGTTTAACGTTCTGCATCATATGAGCTATTATAAAAATTAAGATCAGTTATAATAATTGATTTTTTTGAAAAAGTCCTACATTAAGCAAAATCTGTCAATGCACCTGGCTCATATCTTTTTCCCTGGTCACATCTAATCACAGATACAAGACATTTTCAAGAATCTGTCTCATTTGTGAGTGGCCAAAATTATGTGCTTAACTAGCATGAGGTACAACCGTATGTTAATTGGAACACAACAAAAAAATGACATTAAAAACAACACCGTTCTGCTCCTACCCGCCGCACAATAGTCATTTCAAGCCATTTTAAGCTTCACATATTTGTGGCAGTCACCAGCATGGCTAATGCTCTGTGTGTCCTGGCTGCAGAACGTCCCCCCTGAAGGCACGCCATCTTGAGACCCAGCTGCTACGGCTGGGCCACTTCATCCATGACAAAGCAGTCAGCTTAGTGTTGGTCCTCAGTGCCTCCTACTGTATAAATGTCTGTCAGTGGTGGGGGGAATGTTAATGGTCTCGGAGGGGGGACCCTGCTGACCTCCCATGTGTATTGCCGCGGGTTAAGATGCTCCATGATCAAAGTGAGACATTCGCCCTCAGGTTAAGTCGGCCAAATTTCTATATCTACTGGTTCTGCAAAGTCCTGTTACATCCATGAAAACATAAATTCACAGCCAGGCCGTCAGTCTGGAATACCACTCTTAGCAATATTTCTGTTTGTTGTTTTTAGCATTGATATAATATATGTGCCGGAACAGCAGCAGGACACGGTCAATTTATTTGGTATGAAACAGTAAGTTCAACAACACACCGGTGCATGTTATACTTTCGATCAGGGGTCACCAACCATTTTAAAGCTATTTATCGGCTGATGAATAGCGCAGTGGGCTACCAATTTGATGCACGCTTTTGAAAGACCAGATTTTGCTCAAAATACGGTTGAATGTCACATTATTAAGGCGAAATAGGCCATTCATTGAAGGTGCGCCTCATAATCCAGTGTGCCTTTTTGTGTGGAAAATACGGTACACCAAATCTTGGGATGCAGCATCATTTTATCAGTGAGCTTAAAATTGGCAGCCATTTTCCCCCTGCATGTTCACAGTTTTTTAAGACACACCACAGGGTTTTGTTTTTATCCTTTTTTTGTTTGTTTGTTTGTTTACAAATACACGAAGATATACACCATTGTTGATGTAATTTTCACCCTCAAAATTGGGTTTGTCTGTGGCTCTGCGTTCGCTTAGTGTTTATTTATCAGTGACTTTTCCTCATATATCCCTTGTCATTTCGGGCCTCTGATCATTTGAATCGTTAAAATGAAACATTGAATTGCCGGCAGTTTACGGACATTAGTTTCATGGCGTCAGTGCCTAATGAAGGAAAGAAACTGGGAGCGATGCACCTTGAAAGTCTTATAATGATGCATGTTGTATTACCTTTGTGTCCAGCAGCCATAAAATGACATCCTGCGTTCCTCATTTACTATGCCAGTGCGCTCAAAGATAGATATATCTTTTTTTTTCTACATTGCTCCCCGGCATATCAGCCTGGCAAAACATTGCAAATGATAATAAATTACTATATGATTAGATTTTGTTAAATTGGTCTGGAGAATTAGTCTGATGATGAAATTGCAGTGAAACAAAACCTATTTGGATGATTGTGAATTGTTTTTACTTCCTTTTTGAAGTGGGTTATTTCAACAAGCTACGAAAAATGACATCGGAAGACTCGCGTGCCACGAAGTTAAAAAAATGATAGAAAACTTGAAAAAACTTTAGTGTGAGTTAGCATTCGTAAAAGTTGAAAGCCGAGTCTTTGATTGTTGAGATCACTATTGTTCACTTGAACGCATCTCTGACACATTATCTGGCCTCTTCACACTTTTCAACTATGACCTGCACGGAAATTCTTCTGTTTGAATGTTTCGTCTTGTTACAGCTCTAGACGACTTGATGTGTAGTTATTGTGTTTCAATCCATGGGCAACCGACAGCACGTTTGATCAATGGCTGCTTATAAGCAGCTGAGGCAAAAAAAAAATCTCAAGAGTGATTTGACTCCTTGCCAGGCAGCCTAATGAAAGGCATTTGAAAATGTCATTGATGCATTGGTTTTAATCTATGATTTTTATTTTTATTTTTTGGTACACTTTTGTTGTGAAATATTTAGCCGTTTTGCTTGAGAGGTCCAGCTCGGGTTGCAACTCAAAATAATCACCCTGCATTTAGAAGAATGCGGTGACGGAATTAACGGCCACCATTTGAATTAATCTGGCACTCAGCCTTTAATTTTTGTCGGGTTGAGCGTCGAAACCCGCGTAGCGTCTCATCCATCTGTATTATACCGAACACATGCTTTCTCCTGTTTCATCGCTTTACAAAGCTATTGTGAGCCTTTGCCGGACGGGATGACATTCATCAAAGCTTCCTTTTCCCCGCCCTTTTGATGGGGATTTGGTATTTATTTTGCTTTCCTCTTTGCGTGACCAATGCCTTGATTTCACAATGATTTGATTCACAATTACCCGCCGTCAGAAAGCGTTGCCCAAACTTCTTGTTGTGTGACAAATGTGGTTGCTCATGCCAAGGTCAGAACCCGTGAGTCCGCCACTCTGCCAGCTTTCAGCTATCATTAGCGTTGCTAAGCTTATATCGGCCTGCTGCCCCAGTTACGTTGTTGGTTTCAGGCTCTCCAGTATGGCTTTGCGTGGGGGGGCCGGAGGGGGGCGGGTGGTTGATGGAGTGTGTCATCAAGAGGGCCAAGCCATCTACTGCAGTCAGATGCCCAAATATGGGCTCCTCGCTGTTGATGAGGCAGAGGTGTGACAAGCAGACTCGAGGGACACTTGGATGCACAAATGCATGCCCTACAAGACTTTGCATCGTTGTTTTTACTTTTCAATTTTTTTCCATACCAATGGAAAATAACTCCGGTGTCACGGTACTGTCAGAAAAAGGGCAGGCGCTGCGATGAGCAGATGAGGTCATTGTTCAGATGAGGTAAGTGCAGATAGGAAGCCGGCAGACTGGGTGAGAACACCCGATCGGGATCCATCTTGATCTGCGTACGGTATGCAAGTCGTGTCCTCGGCAACAGGTCGTGGAATTTGGGTCATTTTATCCATTAAACATGATGCATCTGCTATCGTATCGTATGTGCTCTACTTTCAGACTCAAGTTGCCTTTTTTTTTGCCGCTTACCGTTGTGCCCTCTTTTTCTTTCTCTTTTTTTTTTTAAATTTAATTTTTTTACAACAATGTCATAATAAAAACAAAATCCCATCATCCTTTTGAGATTTGGAGGTGTTTTATTTCCATGTACTGGATTTATGGAACTGGTGAGCAGCCACGTCAATCACAGACTTGTCATCTCGGACGTTGCATGCTGAACCGCAAAATTGTAGTTATGGTACATTCCAATTCATTCTATTCACAAAAATCAGAAACAAAAGCATGAGAGAGACTGATAGATGGCCTTTTTTGAAATCTATGACAGATGCGTTGCGCTGCAATGACAGAGCCGGAATTTCTAATGCTTTCGATGGAGCCATCAAAAGATGAGAACAGAAACGCTACACGAGTGCAACCTCACTCCCAATCCACAACACGACGTAATGAAGTTACCAAGAAAACTTTTCCTGCCTCACAGATTTCATTTAAAAAGTTCGATAACTTGGCCGGAGTTTTCATCACGCACCCGAAGCCAAAAACTGAAGAAAAATCCCCAGAATAACACTTGCGCTACGTCAGGCGAGTTGTCTCTCAAGTACTTGTTGTACTTGCCTCGAGCGATTCCCTTGGGTTGGGTGCCCTTTATACTTGTAGACTTTAGCTCAAGTGCGCTGGAGTTGGGACGTTGTATAAAATGTAACTAAAGACATAGTATACTAATTTGCATATTGTATATCAGTTTGGACATTAAATCATCTCAACTAAAGACATAGTATACTAATTTGCATATTGTATGTATATCAGTTTGGACATTAAATCATCTTGTCTTTCCGGTGTATTCAACTGAATGTTGTTGAAAAGGATTTGTACATCATTATATTTCTGTTTTTTTTAATGTATTTATTTATTTATTACACAACATCCCATCTTTGTTAGGAAGGGTGTTTATAATTTAGTCCGGATACACGCACACACGTACGCCACTTGTTATCGTCCCAATTTTGCCACTTGAAAAATCCAACCAGGCCGTATTTTCCTCACGCAGTCGGTTTATCTCGCACTGATGAAAGTATTTTCTTTTCTTTTACGCTTACTTCAGTGGGCGAAAGAACATGACTTCACAAACTGTTTGGAAGCCCGTGGCTGAATAATGAGCACCCTTGTGCATGTTGATGCGTAAATCCGAAGCCCATAAGGCTTTGTCGTAGTTTGGGGAGGGATTCTCGTTTGTCTCGCAGGATTCGTTTTCCTCAAAATTTTGTTCCGAAAGGAGTTGACTTCATCTAATTGCTTCCATCCCCATTCAATGTGTCATTATATCTTCATTGGTGTGTTTTTTTGTCGTTTCCATTAACTGGAGCGTCTTGGTAGTGTCACATATTTACAGTATGTTGCACAGCAACAGCGATTGCTTGATATAACATCTGCGAGGATCACTTTCTGTCAGTAGGGAGAGCGCTGCTTTCGGTGGAAATTGAAGCGGATGCTTTCATGTTCAACTCGGCTCAGGGTTGGGTAAGAGAGCGCATATGGATGTTGGATCGTAATGGCACAGGTGGCCTTGGGCACGTTCACCAACTCACGGTGTTATGACTGTCGAGAGTCACATAAAAAAAGAGGCAGCTGCTAAGATATTTCAGGTCAGGTTTTACTGGCAGCTGTTTATGTTTCGACATCATATCCTGCGACAACACAGATAATATTTACTGCATCTGCTGCACTGTTGTCCAGTAATCAACACTGTAGCCGGCCGGCCACGCCCTGCGGCACGGCTACAAGAGCTGTTCCTAAAATCCAGCATTTAGTAAGAATTAGAAATATGCCGACAGACCGTCAAAATTATGCCGTGATGGAAAAGCTCTCCGCGGTGTGCCAGTATCCATAAAATTTAGTGGTTTTAAAATCGAACGTAGTCACATTTGGCCACTATCGTGATATAAAGTGGGCCACCTTTCTAGTTAATATAAGTAGACTGTGTAAAACACGAACCTAATGGCACCTTCCCCACCATATGCTGCAATCAATGTTTCACTTACCCATTATGCAGCACTTAGCACCTCTCTGTTTTGCTCTGTCTCAGGAATGATGACCAAGACAGTCACCTTCCTGCCTCTGATGTCTGACGTGAGATGTGGGTCATTTTCATACGCACGTGCGCAAACAACGATAACGGTCAAAAGGGAAGCTGTGTAAAAGTGGAACACAACTGCCCTATTTTGTTGTATGGTGTGATTTGTCTGGGTCTGCTCCATAGTTTGCTGTAGTTGTAGTTGACTGATCAACCTTTTCCGATTTGGTAAACCTAGGCCACGCTGTTTATCGAATAGGGAAATGACATTACATTCATGTGAACCTTTCCTTTTTTTATACTAGTGATGTATTGTAAAATGTCTATATTCAACCTTGGGTGGCACGGAGGTCAACTGGTTAGCATGTCAGCCCCAGTGCAGAGGTGTAGGGTTCGATTCCATCTCTGGCCTTCCTGTGTGGAGTTTGCATGTTCTCCCCGGGCCTGCGTTGGTTTTCTCCAGGTACTCCGGTTTCCTCCCACATTCAAAAACATGCATGGCAGGCTGATTGAACACTCTAAATTGTCCATAGGTGTGAGTGTGAGCACGGATGGTTGATCATCTCTGTGTGCCCTGCGATTGGCTGGCAACCGGTTCAGGGTGTCCCCCGCCTACTGCCCAAAGACAGCTGGGATAGGCTCCAGGATGCCCACGACCCTCGTGAGGATAAAGCAGGTCGGAAAATAGATGGACGGATGTATTCAACCTCCAAATCGTGAGAAACGGTGTAATATTATCGCCTTCCATACAAATGCTGCATTTCCTTCCGCTAAGAGTTTAAATTCATTTTGATTCAAAGTTTGTGATCCTATAATATCTTCTTCACATCGAATAAAAGAAAATTACAAGTTGTTTTGCGCAGTGATGCAAAACATTTTTTGGGTGAAATTTTCTTCTCATTATGGCATTGTGGTTGCTAACATGATCTGTTACCCACTGAAACCGGCACCATGGTGATAAAAGAGCATTGTTAATCGCGCTGTACAGTATGTCGACTGGTGAAGAGTCTCTGTAATTAGCCGTTGATGGGTGCTGCTGCTAACGTCAGACGATGCAAACATGCCCCTTAGCACATTGCTGTTTTAATTGGCGTCACGGTGCGCTAACGTTTCCTCTGTGAAAACCTTCCCCGCTGCTTAGCTGTTGACAAGAGGGGATGGGAGTGAAGACGCGAAAGATTAGGGGGAGACAAAATAGAGTAAAATCACCTGACCTCTACATTCTTTACTACAGTGGCAGCTTGTCCAGATGGGAAGACATTGGCATGTTCACAACACATTTGAACGGCTCCTAAGTGTCAAGCAACTAGCATAAATACATAGAATACATCATTGTATGCATACACACAATGCATCATGCATGATAAAATCAGGGTGGTTTAAAAGTTGTAGTTGTGCATTTTCAAAAAATGGTTATTGTATGTTAACGGACCTTTTCACCATCACATCACAGTATTTCCAATTCGGCAATAGGTCTGATGGAAACACAGGTAAACAAACCTGTCTGCGTCATTTGACCAAGGAGGAGCAATTGAGAAAACAGATGGAATGGCTTGAATGATCATATCAGCCTCTTTTATCGCCATAGTTTGAAGATGTCAAGCGCTGGTTGAAAAAAAGATGTTACGACGCAAGGTCAGTTGCTTTAAAGAGAGACGTTAACTGTGATTTAATTCCAACCGCTAAGTTGAGAGACTTCGGGGAAGCTCAAAACAGTAGTTAAGAATTCATCTACTTGACTGTTGCTTGCATTGGTGGCACAGATGTGTTCTTTTAATTCTCAGACGGATAGCATACTGTAAAGATGACGTTAGCTGGTAGGCTAGCTATTGCGTTTTGCTCGATTACTCAAAGACAACCCCACCGAATATGTTATAGGTACTGTGCCTGTGAGAAAAAAAATGTCTTCCACTAACCTGATGATGAATGTTTGGAGTCAGAAGTCTTGCAATCTTCCCTTTTAGGTTCCTATACGCACATGACTCTGGTTCGGACATACGGTTCAGAAAATGGGTGGATGGATCGATAGTTGGATGGATGGATGGATGATAAAAAAAACAAAATCTAAACCTAAACAAAGTTTTTGTCATCGTTTACTGTTCAAGTCAATGACAGTCACACGTTTTCTGACACTCAATCACTTGTGGCTTTGATTTCTTTTTACAGCTAGCTAGTGGCTAGCACAAGTTGCTAACGTATCAACGCTCATTGGCACCCAATGCCCCACTTGTCAAATGTCACATAAAAACACTGTCGAGCTCAATGGAACGGGAGCAAAACCATAGAAACGGCACTAACGCTGCGTCACACTCACACGCGCACACTTAAAAAAAAAAAAAAAAAAAAAAAAAAAAAAGAAAAATCGAAAGAGAGGAAAACACTGAGTTATTTTGAAATGTATTAAAATGAGTTATAATGAGGTGGGTCATCAGTTTACAGTAGCAGACTCTACACTTCAGATGGACTGAGGTGCACTGACAGCTCCTGTTGTATGCTGGACGCATGCATGATGACAGTTGAAGCTCCTCAAGATTTTGGAGTGCATTTTCACTCGAGCTTTCCTGTGTGTCGTCGCCATGTTTCTCCTTTGGCTTGCATGAGTTTTCTCTGGATACTCCGCTTTCCTCCTACATTACAAAAATCTGCATGTTCGGCTGAGGAAATACTTCGAATGTGTTCGAAGGTTCGAATGTGAATTTAGTTGCCTGACTTCATCTTATCATACATTTTGATTGCTTGCGTAAGATGTGGTTTTAGTTTGAGAGGTTGTGAGAACTGTTGTAGGTCAGCCCATATGCGTACACAGCACTGAATTTAAAGCTGACGGAGCTGGTGGTCTGAGCTGTTCAGTGCGGGATTAGCATCTCCCCCACGTTTTCTACTGTGAGGATTTTATTCAATGTTCAACAAGAATGCAGTTTAACTGGGCTCGATAACACGCTTGAGGTGAAAGCATAAACCTAGTTGTAATTTACCGTATACGAAGAAACGTTTATGGGACTGTTATGGGCAATTACCTGCACTGCTGACCTTTCTGTCTTACAAATTGTACTTTTTGTCCTCTAGTCTGTTTTGGAAGCAAACCCCCACAGCTATGAAAAAAGGTTTTTGTGATTTATCTGGTCGAGGTAGTGCCCACTGTCCTCCGTGGATCAGCGTTTTTATGCTGATGGAAAAAAAAAAAAGAAAAACGGCCTCCGCAATTTTGGCCCGTGCTCGTGCCGTCGTCAGGGCATCATTATAACTGATGTCCAGAGGCATTTGAATATTCAGATTAAATTGCGAACACTCACCATCAATTTCCCCTAGCAAAATGGCTAAGGTACGTTATTGAGCTAACTAATGTTGCTTTTTTTGGTGTTGTGAGCTCATCTGTCATGAAATCACTGGTCTTAGGCATGTACTGTATTCTGTTGCTTCTGTGAAAAGAAATTAAATAAAATGTGTCCTTCACCCAACCAGGACCGTTTGCCCCGATCTCCGTTGCATGAACGCTAATGCACGACAGTTCAGGTGAAAACTGGACACTGACCATAAATGAAGGACCCTTTTCTCAAGGCTCTCTACAAGACTCAACCCAACTTAATCCACCCGTTCCTTCAGTATTATCTCCATGAAGGACGGCAACACCAGGTCCTCTCATTAAACGCAACGAATACCCCATGATTGAAAGAAACACAGCGCAGACCGTAACATCCAATCCGACCCACAATGATTGGAACGTATATAAGTCCCTTGCTTTACTGTGGGTGTGCTGTACCCGAGAACATTGCTTTGATTGTTTACCTGACCAGAGAAGAGAAAGTGAGCTTTTCCTGTGAAGCACAAATCATTGATAATCCAGGTTAACATCAACTTCTGGTTGATCTTCTGTTGAATCAGGAATTTGTCAGTGTACAACTTCAGGTCCATAACTAAAATCTACTTTAGAGACTTCCGGGGAAAACTCCTGGCTGTACATCCAGATCAACTTCTTTGGGATGCAAGCAACAGACAGCAGAACATTACTACTTTAATACGTTCCAGTTTTCCAGCTTGGACCCTTTCACCTTTAGATCTCAAGTTCTGAACACGTTCTATGGTTCTAGACTTATTGACCCATCTGTAAATCAAAGTATCAACAAATTCCGTCCCATCGCCAGTCTTCCCTTCTCATACAAAATACTTGAGAATTTATTTTGGATTTTAAAAGTGGTTTGTTTGAAAGACCGTAATCATCGATTATGGCAAAAAAACATTAAAAAAAATCTGTATTTTGAAAGCATTGACACTTTATTGGTCATTCATATTATTCACTCTGATAACACTGGTCAGCACATTTTGGTGCCAATAAAATTTCAGCGGTTTAAGGTTTTTTTTTTTTTTTTAATCTTGCCGAATCCCCAAATGACATTGTTTTTTGTTTTTTTCCCAATTGGCACAAGTTTTTGACACATTCTGTGTTTTTGTTTCACAAAAGTGCTGAAAATATGCACATTTTGACATTGGTATTCTCTTTGTGCCCCAACTCTGAGGCTTTATTTGTCTTTTCAAGCAGGTCCAGAGAGCATTCGTTCATTTTTGATGCAATGAGAAAGAGGCCAATGCAAATTGCAGAGAGCCTTCTATATGCAAATCGTTTCAAGTGAAAATCAAGCAAGAATTCAGAAAATCAGGCAATATTAGCAGTAAACAACAATGTTGCTTCACTTTTATTAGACAGCAAATGTCATTTTTGATATCCCTAAATGTATTGTCAATCAAAAAATTGTCACAAATATGATTTCTCTAGAACTAGAGCTAATTCAAAGAAACAGAATTGCCACGAAACCATTCAAGTATTTTTGGAAAAAAAACAGTCGGCCAGGGTGATACATGGTGCTAATGCGATTGAGGGAACCGTATTCTAAACACGTACAGAGAAAACAAATGCTTTTTAAGAGTGATTTACTCTGTACTGGGGTGCGAGGTATTCACATCCAATTTTTTGTTTGTTTGTCTTTTGTCTTGACAGGATTTATGAGCGAGTGATCGACCCTCCTCAGATGGAACTCACGCCGGGAAGCGGCGTTTGGCTGGGCCAGCACGGCCACAAACACGGCCTGTTCAAGGTGAGACTCAGACGAAGATGCATCCACAGTCCTGCAATTCCCTCGTTGGAGCTTAACGTGCTTCACATTTAAAGTTGCCTGGGATAATTGGGCAGATTTGCACTGGGCTTGGAAGTGGAAAGGGAGCCCGGTAGAAGACACAAGAAGAAGTACCGAGGGGGGCTTCAAGAGGAGCCGCATCCAGCGCAGTGTGTGCTTTGAAACTCTTATTCCCAAGCTCATTACAATGTCGATCTTTAATCACTGCTCATTTTCTCACCCTGCTGCATTTGCTCAGAGCAGCCAAAAGGACATGCCAGATTGTGTCAGAGATATGATTTTGTTCTTGTTGAAACCACATCCCTGCCCACTCAATCAATAGACTTTGTTTTTTTCCTCACTCCTACATATTGATTAGCCTCCACTCTCCGGTGTGGTGTAAATGATGTTGCTTGGAATCTGAAGGCCGTCGTCTCAGCTCCCTCCGCCGGCTCCTCATTCACCTCTTTGTAGACGTTAAGAGGATCCTTCTACTTGAAAGCTCTGGTCTTGAAAGATTCAGCAATTTCCTACCCACGGTTTTGGTTTCGTGCTTGAAAAGTTGCCGCTCCGCGTGCAAGGATTGCTTAAAAGTCATTGTCAGCAAAGAGACAGATGGCGTGGAAACTGGTTGGTGTGAAGTGACGGAGGAAAAGCGGAAATTTCCCCTGCAGCTTTTCGATGGTTGGGGTTGACATGTTGGCTGACAGGTGTGCTTGTAACACCTTGAATCCTGAACCTGTTGCTCAGTGTGCTGCAAGGGCGGGTCATACATCGACAAGAGTCAACCCTAGACATGGGATCTGCTTTCTACAACTCGCATTCATCTTTTTGCTGGAGTGTCAAAAAGTTCACTGTGCCGCTATCAGTTCTGACATATTAAATATTCATTAATTGCAAATGAGCTGGTCAGATTGTCTTATATGATACAGTACATCAAAAAGAGATCCTATTGCAGTGGCACCTTGATTTTTTTTTGGTTTGTTTGTTTGAAGTTGTTTGGTCTTTTTTTTTTTTTTGCAAGCCAAAATTTTGGCTAGATCAAACTTTTTTTTACATTCTTTTTTTTTAATTTTTTTATTAGGTTTCATTTTGGTTTTATACAATACAGATTTTTGTTTTTTGGGGGTGGGGTGGCTGGAATGAACAGATCCATGGTATTTGGATTCATTTTAAAGAGCATTTAATGTGAGTAAAAATGAGTTATTACATACACACCATTCATTAGTTAAAAGGAAACATAACAAAGGGCTGGTCGTAAAAAAAATTTTTATACAAATGTATTTCAAATAATAGGTATACTGTACCATATCTTTGAGGAAGCCAACCCCCACTTTGTTCCCGGCAAGTAGATCAGATCTGATACGTCACCATTTCAGATTATCAAGCAATCAAGTTTGCGTCCCTTGTTGAATCGCAAACTTTTTGGTAAATCAGGCCCTGACTGTAGCAATGACATTAAGATTTAATTAAAGAACTACAGTTCCTGCGAACTGGTTCACATCAGTGTTGGATGAATAATATGAAAATCCAAATTATTTCACTGACATTTTTCAAACGTCACAATTAGGTGAAACACAGCACCGAGTTTAGTTTGAGCTATCTCTGCTCATCGTATTTAAAGTTTTTGCAGTGTCAAACTTTTAATGGTGATGGCTAGTACTGTCAGCCCTAATTCATACCACGGAGAGAAAATTATTAAATTTTTTTTGTGTTCAGTTCAGCAGGTCTCTTAATAGCCACAGTATGACTGAAAACACATTTAGTCGCCCACACATTTAGAGATTGAAATTGGATACTTATATTACAAATGTTCTTCATTATTTAATCGACAGGCCAGGACGGCGGGGACGAGGTTAGATGGCATGCCTCATTGCCGAGAGGCTAGAATCTTGGCTCAGGGACTCTTGTGCAGTTACGTGCCATTTTCTTATGAGAGTTTTCTGCGGGTAGGTTGAGGGTTCCCCCCAGATTTGGATCGTAAGGAAGCGACAAGACAAGATAGGCTTTTGCTTCCTTCTGCCACTTCTCAATCTTTTAACACTTTGTACAGAGTCTCTTTGTTTACGTTTTTTTATTGATTGTTCGAGACACTGTACAATCACATTTAAACATCTCTACCGCGAGCAATAAAATTACCGGACATGAAAAGGATTCTGATACTAGAACACATGTGGCTAGAGGTAATACTGTCTTACTATTTCTGGACGTAGAAGCACACCTGTGTCCTGTATGACCCACGTGCTATAATTTAGTTCCCTCAACAGTATTCATGACGATCTCACAGTATATTGAGTCAGTGGGCCCAGCGCAAATCGAGGGCAAAGTGCAGTCGAACTGTGTGCTCAGCCCGTGTGTGTGTGTGTGTGTGTGTGTGTGTGTGTGTGTGTGTGTGTGTGTGTGTGTGTGTGTGTGTGTGTGTGTGAATGTGGTCTCAATCCGTGCTGCCATTCTGTTCATCTCGTGGCTCTCCCTCAAGATACAGCGGCAAGGTGTTGCTTGCATCAAGGCCACGCAAATGCAATGTGAATGGATTTCACGCATATCTCAAGCAAGGGAAGGTTGGTGGCAAGTGGTGGAAATAACACATTTTAATGTTTTCAGCAGCCCATTTTAAGGGCAAATTGTGTGAGTCTGCTTGAGGGGGATTTACAAGATTGGTTTTCCCAAAAGATGTCGTCTGCACCCCGCCCACCCCAAGTTTGTTCCCTGTGGTTGTCATAATGGCTCCTATTTAGGAGCCGTGTACTGCTGGATGTGACTTGTCATTCATGATGATTGGCAGACTGGCCAGCATCTGGTCAGTTGTAGATGCACTAAATTTGTACAGCAAAGTACTTTTTCCTTCATTTTATTTTCAAGGAGTGCTGCATTGTATTGACACATTTTGAGGAGATTTCCAATTCTGAACGTGATGCGTGTGTACTTAAGGGTAGACGTTCTCATTTTTTTTTTTTTCACCATTGAAAACAGATCCCGGGTGTCTTAAAAACATGTCCTTGAAAAACTTTTCATCAAGAGCGATATCACACACCCTCGTTGTCGTGCTGAAAGTAGCTTAATTTGTGGAGGCGGTGGCCCTGTGTCATGCAAATGAATTCCATGTTCTATTGGCACTGTAGCGAGCATTGTCTTTCATTTGCAGTGAATTATTTGATCTAAACATGAAACTCAACATCTGACGTGTGAAGATACCTACTGATAAACATCAAGCAAAGGGGGACCTGATGGATCAATAGTGGGGGAAAGAAAAAAAATCTAATCCGTGGATCTCTCTCTTTCTGTCTTGTCAGGGCGTTATCCAGGATGTGAAGTTTGTTTTTGCTCCCAACGGCTACATCAGCCAGTGCCCAAACCTTAACCGCAGTAAGTGTCTCGATGAAACATAAGCGTATATTACATTTGTGTTTCATGAACTCTTGCCTTGACGAAACTGGACTTTGATATGATGGTGGTCATCAATATAATTTTAAAGAGGAAAAATGGCCATTCTTCTAAACGAATGCTAATTTCCCCATGGTCGTCTTCCCGCCCAGTTTTCAATCTGTAAACTCGAGATCCAAAGCCTGATCAGTAGAATATGGCACATAATTCTAGAGTGGCTATTAGGCCGATCGCTCCCACAAGCCAAAAACAATGTGACCGAGACATGTGTTTTGTTGACTATTGATCTGTGTCTAAATTGCACCATCAGTTGGATGCTTTTATCTTTTCGGCTGTGTTTGCACTCTCTTCTTTCAGCCTGCCCAACCTGCAGTGATTTCTTGAGCCTGGTGCAAGGCATTATGGACCTGCAGGATCTACTTGCCAAGATGACCCTCAAGGTAAGAACAATCAATTGCCTCCCGCAAAGACAGACATACATTATAGCTCACCAGACTGTCCATAAAACGCACTCGATTTTTACTATACTGCCATGAAATCTACAACACATTGCAAAACAAAGAAAAAAATGTGTCTTTCCCATCCTGTCATGAATTGACTTTTGTCTAAGCTTGGGAGAGCACAAAACATTCATACTTCAAATACATAAAAGCGCATACAGCTAAAAAGGGTTAACATTCTTGCAGTCGTGACACGCGAAATAAAAGGCAACATTGCCGTTGAAATAAGAGTCGTAGCAAGTTTTCTTTTTGGCCAGATGTACACGAAATGGTTCGCCTGAAGGGAGGCACTTAAAAGAGTGATGAAGGGATGTGACAAGTCCTTGGCGATGCAGACTGCTTCCTTTTGTACCGCGTGAATGTTCAGGGCAGGGAGAGAAGTCGGAGAGACGTTAGGGATGTTTACTGCTTGTTTGATCATGCTGGCGTGTTTGTTCCTTTGCTTTGTATTGTAAGGATGTGATGCTAAATCTGAGAACGGGCTCAATGAGTGACCGCGATACACCGTTTTGATGTTTTGTCCGATGCGAAAACTCCCTTAAAACACTGGTGTCAAACGCAAGGCCCGGGGGCCGGATCTGGCCCGCCACATCATTTTATGCGGCCCGCGAAAGCAGCTCAAACATGTCAACTTCCATGATCCTTTCTAAACTGTCTACCAAAATTTTAAATTCTCATGTAATTTTCTTGTTACCAAAACCCTCATGACAGTAACTTAAACAATAGGTGAACAAAACGTTATTCTTGACTTCTTTATATGTCATAACGGCCCTCCAAGGGAAACTGTAACTAAAATCAGGCCGGAGACAAAAATGAGTTTAACACCCGTGCCTTAAAACATGCAGTGCTGATCCTTTTTGTAAAGCTCATCCATTTGCTGCGTGGAAGACGAAAGTCGGTCTCCATCCCAAGGTATCAAAAACTACGGAGTAGATGCGGTGTGTCAACGGGTCCGGCTTCCCCCACAGCACAGCTCGTTGGTTTTATTCACATTCAGTTCCAGTGAGCTCTCCCGTAACTAAAGGGCCATAGTTTTCCACATGCGGCTTCCCACCAAAAACACATTTTGTGCAGTTCCCGAATGCGTTGACTGGATTATAAGTCACTCTACTGTAGAACTGCGGTTGTTATTGTTTGCACTCTTATCGTGAGCCAGCGCCTCTATCCGGGGCACTGCCATCTTTGGATTTTGGCAGGCTTTTAAATTTGGCGTCTCCGACAAAATAATACACAATACATGAGTCGAAACTCCTTTCTGATGAACGTTTACCATCCTGCTGTGTTGACACATTCACCTTTTAAATTCATACACGCAACACTTTGCCACCTGATTGGTTCATACAAGTCCCAGTAGGGAGGATGCGGTCATCTCCACTCCCCCAAATGTCTCCTTGCCTTTCAGTGATGGAACAGCAAGAGTTCACCAAGAGGTGAATCTTTTCTTACTTGGTTGTGGTGTACGAGAAAGAGTGACTCTAAGCATTGTATATCGATTCCCTTGACATTTGCATGTATCATATATGTGCAATGGACAATGAAATATCACACACTCAGACTATTGAACACACCCGAAGTGTGCAGATTGAAGAGCGAGATATTATTCCGTCATTTTTTTTTTTTTTGTATTTTGCCGGAGTCTCTGCCTCGTGTCTCAACGACTGGAGACACACGTCTATTAGCTTCTGACTTGTGTGATACCACCGCCAGTCGGTACTGCTCACGATATCCTGGAAAGCGATTTCCTCTGTGGCGCCTCAGGGCTGATGCTTTGCGTTGCAAATGTGTCTTTTGTTTTGGGCTTTGATGGGGCCGCTTTTGAAAGCTCACAGCTCACACAGACGTCCAGTAGCCAAAACTAAGTCCAATAGTTCAGTGGCATCTAGAATTTCTTTCTCTGTCTGTCTCTCTCTTTCCTCTCTCTCACTCTCTTTCTCTCACTTAGAAGAATCCATCATTTTATGTCAAGTCCCCTCTTTCCTGACCCTGTAGCAAAAGTGGGTCTCACAGGAGAAGCTGGGGCAGACTGAGTGCTGCTCAGCCTATCATTTCCTAATTGACCTTGACCATTCAGTCCAGTTTTCTTATTCAGGTTAGATTTCTGAACGTGTATATGGTATCTCAGTTAAGACGGAAACAAGTGAGTCTGTCGCACTAAATTTATCCGACTATGTCTTGATGGAAATCATCCGAGTAATGACTTTGGTCAATGTGTTCCCACCGATTCACCAGTCTTTCCCAACCCGTTCAAATGTTCGCACTGGTGTTGGTAATTTCATTTTCTCGTAAATGGCAGGCTTGGGCCAGCTGTACCTAATTAGCATGAGTTAATGCCCACCAATGCCAAAAGAAGGGCACAAAACTGGAGTGTTGCAGCAAGCACACAAACTGAAGATGGAATGTTTTTTAGATTAAAATTGTACATGTTTTGGCATTGTTTTCTCCAAGTCCTCCGGTTTTCTCCCACATTCCAAAAATACGCAGGGCAGGTTGGTTGGGCATTCCAAATTGTCCCGATGTGTGCCTTGCGATTTTGCTAGCAACCAATTCAGGGTGTACACTGCCGACTGCCCGAAGACAGCCGGGATAGGCTCCCTTTTCTAATCTGCTTATCATCACGAGAGTCGCAGGCGTGCTGGAGCCTTCAAATGATATCTAACAAATAAATTAACGTGTTTTATAGCACAGCCGGAAGTATGTACGGTAAATCAGGTAGGTAGGTCCGATAGCTGGTCTTTGACAACAAACGATTGCACGATTGCAATAAATCAATTGAGAGCAGATTTCTAAAAAGCGTCAACACACCTTCATTTCACCATATTTTTGCAATTTAAAAGTTGGATCAAGACACATTGAGACTTTCCTGTTGGAAGACAAGTTATTCTTGCATGCAGCTGTAAATCTGGACATTCTGGGGATTGCCCAGTGGGCTGAGCTGCTGGATGCGCTGCCCGTACCACTACCCTAGCCCATACAATTAATTTTCAATGGCCCTTGAAGCCGGGAATCCAGGGATCCATTTTTTTTCTACACGACTAGAAACGTGATCACTACATTACAGCCTGTCTGTACAAAGTAGCGCATAAAAGTCGCCTAACACAGTCACATTTGTTACATTTAACAAGAACAAAGCACACCGAGAAAGTCTCCGTGCAATCGTAAAGTTCGCATCAATCCGCACAGTAGCGCACCTAAGTGGATAGTTTTGAAATAAGAGCGCTAACACTAAGTGCTGCGTTAGCTACCAAATGGTTACCTTGGTAATGGTGTTTAATAAATCTGCCTTGTTAAGTGTAAAGTGTCTTCTCCCATGATATGTTATACTTGACTATTGGTCAGTTGTTTTCAGACTTGTTCAAATAAACACTGAATACCACTGGAGGAAATGATAAGTTGTTTTAGATTGATGCGCGAGTTAGGTTAAAGTTATAGATCTTCATTAATATGTCGTGTAAAGTAGGCCGGTCTGAGCCTTGAAACTTCAGGGTTGAAAATGAGTCCCACTCTGGTCCTGCTTGCATGGATACACCACATTTTTCTTTCATCCGTGTAATTTAAATTATCGACTTCTGTCGGGTGACGCATCATAAATCCCGTCTTCGTTGCCAACCCTAATAACATATCCGCAAGTGAAGAAAAATAAGCAGGAATATTTCAATTTACAAGGAACCGCAAAGAAGTCGACATTTTAAAGGAAGGAAAAAAAAAATGGCGGTACTTCTGAAAACTGTGACGGGTGTATTTTAACACTCAAACTACAGTTTTTCTATACAGTGCTTATTTAATTTTGGTCGGAAACGAATGCAATAAACTAAAAAAAATATTAGCAGTCAGACCCGGTCGTCTTTCCTTTTCATTTCTTTCAATCAGGAGTGATTTGTATCACCGCGAGATGAGCAAACAGTTCTTTGGCGGATGTCAGAGAGGCATCAGAGTTGAAGGACCAACATCAAGAGAATTGGGAATGAAACAAGCTGGAAAGAAGGGCGGAAGAGTGAAAGGAGGGTTCGAGTGTCTGTCTGCAGTCTTTTTTTTTTTTTTTACTGTAGCTTCTAGCCTACGGTCTGAAGCGTGAGCTGAATGAAGATGGCTTATTATTCTTCCTCTAATGACTGGCTCCCAGTGGAGCAGCGCTCTGAACAAAAGTGGGCATTCCAGAGGGCCGCGGAGAGGGCTGGAGGGGTTAACGCGCTGGCGCTGTTCGACTTTTTGATTTACTTTTGTGACTGGTGATTTTATGGTCATTCCCAGCTAAATTACGCCGAGTCCAGGCTGACCCAGCTTGAGGGATGTCACTGCGAGAAGACCTGCAGTGCCAACGGCCTCGTCTATAGAGATAAGGAGCTGTGGGCGGAGCCGCAAAATTGCAGGAACTGCGCATGTAAGGTGAGTGTTACTCTTGTCCTCATGAAGGAGAAAATCTGTGGTACAAAATGATCACGCTTCATTGAAAAAAACAACAACATCATTTGAATATATTTAACACAACACTGTGTATGTTGTTGCTGGTAGCTTTCTTTGCCAAATCCGATACCGTTGCCGCTTCCGGGCGGCACCCCGATAATCTCCCTCTAATTAGCCTCCCTGCCTGCTCACACACACGCTAGCCAAGACTTTACAACGTGTTGAATCAGGCCACAGAGAGCCCTTGGGAATCGGATTTACAGTATCACGGGAGAGCAAGGATTGGAGAGAATTTAGTTGGTGTGATTTGCTCCTCTGTATCGACCACTTTGCCATATGCGCGGTATCCCGGGGAAATTAGTTCCAATGAGTCATGAAATGAAGACGCATCAGCTTCAAAACTCACGTCACTCCTCCGGGGCCTCCGACAACTTAGTGTCTTCATCCATCCGTCAGCACTGAGCGATGAATCAGTTAAGAGAGTCGATGTTTACACCAGGCTAGCCAACGCAGAAGCGGCTGGTCGTTCGGTCTGATTCAAGTGCTGTACGCCAAATGCACTTTTGTGGCGATGCTAAAATTTTAACTTGTTATTGACACCGTGATTAATGTGAAAGTGTTTTGCGAAAAAGGTGCTTGAACGTTGTCGGTGAATTGTAGCGTCACACTTGTTTTAATGTTTTGAAAGCACGACGGCACCGTACGAATAACTACGTGCGTATACCTGGTTTGGGGCAAGTGGCTAGGTGTCCGCCTCACAGTCCAAGGCTCTGGGTTTGAATCACGCCTCTGACCTTATTTCCCCACCAAAAAAAAAAAAAATCATCCAAACATGAAAGGGGAACCATAATGTATAGAGGATATTTGGTCAGTTTTCCATGCCACAAATAATATCCGATTTTTGGCCCACAGTGCCGGACAGTAATCGGGAGAAATACAAAAGGTGTTTTTTTTGTACGGCAGCCAGAGCGCAATCCCGAAAAGAGCAGGTTATATTCTGAACAAATGTTTTGAAGAAGATCTGTGAACTGCGCTCTTCACTTCTAAATTTATTTCCATTTTGTTTGGTCGTCCAGTTTTAGGTAAGTTGCAATATCTTGCATGTTTGGCTTACATTTGTAACGTTTTTAGCGCAAACAGACTGCAGCGGCGCACTTGGTTTTATAGTTATAGCAAAAGAAAATCAATCGAACAATGTAAGAACTAAAAGTGAATCTCATGTATTAATCAAACCGGATTTGTTTTACTCTTCATGACACATGTGATGACTTGAAGCTATCCAGCAGGCCAAACATCGCATCTTATTTTTTTTCCTCCCCCATCATGCTCTTGGCGCCTTCACTCACTGCATTTGGATTAATGTTATGAATGTTTCTCTCAGCTGGAGTGCAGAAATGGAAATGTGTGAATAACGCTTGAAAGCATTCTCTTTTTTTTTTCTTCCTCCATTCTTCTCATTAGAATTGAACTGGTTATATTCAAAGCCCTAATTAAAACATGATTACAATAAAACGTGCACTCCCCCCATGTTGAGAAAATAAACAGGTTATTGCTTATGTGTCGTTTTTCCTTTGTCGCAATAACTTGGTGGTAATGTCAGCCTATAATAATTACAAATTGAGTGTCAGCCATTAATCTCCTTTTTTAATATACATAAATAGTTAGTATGTGCTCTACTTTGCCGCTTAAAAGTGGATTGTCAACTCTCCTGTGCAAACTCATGTTCCCAGAAAATAATTGCATTTTACTCATTTTACCAACATGATTTGAACTTTTTTTTTTTTTTATGTGAAAAATTTTCTTCCAGAATGGAGTGGTAGAGTGCCGCAGGATTTTCTGTCCGCCTACAAATTGCTCAGAGGACTCATTGCCAGTGCACGTGGATGGGACCTGCTGTAAGAAATGCAGACGTGAGTACACATCGCAGACATAGCGCACGCTTCTCCAGGGGTGGAGCAACGTGGCGGCCAATGGAGGGGGCCACCCTCTGGCCACCCCACTGGCCACCCCGACATCTTATGGAAGATTGTGATGAGTGCCTGACTGCCATTTTTCCAAACGGTCGCATCGCACTGGGGCACTTAGATGCCATACATTCAGATTGACCATCAATCGTAGCAAGAGTTGATACAACGGAGCTGCATGCGGAAAAACAAATAGTCTTTCAGAATATTAATATTCATTTTAGTTTTTTTTTAAATTGAGTATCTTTTGAGTGTTAAAAAAAAAGGTCACTAACTAATGTGGAATAGTGGAATAAAGTAAACTACAATTCCCCCAATTTAATTTGATTTTCGATGTCAAAAGAGTCATTTGGCTCCTTTTTCTGGATGAAACACATTTGCACACTCTCTCCTCGCTTTCTGTACTATTTGTGTACCTGTCTACCCAGCGTCCTCATTTGGCTCTTATTATTTATAAATATCTACACATTTTACGATATGTCATTGGATTACATAACACCACACACAAAAAAATAAATATTCAGGACTCTTAGGGGCCAACATTGAAGTACCCGTCAATTAATCCTGCGAATTTAAAAACACATATTCGGATCTTATAAAGAACTCTAAACTATATTGGAGCCAATGAAGGGACGCCAGAGTAGGAATTATGTGCTCCCTCTTAACGAGTACCAGTCTGGAGGCGAGCAGCAGCATTCTGGACCAACTGGAGACGCTTCATGGAGAACTGGCTGACTCCAAAGTAAAGCGCATGACAGTAATCCAGCTGGGATGTGACAAAGGCATGACTTGCTGTTTCAACGTGCTCTTGAGAAAGGAGAGACTTTACTTTCGCCACCTGCCTAAGGTGAAAGAAGCTGGATTTAACAGCAGCACCATTTTTGAGATCCACGCCTCAAGTGTGGGGGCAAAAACATCTTGGCGGATGGGCACTAGCCACTGTAGTTCAAGAATATCGAATATATGTTTGTTAAATGCTCCAAAATCCATGGCCGGCCGTGTATCTTGCTGCTCTGCAAACCTGGCAATCCCTTCTGCATAGATTTAATAATCCCAGCCTCACTATTCCTTTCTCTATCACTCCGCATGCCCGGTCTTCCTCCTTTTCTTCCCATCTGAACATCACAACTCCAGCACGGGCAAACAAGGGAATTATGTTCCAGAGTCGCGAGCGTGAGCTCCGTGGCCCTGCACCCGGGGGAGGAGGAAAGCAGGACTTCACACGATAGGCTTCATTTTCTATTTCTGCTTTTTATTGCCAGAGGAATATGTAGAAGCGTCTCTTCTGTTGTATTCTTAATGCACTGTTACATTTCACCCCACCCCCTGCTGGGGCTCGCTCGCCAAGGACAAGTCATTTTCCTGACTGAATTAACTGGCTGTGTTTGCCTTAAAACCATGTTGGTGTGCAATCACGCGTTGTTCATTGGGTTCATTGTTGTTTAAAGTACTAGGATGTCGTAACATGGTCCTGTTTTATTTATTTATTTTTTAAAAATAGATTTCAGTTTTCTCCCGCCTAAATTGAGTGTTTCTCCCCACCCCCCTCGACAGCAAAATGCAGTTACATGGGACAGGTCTTGTCTGAGGGCCAACGCCTTTTATCCAGGAGCTGCAGGGAATGCAAGGTAACACTTCTTTTGGTGCTCTGTTTCGCCTTTTATGTTGCAATCAGTTCACCGGCCTGCATTTGTCTTCTCACGTGAGTGTGTGGAGGGACCGCCCGTATTGGACTCCTTGTTGTAGAATTCATTAAGTCATTTGTTTTCCATTGACTCGGTTCATTTGCCTGCGTTTGATCAAAAAGCCAGGTAATTAAAACAAAACAAAAACAAAAAAACAACTAATGAATGCAGAAATACAAAGACCTGATTTGACCCGCTGTTTTATCACTGCATTGGATTCTAATTAAAGGCATTCTTCATGTTAAGCATTGGTCAGAGGTGAGTATTATTCACAGCGAGGCCGTTTATCTGTGAAGACACATTTTTACGGACAAAACTGGCATTGTGGGTGGATATGTGCCTACAAGGCACGACATACACAATATTTCTGGAACCATGAATTATTCTTTAAAATGCGGAACTGCAATATGAGTGAATGTAAAGCCAGGATCTTCAATCAAATTTGGAAGGCTCCGGTTGTAGGGGATTTCCTAGGGCGAAGATCCGGACTGCAAAACATTTCAATATGTGCAACCCAACCCATCCATCCATCCATCCATTTTCCAATCCGCTTTCTCCTCACAAGGGTCGCGGGGGGTGCTGGAGCTTATCCCAGCTGTCTTCAGGCAGTAGGCGGGGGACACCCTGAACCGGTTGCCAACCAATCGCAGGGCACACACAGACGAACAACCATCCGCGATCACGCTCACACTCTGGGATAATTTCAAGTGTTCAATCAGCCTGCCATGCATGTTTTGGAATGTGGGAGAAAACCGGAGTACCCGGAGAAAAGCCACGCAGGCCCAGGGTTAACATGCAAACTCCACACTGGGAGGCCGGAGCTGGAATTGAACCCTGTACCTCTGCACTGTGAGGTCGACGCGCTAACCACTCGCCCACTGGGCCGCCCTTGTCTGTTTTATTGTCTTACCTATTTGCATCCTATTTCTGTCATCGCAGTTTTAAAGTTTTATGTGTCTCACTGTGCTATTATTGAAACCTGCCTTGAGACATTGGCTGAAAACTAGCATTTACGCTAAGTCGGGCGCATTTACACGCTTTATTCTTGCGTTGATGAATGTGCACTGTCCCAATGAACTCAATAAATAAATTAACTAATTAATAATGCATTGGCAGTGTTCGGTTGCTGCCTTCCGGTTTCCCAGCTGATGCCCTCAGCAGATGGATAGCTTGAGTGCTCTTCCCAAACCTGGATCAAGGGGGAAGGTTGTGAATTTCACGTCTGAACTTCATTTTATTTATTTATTTTTTTTTGGTGGCAACCTGTTATGGGCTTAGCTGAAAAGATCATCGAATCAGGCTACGGATTTTTACTCCTTCTCCACACAGATTGATTCCATTTCATTGCGTCTATGCCTGTTCAGATTTGACGAGGGGTTCTGGGTTTACAGCGATCAACTTGCTGGTGTCAAATACGATTTGACAAATAAAATGAAAACGAGGAGTAAGTAGTCGCACATGAGCGCCTTCACGGCGCTCGCCTGATGAAGAATTTTGGTTGAACGGCAAGATAATACAAGGCAAAATTCTGGGAATAGAGAAGGCGATGCGGAAGGCGGGCAACAAACATTGGTGTTCATTTATCAAAGTAAAAACGACACAAGAGAAAGAAAACAATTTCAATTTGCTCTCAACTTTATATGCTGCACTCTCATTTGCAGAATGGCCTGATGGTGAAAGTGACAGAAACCTGTCCAGAGCTCAACTGTTCCGTCAGTGAACAGGTACTGAGAGACGGGAGATGCTGCAATGTTTGTCAAGGTATGTCTCTTAGCGTGCCTGTTTCAGGTGTTCATTTTAGCCCTTCGCGCACACAAATTTAGTGATGTGAGTACAATCTGCACCCTTGCAACACTCGTTCTCTCTGTAAGCCGGTCTGAATATTTCTTGGCTGAGATCCCATAGCGGCTACCGGAAAGAGTTGATGATATTACTATGAGATGACATTTTTAACTGACAATGTTGAAATTGGCATCGGAAATAAGTGGGGGCAAGAGGAACATTTATTTTGTAAGCGATCACAAATTAAAGCTGGCTCCAAACTCGAGTGCGACTCATGTTTTGATTTTAAGTCTCCTGCGTGACGGTGGTTGTAATTGATCATGTGTAAAGATCTGATTAGATTTGGTTTGATTTTATTATGAGTCGTGCTTCATTTCGACACGCCTTGTAGTCGTGCAATGTGTGGTGGCGGTGCACTCAGTAATTTTTGATTATACATGATTGATTTTTCTTATTTTTGAATTGGGCCATCTTTTTTTCCGAATTCTAATACATTTTATCTTTTCACGGATAATTTGCTTTGTTTTAGATTGTTTTATTCTTTTGCTATTTTATAGCTTGAGCTGCTCATTTTCTTCTGCTTTTGTTGTTTTCTTCATTAATAGTTTTTTTGAGTACATTTTTATTGTTTTTGATTTTCTTTATTTTTCACCATGTGTTAAAATTCAGATCAGATTTTTTAATTTGTTTTTCTGCATATTCAAAATGGAAGGATTTTCTGTTGTATTCTTGTCATTTTATGTCAAATGCTTTGTTAACAGCTGCAGCTGCCGCGGAAGCGCAGTACAAATAAAGATGTATTGTATCCCGGCTAGAGTTGGTGACAGATATGTGGCAACTTATGGAAAACCACGCAAAGCTTTGAAACCTTGCTGTTATCTTCTTTTTTTTTTTTTTTTTAGGTTACGACTTCTGCGCAGAAGGGGTCATCTGTGGAGAAAACTCTCTGTGCAAAAACAGGGATACGAAAGCGGAGTGTGAATGCAAGCGTGGCTTTGCCTCCATTCAAGGGGATTCGACTTACTGTGAAGGTAAGGAGTAGACTTTTTTTTTTTTTCCCCTGATGAAACTCCAGGACCGACTCATGTCGACTGTTTGCAAATTAAGAGCGTTTCAACTGCTGTTTGGCTGAAAGAAAAGTACATTGTTGTTCATCTGCATGCTCCCCTATGGCTTCCAACTCAAAGCACCAGTGAGAATACAGTTTAAGAATGGCTATCATATACTAGCGCCTTGTTCCAGCCCCCCCGCCCCAGCTTCAATCTCCATCTCAATTATCATGTTTTCTGGTTAAACTGCTTTTCCGGCTTTACCCCTTTAGTACTTTAATAGCACACACATGAGACCGCGTAACAGGACAAAATCTTGAAATGGGAGCATATTGAAGTCATCCAGCCGAACCGGAACGGCTTTATCTCAGGGTGTCAGTGTGCTTGCTGTTTACTGATTGTTGGACTTGGCTGAGCAAAAACCTTGCCTCTGGGCTCCGGAGGCTCAGACTACTTGTGACGGAGCTAATGGTTGCGCTTGATTGAGATGCTTGGCCATGCCAGTGGCCAGATTGAAGGATTTTCCTCATTTGCTATTTTGCTGTTGTCTTTGGTTTGGAGCCACCCTGGACCGAATCCTCGAAACACGCTGAGAGCCTCGAGCCTTTCAGTCTGTTTGCTGCCGCTTGATCTGCGTGCTAAAGAGGTTTACCCAAAGCTCCGCTCCCGTCCAAGATTGTCCGACAGCCTTTGAGTGAGGATGGGAAGACGCTGATTGTCGGAGCAACAATGTAAATCGGCGTGCCGCGGCATTACCCATATTTAGGGATTTCCCTGCAGACAGCTCAACTTACTGTCGTAAATGGATTAGCTGGGTTCTTCTTCCCCTTTCACTTTAGATCACTGCATTTGACATAACTTCTTCGTCGCCTCCAAATGTGTTGAACACTGATGCAAGCTTGAAGCGGCACAGCAGCCGAACAAATATTCAGGATATATATCCAACCATCCATCCATTCTCCTCACCGAGTACTTCACGTGCATACGACTCGATATTTAATTGAAGACTTCGTGTTGCAGCTCTGACATCTGCATTGGTATCATTCACCAACATTGGTGAGCTGAAGTGCATAGACTTGGTAAAATTACACTCCAAGTAAGAATCTTATCGCTGTGAACTCATACGACTTGAGTAAAAGTAAGGTTTTACTCCGTTCCTTCAAATTGTGAGTAAGAATTCAGTGGAAAACAAATTCAAGTACTGAGTAACTGGTGAGGAAGATCCCATTAGAATGTGTTTTTTTTTTTTTTTTTTTTAGTTTGACCTTTAACCCTTTGAGGGACAGAGGTCACTACAGTGGACAGTTTATCATATTATCAGGTTACAGGTTATCATCGTCTGTGTATGAAAGGGTTAATACCCAAAAATCTAAAATAGAGATATAATTTGTAGTGAAACCAAGTTTCAGTGCGCTAACGCCGTATGTAGGATCATAACTTCAAAAAAACAATTATGTTTACATTTTTAAGGTGTATTTGTTATTCCTAATTGGTCCATTTCTTTGTAGTTCAGTGTTTTTTTTAAAATGTTATTCTACAATTGTACCGTGGAATGAATGAAAAAAAATGACTGAAAAAAAAAATGATGTTAATAAAATGTTAAATTACTCCATAATCATGTTTGTTGGTCTTGCCAGCGCTTTAAAACTGACAGTTCAAAAGCAGTGGAAAAACAAAAAAGGTTCCCGGTCCGCGAATGTCATGTGCTTGTCTCAACCGGTCCGTGACTTAGTATTTATTTTTTTATTCTTTATTGTTGTGTATATGATATTTGCTCCATGTACAGAACTTTGTATACAGCGGTGGTTGTTTTAAAGTACTCTAGAAATACAGTTGAGTTGAATCAAGAGTTGAGTGACACAAAAAAGGTTGGGGACCACCGGTCTCCATGCCGCTGCTCCATTCCCTGCTACTTTTTCCACATTTGTACTAATGGGCTTATGATCATCTTATTATCCTCATCGGCTCTTGTTTATTCTGTCAGTGGGTTCTCCCAGCACATCTGAATCCTCGCTCAGTGCCCGTTTCGAAAACACCACAGTTTTCATGCAGCTCATACCATATTATTTTGTTGTATTATTTCCGCCACACCTTAAATGCCGGTCCCTGAAAATATTGTCTGACATAAACCGGTCCGTGGGGCAAAAAAGGTTGGGGGCCCCTGCTCTAGAAATACAGTTGAGTTGAATCAAGAGTTGAGTGACACAAAAAAGGTTGGGGACCACCGGTCTCCATGCCGCTGCTCCATTCCCTGCTACTTTTTCCACATTTGTACTAATGGGCTTATGATCATCTTATTATCCTCATCGGCTCTTGTTTATTCTGTCAGTGGGTTCTCCCAGCACATCTGAATCCTCGCTCAGTGCCCGAGGACACAGACGCATTAACGCTGGCGACGTCTCGCTGACAGTTCTCCTAATTAAAGCCTAAAACAACTATGTTTTTTTTCTTCAAACGCAATTTCTTCAACCTAATCAACATCATCTGTTGAGATGATGATTTGAAGACAACATAATATCCATCATTTTAAGGCTCCGTTAGACAACTTACTGGATGTACACTTGAAAATAAAGGTGGGGAGTGGGGGGAGAGAATTGCGGGGGGGATGATGGGAGACTTTTGTGTTGAGTGCAGCATCCCCATATTCATCCATTCGCTTTCAAGCACATATCTTGTTCACGGTCAATCATGGGATGCATATCAACAAATAAGCTTTCACGCACATTCACACCATATTTCAAGTCATTTGTGAGCTTTCGTGTTTCTTTTTTAATCTGAGACTAAACTGCAGGTACCCGGAGAGAAAAAAAAAACCCACGCAAACAAGGAGAGAACATATGGGTGGCAGGAGCTTATGCGGAAAGACTTTTTTCCAAATGTGTTTATTTATGTAAATCACATTTTGTAACCTGTTGGGCTGTTTAGTCATACAATATGGGGGATCTGTATGCCTTTTCATTCCAGAAGGCACATGATCGCATTTACAGTCCCGCTGCCCAAAAAAAAAAAAAAAATGTTTTTGGGTAAACACGAGGCCAGCATGACTACTGCCAAGGTTAATAAAAACCACCGAGCCAGCTCAGTGGCACGAGTGTGTGCTCTGGTTCTTTGCAAAACAAATATACACAACAGAATGTAAACGGAATTTGCCTTGAATTCCAAAATGCTTGAAGACAACACAAAATGAAACAAACTCAAGCAGAGGATGAAACCACCAAAAACCCCCCACTGTGCATCGCATCGCTATCCTGCTAACTATATGGAAATACAATAAGACATTGTATTTCACTTTTAACGTCCACTGTGGGTCACTTCCATCAAGCCATTTGCTTTTTGTTGTCTTGCATCCCACCGCGGCACTGAGTCGACCGCAGAAATGCTTTTTTTGGGTTTGCAAAAATGGTGCTCGTTTTTTTTGCTCCTCTGATTGTGCTTGGAAAAAAATGTCGCCCTAATTCATACGTACAAACCTCTTTTTTTGTGATGGCTTCGCTACTTCACATGCTCCAATATTCTTCGACTGTATTCCATTACACCGTCAATGTGCCCACTGTCCTTTTTTCTTTTTTTTTTTCTGCTGTGGGTAACACGATTAGGACCTACTGCGAGGCTAACACATCAAACCTAACAGGGCAGTTTCTGTTTGTTCAGCTCACTTTCATTTAGCCTCCAGAGCAGCTGGACTCACTGGCTTTAGACATCAAATGTGTCCCCTTAGCTAACAGGCTGTGGAGCGGAGCGATTTACGCTGCCCGTGATCTCGAGTCAATCTCGGCTGACCACGCAGCTCTTTCAGCATTTTTCTTTCCTGGCCTTATTGACACTGTGTTCGTCGACTACATTTACGTTGCAGTCAATATCCGGGTTCAGGTCAAAAATTCCGCTTTCCCAACCCTTCGGAATAACTCCTTGACATACGTAAGCGGACAGAATTACTCCCGCGTTTGAATATCCCGATTTAATCGGCAACGCAGGGACAACGTAGCGACACAAATAAGCCTCGTTTCCCCGCTTGTTATCTTCTACCGTCGATAAAACACCTGATATTCGTGTCACTCCACCACAGGAATAAAGCAGTGGGTTAACTCCCAAAGTGCGCTGCTATGCTCTGTCTCTGCATTTTTGCTGTGATTGTTTACCGATGATTTTGTATTTCTGGCCAGTTGGCCGCCAGACATGCAGACGTATATGTGTCTATATTACCCACACACTGTGTCATTTTTCACCGCAGAGACAGAACATAATGTGAAAACGCGGCGGGGATATCAATGTATTCAAGTTATTCAAGTGAGATGGCCGGCGGTTAAGTGCTTCCTGTACTACAAAGATCAAAATTCCTTGGCAACCAGTTCAGGGTGTACCATGCCTACTGCCTGGAGACAGCTGGATTAGGCTCTTGCATGCCCCACGACCCTTGTGAGGATAAGCGGATCAGAAAATGGATGAATGGATGGATGCTGTCAATATTCGGGTTTTCAAAGTTATTGACTGCATGTAAACAAAATCATCTTCCCCAGCCCTGTTCGTAAATGTTGCTCACTGATCGAAGTACTACTATCCAGGACCTACAAAGCCTTGAAAACTTGTATTTTCCTTTTCAAAGTTACTTGTGGAAAATTGTTTCTTCTCACAATTTTGCACCCCGCAGAGGTCCAATTATTATGTCTGTAGGTGAGCTGAGATTATCTGGAACATTTAGCTTCGGGGCAGCTGGACAGTGAGGGACTGGCAGATCATCACAGCAGCCACAGTGAGATTTCTGACGGTGGGCGGCCGCAGCATCAAACACACGAGACGGATCCATGGGAGTGCAAAGCGGCAAGATTCATATCCTCGCAGTTTGGGAATGAGCTAATCAAGGGCAGCGCCTGCCTGCAGTGCTTCTGTAGCAGGGATGAAAGTGTATTTGTGAGGTCGTGTCGATGTTATGGGATTGCAGATAAACTCAGGAAAACATGATGTCTGTGCACGAAGCGCAGAGTCTGCTTCTACTGTCCGCTAAATCTTTTCCCCGCCAAGGTCGGTCACGCATAACCGGACCATTGGAGGAGGATGGTATAGAAATCCGCACAACCCTACTGTGTCATCATTGTATCACCGAGGTTTCGCTCATCTTGCGTGTGTATCGCAGACTCTTCAGAGTGGAGTCTTTCATGGGCCTCGATGCTGTGAAATGCAAAAGAATGTGCCACATTGATCGGGGGCAGTCGGTAATAACCCTCATTTGTCCTGATTCAGCCCCGGTGATGGGAGCAGCATGATGCGACTCTCTCCTGTGGGATTGGCCAAGGCGACTGACTGAATTGTGCTCAGTCGGTGGCATTACAGAGTAATTGGCTCCGTTTGTTGTTCTGCGACTCAATCGGGTTCTCGGTGGGAACCCCGCCTCTGAGGTCTTAAAACAAAAATGTAATGATAGGGAACAGTGGCATATGCTCCTCCTCACTGTGGTACATTGGAGACAGAGCTGTGGGAGGAGAGCTTCAAATTATGCAATCGAGAGGAGCGCCAATGGGCGGGGGAAAGATTTTCAGGTTTCCGATGCATCAATGTCGCCGCTGAGGACAAATACCAAGTCAGTCTCTGTGTTAGATGGCTGATAGTGATTTCAATACAAAGTTTTGGATGGCAACGCACTATATCCAAGTCCTAATATATCACATCTAATCTTAGCCATTTTTTTTTAGACAAAATACACACAGTGAGACTTTTATGTTGTACATTAAAATGACTTCATATATCACACCAAGACAGTACAAAAATACAAAACAGTCTCTTTATTGTTTTCATTTTTATTTTTTATCTAGAAGTTGGGCGGCCCGCCGGTCAAGTGGTTACCGCATCGGCCTCACAGTGCAGAGGTGCAGGGTTCGATCCTGGCTCCGGTCTTCCTGTGTGGAGTTTGCATGTTCTCCCCGGGCCTGCGTGGGTTTTCTTTGGGTAATCCGGTTTCCTCCACATTCCAAAAACATGCATGGCAGGCTGATTGAACACTCAAAGTTGTCCCTTGGTGTGAGTGTTAGAGTGGATGGTTGTCTCTGTGTACCCTGCGAATGGCCGGCAACCGGTTCAGGGTGTCCTCCACCTACTGCCCGAAGACGGCTGGGAAAGGTTCCAGCACACCCCATGTGAGGATAAAGCGGATCAGAAAATGGATGGATGGATGGATCTAGAAGTTGTTTTTGTCTGATGTTGTTTTGCGACCACAGGGTGGAATCCTTACATCTCCCAAACCATCATTTTTCAGGAAAACCCCAAAAAAACAACAACAAAAAACATGTTGCCATGTTGGTTGAGCCGTTCAGATTGTATGGTCATTGAGAGCAAGCCATTTTCAACACTTTAGATTGGTCAATAACAACAACAGACCCACGCGGGGACTCACCAATGCACTTTGGGCTAAGCTCAATGAAAGCGGATAAAAGTGCGAGGAACTGTGAGAGCAGAGCGTCTTGGAGTCAGCCAGCCTACTGTGCAATGCTGGCAATGGTCTGCTCCAGCCACGCGTGGGCACAGGACACTGGGAAAAAGGTCACTGAAAGAGCTGTACTAAATTACAGGCGCTGTTCATTTCA
Organism: Hippocampus comes; assembly: GCF_001891065.2. Lineage (NCBI taxonomy): Eukaryota > Metazoa > Chordata > Actinopteri > Syngnathiformes > Syngnathidae > Hippocampus > Hippocampus comes. The sequence goes on along the minus strand of NW_017805496.1, from coordinate 937,271 downwards.
CTACAAACAACATGCTGTTGTTTGTACGTTTTCGCTCCAAGCCCAACACACACACACACACACACACACACACACACACACACACACACACACACACACACACACACACACACACACACACACACACACTTCAAACTCACTTTTGGGTGGCATCCATCTCTGCCATCTGCACAACATTGACTGCATGTGTTCCAAACCTGTCCTTGGCATCACCCCGAGCCACTTGCCTCATTCCTCATATGGTTATTTATCCCTTCTTATTTCCGTTCATTTTCCGATCCATTTTTGCGCTGTGGGGATTGCTGTGCTAATCCCGAAACCAGAGGGCTTGCCGCTCTGCATGGTCGATGGGATAAAATGCTCAAATTTCCCCTGGAATGGAGCCTAAAAGCAGTCATGCCAGCCTGCAACTATTAATTTGTTCTAAGTCGCCCAATCGGCGGGATTGCAATTTTGTTTTATTTTGTGACCGTGAATGATTTTTTTTAATGCATTAAAAAAAAAAAACCTCCCTGCTCGCTTTTGTTCATTAAACTGAGAAAATAATACAGTACGTGTTACGCGATAGTCAGTGGACCTTTCATCATTTAATTTATTGTTTAGTCTGGCACACGGATGGGATTTTTCAACCATTAACACTGCATCATAATAGAGGTCAAGCCATTTTTAACTCTAGATTGGTCCATAATTTGTAAAACACCCACAATTGTGGATTGACTATTAGTATAGATTCACTGAAAAAAAAATCATCTCAGTGATGTGCACATGTGGCAGCCATTTTGGTGGGGGCAACGTTCCCTTCAAAGGCAATACTTGGACTTGGAAATTAAGAGTCATAACTTGCACAATTGTCACCCAATTTTCATAAGTTTTCATTACATATCTGCCCCCCCACCACCACCACTGGGAAAATCTTGCTGGATAAACAACATTATGTAAGCAATTATTGCTATTTTTTTTTTTATAATCCCGGTAGGAAAAATTGAAGCAAATGTAAAGAAATTCAGGAACATAGGATCTCGTGAAAATTCTTCAGGCTTGAAAGCGCTTTCACTGTAAGCTTTGGGCTTCAGGCACAGATGGAAACTCCTCCTCGCTCTTCCCTTCAGCCATACCCAAGTGTTAACTACAGCGTAAACGGCAGGGGCTAATGATGATGGTCCACGGGGTGATAATGACACAGTAATCTGAATGTGGATATCAGTCATCACCATCTCAGACAGTGCCCTTGGCCTCACACATGCATGGAGTCTCTCTCTCTCTCTCTCTCTCTCTCTCTCTCTCTCTCTCTCTCTCTCTCTTTCTCTCTCGCGCACATAAGCACACACATGCACACTCCCAAGCAGCAAGTCTGATACTGGTGATGGATGGAAGTTACTCCCCAAATAAAGTCGTCCCACTAAGAAGTATTTTCGAGACGAGACACCCATTGTGTAACTTTTGCTTCAATAGTCGTGTCAACGGCACATTAAATTAAAAAAAAAAAAAAAAATCAACTTCTACCTAAATAAAGATGCTTGTGGAGGCTAAAACCTGGACTCACCCCCACTCACCCATTTTAAATAGTAGAAATGGTTCTGTCAGTCGTCATCTGTACCTGTGGGTAAAAAACAAAAAAGCAAAAAAGGACGTTTCGCTTCTCTCACAGAAGCTTCGTCAGCGGTAGACAACCCTGAAGTCTCCGTGAAGACTCCGGGAAGTTGCTCGGCGCTAAAAAGCTGAGCGTGGCCTGTTTGAGGACTGGGTGGGGATGGTTAGTCACGCCCCTATTGGTTTATTAGAGGCCCATTGGTTTCTAAATTCCCTATCATTGGGTCTTGATTAGGCCTATTGTTTGGGCTAAGGCTGAATAGCTACTTTCAGTTAGCCTGATCAGCATGTCTATGTCCCTTACTGGTCAACAAGTTATTGTAAATAGGAGACAGGTTAAATCTGATACCTCCTTCACGGTTCAGAGAGGGTGAAAATTTTTTAACAAAAATCGCTTCCTTTACTCACATTTCAGACAATCTCTTTTCTGTTCCTAGGATTTTTACTTGGTCATCTTCAATTGTGTGGTTTGTTTCTTTTAAGTGTGTGTATACTGCACTTTTGTTATCATTGTTTTTCCATTTGTGTTGATAAAGTCTTTTCTTGAGTGTTTGTTTGGTTTCTCCAATGTAATGTTCCTTGCACTCACTTTCTTGGCAACGGATGGAATAAATCAGATTGCATTTTTGGGTGTTAGGAACCCGGTCTTTGGGGTGTACTAGTTTTTGTCTCAATGTGTTTATCGGTTGAAAATAAACAGGAATATCATGTTGTAGAAATATTCTTTGTATTTTCTCTGAGAGGCCGGCAATATAAGGTACACAGACACCCCTTCTCTTCTTTTCTCTCTGTTGGTTGGTTTCCTCTCTGTTAGTTTTAATTTTCCCAACTTTGCCAAAGGCCCACTTAGGGTAGCTACACCCTGACAGTGCCCTCTCAATGTGTTTGACCTCACTCTCTCTTGACTTGGTGTTGGTGGAGATTTGGCTCGCTCTGCGTAATTAGAACACTTGAACACAGAGCGAGCCAAATCTCCACCAACACCAAGTCGAGAGAAAGTGAGGTCAAACACATCGAGAAGGCATTGTCAGGGTGTAGCTACCCTAAATGGGCCTTTGGCAAAGTTAGGAAAATTAAAACAAACAGAGAGGAAACCAACCAACAGAGAGAAAAGAAGAGAAGGGGTGGCTGTGTACCTTATATTGCCGGCCTCTCAGAGAAAATACAAAGAATATCTCTACAACATGATATTGTATGTGTGTATATATATATATATATATATATATATATATATATATACACACACACACATTAGACTCACCAAAATTGCACTTAAGCAAATATTTAGTTTTTCATGACTGTATAAACCTTCCACGTAGTTGCTTTAGCACACACAGAGCGGCAGGACTCAATTCCGATCAAAAGTGTTTGTGACTTGACTGTTGATGTGTCAACGCCAAAGTAGAACCAACTGGGTCAGCTCGAACTCTGAAGGGATCCACTTCTGTCATATGGAAAAAAAAAAACCAAAAAAAGAAACAGTTGTTGACCATGATCGACTAAAAGTCCTCACTTAACACAGAGAGTATTGATTGCCATCAGCGCGCCGAGGAGAGCATTTAATTGCAGCCAAAATAATCCATGTGCTGTTTTGAGAGGAAGGTCAATCGATATCTCGGGATGTGTGTGTTTGCATTTCTTACGAGAGATGTGAGAAAGGTCAGATTGTGCTTGTCCATAACCAGTCACTTTTTGTTTTCATGCGCGGACAAATTAACCACCCCAACCAAATACAACAGTGCTCCAAAAGTTAGTTCATAGTTAGTCCTGGAGTTTTAATTTTATCATGCATTGTCAACACTGAACGTCATATTCTAAAGCAAAATATGAGGAAACAAAAATTTCGGATTGCGTTCCCAAAAATGAATTGTACTGCACCAAAAAAACAAAAAAAAAGTTGGAGAACGGCTTCACATTTGTGTCACGTGAGGCCGACCGAGTTTGTGCACCTGTGAATGCGAGTTCCAGCCCGACACGTTACAAGAGCATTTCCTCTTCAGTAAAAGACAAGATGTCCTCTCCACGCACAGTGGTACCTCTATTTAAGAACGTCTCTTTATATGCAATTTTCAAGTTACGAAATGTCTCAACAGGAAAATATTGCCTCTTGTTCCGGAAGAAATTTCAAGATACGAAAGGTTAAAAATACAGTCTGGGCTGCTAGTCGCAGCTCCGAGTTTCCTGAACGGAACATACTTATAGCTGCTCTGCCATTGGCTATTTCTGGGCATCATCCTGGCATCCCGTTGGCTAAGAGGGACCTCTACCGTACTTTTCTATGCGTGTAGATAGATCGATAAGTGTCTATGCAGCGTCCTCGTCATTCGTCCCTTGGGCCATGAGAAGTTCTGATAGTTGTACGTAAATGTGAATCACCCAGAAAAAGTGTTCTCCAGTCGGGAGATTGCTCACTATTCTGATGTTTTCCTTGGACATTTTCAAAGGGTTGTTAAAAGTCGACAAAAGCAAACGTCCTTGGATCAGTTCTTTACAAAACGTCAGGCAAAAACCACTTCTGAGAGAGAACATGAAATAAAGAGGGAAAAAAAAATGATGAAAATGCAGTTAAAAGTTAAATGACCATTTTTATTCTTCGTTTTTTTACATTATGCACAACTCTCATTTATTGTGCAATAATCTACTTGTAACATGTATTTGTTACATATTTTGATGCATTTTTATGCTTGAGGAAACATTTATGTCTGAATTTTAGGGGGTCCTGGAACGAATTAGGGCATTTACATGGAAAACTCGTCTCTACTTACAAAATGTTCTGGTTAAGAAATTTCTTACAGAACAAATTAATTTTCGTAAATAGAGTACCACTGTATGTCCTCAAATAATGGCCGTCCCAACTAATAGTTATTAGACACCAGGCCCTGTAACTTAACAATCTTCAATGGGCCAGGTTGAATGTTGTTGCTAACAAAAGCAGAGGCACCTACCCAAGAACATAAACACACTCTCTGTTGACTTCAAGTATGAGGTTTTACCACGTGTTCCCTGCGTAGTATGACAAAGCATCTTCCATAAAGTGAAAACGGACAAGTTCACGGCAGGAAGCATTCTTATAGACGCTAATGTGATTACTCCACCATGTGTGTTCGTTTCTGTTTGAGGCGTGACATAATTCATGTGTTTTGCACAGTCTCGTTCAATATATGATTTGTGCATATTTCTACATAAAAGTCAATCATCTTACTCTTCGTGACTGCTCACCTGGTACCTAACTACTATTTGGATTCTGAAATGCGTGAGCATTGCGCATCTGGTAAGGTAATAATACCACTGGCAGAGTTCTACGCTCTGATGCATGAAAATCCAAACAGTGGTGTGAAATGCAACACCGTAAGAGCGCCGACGCTAATTAAAATGAACTTTGGCATCGGCATCAGGACAGGTGCAAAGTGGCGAGCCAAATTGTGAAGACCTGGGGAGCAGGTTGCGGTCCGGTCGTAGTCGACGCATGTGGATGGTATGATGTCAGAACAGAAACGTTCCGTTTTCAAAAAATTGACTTTCACAGATTGAGAAAATCCCAGGGCCCTTTTGGGACAAACAATATAGCCCCTCTGAGCCAAATAATATTTCGGAAAGGACGACTTAATTTGTGATTGTACCTTGAAGTAGCCCTTTTCCTGTCAGTGCACGACACCTTTGTTTTTCCATTTGTGTTGATAAAGTGCAGTATACGCACACTTAAAAGAAACAAACCACACAATTGAAGATGAACAAGTAAAAATCCTAGGAACAGAAAAGAGATGGTTTGAAAGGGGGGTAAAAGAAGCGATTTTTGTTAAAAAATTTTCACCCTCTCTGAACCGTGAAGGAGGTATCAGATTTAACCTGTCTCCTATTTACAATAACTTGTTGACCAGTAAGGGACATAGACATGCTGATCAGGCTAACTGAAAGTAGCTATTCAGCCTTAGCCCAAACAATAGGCCTAATCAAGACCCAATGATAGGGAATTTAGAAACCAATGGGCCTCTAATAAACCAATAGGGGCGTGACTAACCATCCCCACCCAGTCCTCAAACAGGCCACGCTCAGCTTTTTAGCGCCGAGCAACTTCCCGGAGTCTTCACGGAGACTTCAGGGTTGTCTACCGCTGACGAAGCTTCTGTGAGAGAAGCGAAACGTCCTTTTTTGCTTTTTTTTGTTTTTTACCCACAGGTACAGATGACGACTGACAGAACCCTTTCTACCTAAATAAAGAATAAATCCACCGGCGACGTTCGTTCGATGATGAAATGTCAGCCAACACTCTAAAACGTTCCACTTTGTCCAAGGATTTATTTTTGCCGTCAGGCTTCGTGTCGAGGATTTTGCCTTGCATTCGTGATTATATGCTCAACTGCATCGGAATGGTTTATGGCCCAAAACCATCTTCCAGGCTGTCCTATATTCATGTCATATTTAAGTACAGACAATTAAACCTGCTAGTAGCATTCCATGCTAGTTGTCGCGGCTTTAATTGCTTGAGCGCATTTGAGATGAGCTGTGACTTTGGACAGAACATTTTCCTCTAGCAATCAGCATATTTTTTTTCCTGTTTCCACATTCGCGCCATAAAAATACAAGTATCTATGTGTAAATTTAACGTTTCATTTAAGCATCCTTTCTTGTGGCGTGACATCACTTTCTTTGCTCCACCTATTTATATACATTGTTTTGGTTCTGTCCTTTTTTTAATTTTCTATTCCACAATAAGCAAGGGGTTAAAATGCTTGCCGGTGCTGTAAAAAGCTTTCATTTACGAAGTCTAATGTAGAGGCGGTGGCAGACATAGGTTCAGATTGCCCGCTATATCTGCTGAAAAGCCGCCAGCTCAAAAAAACAAGATGCTCAAAGTTAAAAGGCCAAAAGCTTGCTGCACCTGTGGCTCTGAGTGTGCCAACTGTGGCTGCATTTGAAGAATCTATTTCGGCTTTTATTGCAGCAGTGCAGATGGCCTGCACAGTGGAGGAGATACTGTTCGGTTAGTTTATCAGCAGAATTGTGAATTATGTGGAATCTCTTTCCAAGGAAGTCAGGGAGACAAAGAGCCGTGATTTTACGTTTGTGTTTTCGACAAGATTAGTGTGCGAGTTTCAGCCCACCTCGGAGTCTCATCTTTTACTTTTCTCGGTCTAGTATAAAGCCTCTGCAGTGTTTTGCTAATGATAATGGCAGCGACAGAGCATTCTTTCAAGCTCAAATGTGCCATGCTGATTCCTGGACCAGGCACCTCCAGACCACCTTGCAGGCCCCGGTGAGCGCTCACCGGTCAAACAAAATCACAAATCTGAAATGAGTGTGGAAGTTCAAAGCAAGTGTCACAGGTAATGGCAAAATACTGCAAGATGCTTGGCATTGACAGAGAAGGTTTGGCAAATGTTTCCCCGGCACAACCTACATTCTCAGCTTTGCTACTCATCCCACAAATGCACATTCCTCACAAATGTAGCAGCATTTAAAAGGGCAATGGACAGGCTTTCTTACGGTTTGAGATTTATGGCCAAGAAGCATTGTTACAACAATGAAATCATTTTCTATGCTATGTTTATAAGGGAAAAACATGTTTCTTAACCTGAGTGGGCAGAATATGGAGCTGGAAGAGAATAGCACCAAATGTACACAGAAACAAATCAATCACTGCGCAGTATCTATCGACTACCAAGCACAGTGGTACCTCTACTTACGAACGTCTCTTCATATGAAATTTTTAAGTTACAAAATGTCTCAACAGGAAAATGTTGCCTCTTGTTACGAAAGAAAATTCAAGATACGAAAGGTTAAAAATACAGTATGGGTTGCTAGTCGCAGCTCCAGGTTTCCTGAACGCAACATATTTACAGCTGCTCTGCTCTTGGCTATTACCTAGCATCTTCCTGGCATCCCATTGGTTAAAAGGGACCTCTACCGTGTGTGTCTATGCGTATAGAGAGATAAATAGATCGATGTGTCGATGCAGCGTCCTCGTCATTCGCCCCTCGGTCCCTGAGGCGTTCCGATAGTTTTACGTAAATGTAAATCACCCAGAAAAAGTGTTCTGCAGTCGGGAGATTGCTCACTATTCTGATGTTTTCCTTGGACATTTTCAAAGGGTTGTTAAAAGTCGACAAAAGCAAACGTCCTTGGATCAGTTCTTTACAAAACGTCAGGCAAAAACCACTTCTGAGAGAGAACATGAAATAAAGAGGGAAAAACGGATGAGGATGCAGTTAAAAGTTAAATGATCATCATTTTGATGCTTTATTCTTTGTTTTTTACATGATGCACAACTATCATTTATTATGCAATAATCCACTTGTAACTTGTATTTGTTACATACTGTGAGGCATCTTTATGCTTTTTGCTGGGGGGGGCTTGGAACGGATTAGGGCATTTACATGGAAAAAAACGCATCTCTCCTTCCAAAATTTTCGAGTTCAGAAAATTCTTCCAGAACCAATTAATTTTGTAAGTAGAGGTACCACGGTATATATTTTAGTTGTGGTTCTGGATAATTGAATCGAACCCTGGAAGGACGGTAGACAGAGCAACTGATTCTCAGAGAGACACGATTCATATGCAAGTAGCTTCTGTCGGAGTTTTCGCTATTGAAATATGTATTGGATGGAATAAAAGAGTCTGCATGCCTTGTCCGGTTATCCAACTGATGTGTAAATATCTGACAGGAAATGGTCAACTGTTAAAACTTGCATGACTTTCTAATAGCAAGCGTACGCCTGTGACTCAGGGTTAAAAGAAGCATGCGGCAGCAGTGAGGAAGAGCTGGCGTCTGAGCATTCATGTTTTGGAAGAAAACGGAATCCATTTGACATCGTAGAGAATGCAATGTTTTGCGAGATTGCTGATGCTAATACAAAATGAATCATTCAAATGGCAGCAGCAAACTCTGCGGCACCCGCTCCTCACTGGGTTCCACAAGATTTCCGCTCCCCCTGCAGCCTCACCTTCTGCTAATCAACACCTCTGTTGTTTTTTGGGTTTTTTTTTTCTCATGCAACTCACGTTTTATGAGCAAAAGCTATCACCTCCTACACTCAGCCAACTCAATCTCCGCAGAACACTGCTTTCTTCCTACTCACAAGATTGTACTCGTTCTTGTTTGACTGTTTCTTTGACGTTTTGTTTTGTCTTACTTTAGATAATTGCCCCCCCCCCCTGTACTGTAGCAATATGATAATAATGTAACATTTGAGTTAATCACCTGTCCACGAAATTGGACATCATGTATTTGCTGGCTATATTTGGAATGCAACTCATACTATTACCTCAATGTAGTTTGTGAAAATATTTTATCAGCCGGGGGGGGGGGTTCTGTGTGAATTCACCACAAAAAATGGTTAAAATGGAAATGTTTAGAATGTATCAAGGTTTTGTTCAAATCACCCCCATCGTAAAATTATCGATTTCTCTCTGTTTTGTGGAGGTCAGATGCAGAGCGTGAAAGGCCTACAGGAGAGACTGAGGCAAGTGGGGATGATTTTAGTGTCAGTGATGATGAATGAGTGTCAGAAAACTAGAGGAGCAGTAAATGTCGGCAGTCGTGAAAGTGGAGCTGAGGATACCGATGTGATTGAAAACACAAAGCCAGTGAACAGATTTGAGCGGTTTCTGAGATACATTTCTTTTGTTGGTCGTTATTCACAGCAGCCACAAAATGCTGATAAAGCTCCTCAGAATCAGGCCAGTGCTGGATGTACTCAAGAAATCCTTCTATTCAGCAGTGAGTACAGTGGAACCTCAATTTCCAAACAGAATTGGTTCTGTGAGCCCATTTGTAACCTCAAATGTCTATAAATCGAGGTTTCCCATTGGAATGAATGGAAATGCAATTAATCCGTTCCAACCCCCTAATTAAGTTATATTTACGGTTTTATATTCAGTGTATGGTCAAAATTAAATGTAATGCAATGTAGAAATAAGTGAAACACACTATTATAGAAAAACAAAACACTTAAAAAACATAACTACTGTATTTTATTGCTCATTGACTCAAACTAAAGACGGGGAAAAGTGGGGAAGAGGACTACAGGTCATTCATTTAAAACAAATGAGCTAAATGAAGGATGGTTAGGGTGGATGGAAGCAGAAAGGCCAGAAAGCAAGATGAGAAAGGCTGAGATGAGGTTCAGCGTTACGTTTAAACGTGAGCACATTAGCTCAACAACATTAAAACATGACGCATTTCATGTTCACAAAATGCGCCGTTCATATTTGTTGTTTTCTTAAAAACATATTTCATGAATTGTAAGCTAAGCATGCTTGTCCAACCTAGTGGACATGTCATTAAACTCTGAAAGTAACAAACCAAAGCCTGACCGAGGTCGTCATAATTCATGTATGAGACGATATGTAAAGACACTAAATAAGAAAGAACTCGCTTTTAACTCTTTCAACTGGAAACCGTCTTTCGTAGCCCGCTCTAAGGCACATTCCTGCTAAACACTCCCGGATCATCTGCTGCACTGTTCCTTCATGAATTTGAATTGACATTGAGTGGTACATTACATAAACTGCGCTGTTTTTGCATACCATTTGCATACTGGCACACTGCGTGCACGTTGTTCCGAAGGGATTGTTGGCACTTAGAAAGATGACATGGCAAATTATTCGGTGTGGCTTTTATTTATGAAACAGCTATTTATATTGTTATTTACTTCCCCCCCACGTGATGTTCTCACACAGTTTTATCGAGGGTGTCAAAAAAATTCATAAATTTCATAAATGCAGACTAAACCATGATTACATTGGACTCCCAAAGTATGCATAGAATAAATGTCTCCAGATTCATCGAGACATGAAAGAGAGGAAAGTGAGCGATCCTCCCACAGTTTTTGCCTCCCAAGAAAAACTTTGGCCACTTTCCCTTTCATGCACCCGCACACCGCTGTCCTGAGAATCGGAGGTAACGACTCGCTGTGATTCATCCGTTGCTTTGGCACTTAGCATTCACCTTGTGGCCGACATGATTGGGGACATTCGGACGAATGTGAAAGTCACATTGCGGTTAATAATTCACCTGAAGCCAAGCATAACTTGACAGTGATACATTTTATTTTTTTAACCGCATATCAATTAGATTTGCCCCTTTCACGCTATCCAAATGCTGTCGGCGTTGTTTTTTCTCCATGTTTTTTGTCAGTTTGTTGGGAGAGCATTGGGTTATTAATGACACGTTGCAGTGTTTGTTTGCCAGGCTTTTTGTCCTACTTCTGCTCTGCCGTTCCTCTAAAGTGTTGGTGCCACTGTTTCCTCTGCTTTTTGTTATTTTCATTGCTTAGTAATGAGAATGTGTCATGTCAGCAGCATCTCGAATGAATACGGCGAATATCTGGAATCCCAGTGGTTCGCCGAATAAAGCAAGCCATATTTTGAATGCATAAATGTAAAACAGATATTAGCCATTCCGGCGGGAAACTACATATTGGTCAGAAAAGTGATGACATTTGGAAAAAAATGGGGAAATATTGTCACAGTGATGCCGAAGCTTCCCTTGACGACTTTGGCTTGCCAATATATTTTTGCTGCAGCTGGATTTTCTACAGAAGCAGTATCATTTAGAACATTGTCATATTTAAAACTTCGAAAGAGAGCTACTGTGATGTTTTTTTTTGTTTTGTTTTTTTCTTCCCATACACAGGAGGCATCATTTAAATTAGGGATGCACAATATATTGAAAAAAAAATTGCCATTGCGAGATTGGCGCATGTGATGCAGAATGCAAAAGACATGCAATAAATTCAAATGGAATTGGATGCTTTCATCGAACATTGATCAATCAGATGCAACTTTAAATGTACAATACAATACAATACATCTTTATTTATATAGCGCGATCACAACAGCTGCAGGTGTAACAAAGCGCTTTACATAAAAGTTAACATAAAATAACAAAATACTATATAATACAATGCACTGGACGCGAGCTACACAGCGGTAGCGTCTTGGGAAAAAATGTGCACCGCCATCCGGTTAGGAAAACCGTATCGAGGGGCATAACTAACACTAAAAAGCTTCATTAGATATGAATAATTAATATTTTTCCGCATGAACAAATTTATTAATTAGATACCAAATAAAGATTTTATTTCATCTAAAATATAGCAATAATATCGAGATAACAATATCATGCAGCCTTACTTTAAATATATTAAAGTTATAATCGAATGGCATCTTTGAGAATCTTGACGCCAGGGCCGAGTGTCCTCCTTATTTATTTATGTATTTATTTATCTTTTGTAGAAATCAAAATATTGTCACCATGTGGTTGTTTCGTGTTTGGATTTTCTGCACAGTATTATTGGTTAGCACCGTTTTCACTCATTTCTCGCGCGAGCACAATGTCAACCGGATGTAATGTCTCCGCGGTGGCAACTTAAACGCCAGTAAAGGGTATCGGGCGTCCATGCCGGTGGGCTGATCAAACAGTTTACACGGAGAAAACTGAAAAACAGAAAGCGAAAAACAAGTCAAGCCAAGTTGGCCTCGGAGGAGGTGTGCTTTCGCGCTACAATATTTCATCCGTATTAGCTTCTCTCTCACCTCTATTAACTAGAGGTTGAGTTGGTGTTTTTTTTTTCTTTCTTTCTTTCTTCTCTTAAGATTTTTGCTGTGGAACACTCAAGGGTGAAGTGTTCATTTGTGAGCAGTATTTTGTGTGCTCATGCTATCAGCAGCGTGCCCAAGAAAATCCTCGTGTGGGTTCAATGGCATATGTGTGCGTTAATTGTGCCAGCCTGTTGTCCTGTAGTTACACTCGTGATGCTTCAAGTGCATATATATTTCTCGCAGTTCGCGACCATTCGATCTACCGCGGTGATTTTGAAAGCACACGCTGAGGCGACACACACACACACACACACACACACACACACACACACACACACACACACATGCTAACAAACACATAACATATCTCAGTCAGCCATGTGACTTGCGGGAAATGTTCCTATGCCGCAGAGCAGGAGCACAAATCAGTTTCTCGCCGGGCATGGGTACGTCGCACGCCCAACCGGATCCCCCCCCCCCCCCCCCCGCCGCGCTTCTCTTCAGTAGCTCCATGAGATATTTATAAGCATTTTGATAGTTTTCTTCCACTCTCTATCATCCGAGGTGAATGCTGTCATGTTGCATTAGTCCAAGAACCCCCGCTGCTGTTCTCCCGCTCGGCCCTGAAGATCCCAGCACACCGCACACTTCTTTTTAGACCGCTATAGAGTTCGTTGTGAATTATTAATAGCATTAGGCAGCAGCCGCGTCCTCCCTGGCCGAGCGCTTCTCGCTTGTTGTGCAGTGGAAGCGGCGAGAAACTGATACAATCAGCAGCAGACGGGGCCGAGACTCTTTCCTTGGCAAATTAATCGGGAAATGACAAGCTAGCAAAAGGCTCTGTTGACAAATCTAGTCGCTGAAAAGATAAAAGGTGAGAGCAGGATGTACAGAATGTAAGGTTTGAAATACAGTCTTGTTGTTGACTTCATGGCGCTCGGCATTATTGATTCTGTAACAGCTTCTGATTGTGAGAAGCGATGGTAGCTCTGGCAAAAGAGGAATAACAAAAATGGCTTCCATACTTTGCTGGCTAAGGCCTCATATAGCGAAATATAGTAATAAATAAATGAAGTATTATCTAACCTACCTGTACTGCCAGATGTGGGAGGAAGTCATAAGTCTCAAGTACAAACTTTCAAGTCTCAAGCAAGTCCCAATTGACTGTGAAATAAAAAATGAAGCAAGGCAAATCGAGTCTCCGCCCAATTTCAAGCAAGAACAGTCAAGTCGTTACTTAGCTCAGGCAAGTTGTAATTTGAAATTTGTCTCAGGCAACACACATCCTATATTGGCGTGATCTTGGAATTTTTTTTTCAGTGATCATCACATAAATAGTTCGCTATCTCACATCTTGAAAAATTCACATTTCCTGCATGTTATGTCTCGAATGAATAACTGCTGAACAAATGCACACGTTTGGACCATGTTTAATTTGGCCCTCGATGAATCTAAAAGGAGCGGCGTTCAACTGGCTAGCGCTTCGGCCTCACAGTGCAGGGTTCGATTTCGGCTCCGGCCTTCCTATGTGGCGTTTGCATATTCTCCCTGTGCCTGTGTGAGTTTTCTCCGGGTATTCCGGATTCCTCTCACATTCCAAAACATGCATGGTATGTTCATTGAACACTCTCGATTGTCCCTGGGCGTGAGTGTGAGCGCGGATGGTTGTCCGTCTCTATGTGCGGTTGCGATTGGCTGACAACTGCTTCAGGGTGTCCCCCGCCTACTGCCCGAAGACGGCTGGGGTAGGCTCCAGCACCCCCCTTGTGAGAATAAAGCAGATCGGAAAATAGATGGATGAATCTAAAAGGGTAAATGGTACAGAAAGCAAATTGGGTTGAAATTACTTTTTTTTTAACGTTTTGTTTTGTTAGTTGGCGTACCCGGACGAACTCGTTGCGCTTTGACACATTTCGACGTTCACTTCGGCGTATGCATCCACATACAGAGGCGTACTTGCGCGGACGGCAAATAGGCTTTGCCACTGACTACGGGAGATGAATGGTGAAGTGCTCACAATAAACGAGGTGATTTCCGTGATGAAATAGAGCGATAAAAAAGGCACAGGAAAAAGTGCATTTCCTCTGGTTCTCTCTCTGTCTCTCCCTCCAACTCTCCTGCTTCGTTGGCCAACCATTCATCACGGGAGTGATGGAGGACACATACACACAGACAGGAGATGAAGTGGAACCTGAAATCATCTCGAGTAAATCGGGTTTAAGTTGAGTGTTAAAAATCTGTCTCCCGCAAGCACACGTCTGCCGGGTGACCTTGAAGTGACGCTGAAGAGGAACAAACCGGTGTGCCGCCTCTGAAATGATGAGGAGTGAACGACGCGACCGTGGAATTGTTCAGAGGTCAAAGACAAGGTCGTGTTGGCAGCATCTACTTTTGACACTGCTGGGCACAAAGTTGGAAATCGATCGATTCATTTTCTGTGTTTGGATGTGCCTTCTCAAGTTTAATGTTTTTTTAAACTGTACTGGAGTTATTATCATGCTTTGCCATCACATTTAAATCGACTCTTGATGAACGGCAGTAATTCTGGAAAGTCAAAATTCTGCCTTTGTTGTTTAATATTTTTCATGATTTTTAGGGCAGTTCGACAGCACTGAAAATTAAATTGTTGCATGAAGTACAATGTCAATATAGTTAGATGGACATTTATCTGCCATCTGGTTCGAAAAATACACTCTGGAGGGCAAGATTTCCACTTCAGGATTTGCAAAATAAATTTGGAAAAGTTAGATGAGCTTAAGAGAAACAATTTGTACATAAGAGCCACCATTTTTAATGCAATACAATACATAATGAATGAAAGTTGGCATAGGCTCTGCTAAAAGAAAAGAAAAGAAAACAACAACAGCTGAAGAACACAAGTTGGTCAGTCTTTCAGCGGATGGGAACCTTGAACAGATTTGCAAGGTGACATGTCGCACGTCAAGACAGCCCGCCCGCACCGACCCTACTTGGTCATCGGGCTGCTAGGAGGCCTGCCATAACTATCAAGTGCACAAAGCACGACGTTGAGGATTTTGCACACTCACAAGCAACAAAGCTCCTGACAATTCCTCTGCTGGTTTCTCACTCCTTGGTTAAGTCATTCCATGAGAAAAGCTGGCGGGGTCATGAAAAAAAAGACGAGCGAAATGCTTGCTGAGCGCCCCCCCCCCCCCTCGCACCCCCTCCAGTTGTGCTGTCCTGCCCAGATTAGGCGACTCCCTTCGAGGACGACAAAAGGTCAGTGCCTGAATTGAGGATGAGAAAGAATCTCAGTATAGACCATTTACAGCAAATCACAGAGGCAAAAAAAAATAAAAAATGGTGATACATGTATGGAACATCCTCTATAAGCAAAAAGTAAAACTAAGCCCCACCACATGAACAACCCGACTAAATGCGACTGAACTGGACAACCGCAAACAAAATGACAGTCAGCGTCTCCCGGAAATAGATCAGTCCTGGCAACTGATCTTCGCCCTTCCAGTTACTTGAGGAGAGACAATCTGACGTCAGTTGTTTGCTCACGTTGACGCAAGGTGAACAAAGACGGAGTTCATGATGTCCCCAAAATGTCATAACCTTGTCCGGAGCTTGTCGTCATTCCAGAGAATCAAGTGAGGCCATATTCCCCTTCCAGGTTCGAAAACCTCAGTCGGGTTTGTGTGTCATTTCCATGCCGGCAACGATATCTGACCAGATACGAGACGTCACTGCCGACTGCGAGGATTTCTTTCCCACCGACACAGCTTATCTATTTAATTGCACTTCATGTTTAAGCACTGGAGGAAATCACATTCCAAGTGCCTCCTCCTGCTGTTTGTGCCAGCGGCGTATTCCGTTCCACGCACTTCGTTTCCATCGCCGTCCTTCAGACCGCGTTGAATGTCAGCCGCTCAGGGGCATCAGTTTGGTGTCTCAATTATAAGTTGAGAATGCTCCAGTCGGTATGGAGACCGTGGCATCAAATGCATGCAGCATGCTGACAGCACTTTGGTGAGCAGAGACGACGATGGCGGCGGAGAGTCAAGGACAAGCTATGAGGTCATATCGAGTGGAGTCAAATGATGTGTTACCCAAACTTGTGCTGTGGTTTTCTCGCCTGATTGCCGTGCAAGCAGCGTGGGTTCAGTTCCCACTTACGATCAGTTATGTTCGAAAGTAACGCGTCACTCCAACATATATATTTTTATCTTTTGACGGGAACAACTCATCTAATACGTGACTTTTCTCACTAAAGTTATCTGACTACAGTGACTTTGCAAAGTTACAATTTGTTACTCTATGGCAGAAGTGCCCATTACATCGATCTCGATCGCCCGGTAGCTCGCGGCCTGAACCCAAGTCCATCGCGAGGGGTGCAGAAGAAAAAAAAACCCATGCATTTGTGTGTCTCTGTGCATGTTAGTAATATATATATATATATATATATATAGCCCCCCCAGCCCCATTGCCCTGACTAAATAAGAGCCATAAGAACAAATAGTGCTATCCAGAAAAGGTTTTCCATTTTTCTCCTTGTGGGTCAACAATAATAAAAAAAAAATCCCCCCCCCCCCAGCCCCTACAAAAAAAGAAAAAATCATGATGGTGCAGTTTCCACAAATCTTCTTACGTTGTTCACTCATTTTTTTTTTAAGGTAGTGCAAACGGTGAGCCTACTGCAAAGATTCACAGCTGACCTCTCAGAAATCAAGATTTGTGCAGTGGTGCAGGACTAATCGACGAGGACAGAGCAAGGAGGGAGTTCTCAATCCAAGGGCAGTGGGTCGTTTCAGGCGGATCGCTGCTCACGTTTCCCCTTACCAGTATGCTGAGTGTTCATGTGAGCACACTGAGCCAGAGGTTCAACGTTCTAGAGCAGGGGTCAACGACCTTTTTGAAAATAAGAGCGTTCGCAATTCTGCCTGGTCAAATATTTATTATGCAACATGTGTTCCCCTCGAAAGACGAATGCCTGTCGTTGGTGACATTTCAAATGCTGTTTTCGTTCCAGACACATTTTTGCGTCTCTTGTTTATTGCACAGTGCACAATGAAATTGGGTTTACTGTCTCACATTGGTGCCAAAATCAAATGCTCAAAAGGTTAAATACACACAGTGGCACGTCTTAAATTTAGAATAATGAGTCAAAACGATGCAAATTAAACACAATGTAGGTACCGTATTTTCCGCACTATAAGGCGCTTCGGCATATAAGGCACACCTTCAATGAATGGCCGATTTTAAAACTGTTTTCATATATAGGGCACACCGCATTATAAGGCGCATAGACTAGAAGCTACAATTGTTGCTGCGGTTACGGTATGCATCCAGTAGATGGAGCTACTCTAAAGGGAATACAATACAAGACGGCTTTATTTATATCGAGCTTTCACAACCGTTTGCAGTTGTAACAAAGCACTTTACAGAACATTTAAAATACTAAGTCCAAGAAATCAGAATATCGATCCATTTACGAGGCGCATCGGATCATAAGGCGCACTGTCGGCTTTTGAGAAAATTGAAATCTTTTAGGTGCACCTTATCCTGCGGAAAATACGGTACATTAGATTTATATATTCTCTTATCGTGATCACTGATGTGTTAATCGTTGCAGCCACGTATCCAGTAGGGGGGTGCCCTCTTGAGACAGCGGGTGCTGCAGAGGTCGTTCAAAGGACGGGAGAGGTTGACCATGGATTTTCTGTTCACGGTTCATGACACTTCTTAGTTCCTTCCTGTGTGCCACGGCGCAGCTGGCAGTGCTTCAGCGCGCTCTCGATGGAGCCGGTCAGCAGCTGAGGGTGCTCAGAAAGTCAAGACGCTGAGTTGTTCAAGTTGAGTCCAGGTGCGCGTCCGGAAACCTGCGGTCAGAGAGACCAATCAGGGCTCATTTGTTTTCTGCGTGATACACAGCATCAGTCAGACGATTCTGGTTTGCCTTTCTGGTTGTTTTTGCCGCACGGCGACATCACTTATGCAGAACATACTTTCGGAAAACTCAATCATGCTTTGATGTATGCTGTGTCTTTGTTTGCAACCCGGTGTGTAATTATCAACTTGACACACCCCCAAACATTTCTGTTCCGTCTGTCAGAGGTACCCTGTCACAGTTTCGGTTGTCAGATATGTGAAAGTATGTCAAGAGTGCAGTGCGGTGAATAGCCAATCTGCAGACTGACAGCTCGGCGAAAACTCCCCTCGCTTACTCTCCAGCCAAACTCTCCCTCCTCGATATGCATCCTCCCAAAGGACAATGGTGCCGATAAGTGAGGCGTATCTCTCGAACAGCTCTGTCTAATTAAGTACGCAACTGTTGTTTATCACCTCCCATTCCAAAAGAGGACGCGTTGTGCCAGAGAGGGCTTGCAGTCAGGCACAGCATGCTGATGAGGTTTTTAGTTCTGATGTGTGGAAGGATAGCAGGATCTTTTCATTCGTCTGAGACGTTTGATGTCTTTGTACAATGCTCCAACGGAGACTCCTCTGTTCAAAACAATCAGGCCCAAACCGCATCAAAATGTAATGCTACTTGTTCTTTTCAAGTTTGAAGCATGGGAAGAGTGAGGAGAAACACAGGCTTTCTTTCATCCGTCTGTGTGGACGTTAATGTACCGGTATACCACTCAGAGCACCGGTAAATTGTTAAGGGCTTGAATGGAGCCCTTCTTAAACGGTGGGGCGCCCCCCCCCCCCCCCGGGGGTTTTTTTTTTTTTTTTTTTTTTCCTTCGCTGTATTAGAATAAATTGTAATTGCATGTGGCAGTGGTGCTCCAATTTTCAGAGTTAGCTCAAAGGGAGGGTTTTCCCCTCCCCCCCCCTTTTTTTTTTAATGCACCAAACACACACACACACACACACAGCACAGTGCAGTATATATGAAACCCCGTAGAGACACCATGGAAAAATATTTAACACTGATAAAAAAAAGTGAGACTAACAAATAAGGTTCATTTTGTTGTTCTTTGTTAGTTGCTCAATATTTCTTTTTTCTTTACTTTTAATCAGGACACAGTGTTCTACAGACATGTACTTATAACAACCTGCTGCGCCGAAAAAAATGTTGTGCTACATTTACTCAGTTTTGTTTTGTCAAATGGTTACACAAAATAAAATTATCTGAATCGAAATGTATTTATTTTTTCAGTACACTATACACCTACTTTTACAATTGATCTGGATACAGATGCTTTTATTATGCGCAATCACTTGATGAAATACAAATTAGTAAATTCCACATCTTTTTTTTGTGCTACTACTCAAAACTATAAAATATTGCTGTGCTCATTGGCAACGGCTGGGAATAATATTTTTAAATGCACTAATTGCAAAACCATGTTGTTGAGTGTTGTGTCTTATTTTATTTATTCGTTACGAGTCTATTAATTGAAATCAAAAGGGATTATATGTCTGCTCTGGAAGAAATATCAAACGTGGCTGTGTGTGTGTGTGTGTGTGCGTGTGTGTGTGTGTGTGTGTGTGTGTGTGTGTGTGTGATACTCTGCCAGCTTCAATTATCACACTGCATAATTTTTGAGTGAGATTAATTTCAGTGTAAATAGAAATAAAGAGGGTGACAAAGAGAGGTCAAAGAAGAAGGGGAATGCAAATTGCCGGGGCAAATCCCTTCACTGTGCATCAAGAACACGAGCAAAACAAATTGTGAAACGTTAATAATTGAGACAACGGCAAAAAAAAAAAAAAAAAAAAAAAACAGCCAGCAAATTAGGCCTTTATAGCAAGGTAATGGTCTACAAATGTGTTTATCATACCTGTTTAGCAAAGTGATGCAACAGTGTTTGGAAGCATCAAACAGATGAAAGCAAACGAACTGATAAACTGCACACCATCCTGCCCACAGACACTCACATTGACACAAAGAGGGTGGTGCCATCACACACAGACACACAAGTCCCATCATGTCTTATTTTTAGCTGTTCTCCAGTCCTGACCTACATCACTGCCTGAATAAAGCGGCAGAGATGTAAGAATGAGCAGAGGGTGATGGGAAGAAACAGACACACCATGCTGAGTTTTAAAAAAAACATCCTTCCTGTGTGAAATGACAGTTCCATTTCTGTCAGCGGCCCCCAAAGAGGCGAGCACGCATTGGACACGGTAAAATAGCTAGCGTGCAATAGCAAAAACCGGGAAGCCGCGTATGACCGAAAGGTGAACTAAACCCAAAGATTTAGGTGATAAAATCCAGAAAACAGGAGACCTGTGATGTTTGCAATGCGAGCCCGAAGGCCCTTGGACGATCGTTTCGGTTGTCTCCAGAGGACGGGAGAATGTCAACATTTCTGCCCACCGAGATGGCTGAAAATGGACGGATTAATCTATTTCGATATTATATCGCCGCAATAAATAATGACAAGACCATCTTTAGACTAGTGCGGATAGATAAAATCTATTTTTTGCAAGAAACATTTTTGACTTGAGTTCCCCTTTACTGTGCAACCTACATGGCCCAAGTGTAATTTTTTTGTTTGTTTTGTTATTATTGCCAAGACTGTTAAAAAAAAAAAACAACACTTGCATGATGTCATCAATGTTTGTGTGTTTAACTCATAATTATGGACAAGTATAAGACAATTAACCACCTGCAGTAGAAAACGGGGCTTGAGCTTGATGATTGAAAGCGTGTTCGCACAAGGAGAGGCTGGGGACGCGGGACTTAACTGTCGTGCGAAAGCTGCTCAATGAGCTGTTCTGTCAGCTCAATCAATTGTGCTCATCGGCTGAGTGAGTAGTTTTCATCGCTTTTAATCGACTCTATTTGCTTTTGTTCTCAGATATCGATGAGTGTGCAACGCAAATGCAATACTGCCAGTCCAACACGGTGTGCGTCAACCTTCCCGGCAGTCATCGCTGCGACTGTTTGCCAGGCTTCACCCGAGTGGATGAATATTCCTGCACCGGTAGGTCTGTTTGGTGATACTCACATTTTAAGAACCAGGATGACCTCACTCTTATATGAATGGATATTGATTGTGCGAGTTAAGTTGCGGCCTCGTTCCTGCAGATTCAATGTTTTGACTCTTTCCCGAAATTCAGTCTGATCAGGCGCAGTTGTGCACTTTATAGGAGATTGACTCGTCACAGACAGGGATGAGTATTGTTATGACGATACGATAACTCTTAACAAGACTGCTTGTCGATCCGCTACTTTAGCGGTATTATTATCGGGTCTTTTTTTTTTTTGCTTCGAAAAGAACAATACCAAATCTTAAAATGAACCCTTCCTTATTTTTTTTACATATACAGTATATAGCTAGCTGGCTAGCTAGCCAAATAGATAGATACTTTCTACAAAAATAACAATTTACAGAAAAACAAATGTTTTGAACAAATCATTATTATACAATGCAACATTAAAAAAAGTAAACTTTGTGTAGAGCAGCAAAGTTGGAACAAGCAATGTGGCTGCGAAAAATACGTCTGTGAGTTGAGATGCAAATGTTCTATTTGTCTGTTCAAAACCTATGTTTCCTCCAGACATTTTAATGATTGATTGCACTTGTGGCAACAACATGTGCATTGTCACCATCAACCAGACGTGGACAGTTTACACATTTTTGCTGGGCCGTCATTTGTCATCTGTCAGTGTGGCCTGGGCACTCGACCGCCATCGCCAGTCCGTCAATTTTTCAAGACGAGGCACTTGAAGTACTCTTGGCAGTTGTGTGCTGACTTGCATTTCACACAAGGTCGAATGCGATCGTTGGTGAAGACAATCGCCCACGTCTACTGTAAATGAGAACTTGAATTTCAAAAAGAAGCCAAATTCAGATTCAACATGCCATTTTTGATTGCTAGCCATGTTTATAATAATACCACACCATAAATGTGGGATTTTTTTTTTCCTTCCACCCACTACATACTGTGTTTTGTGTCCGTAAAAAGAAAAGCATGCCTACCACTTCCTCACCACTGCTCTATAGCTTCCCCACCTGTGTGCTAATTGCCCGAGGGTGGTGCAACAGCAGGTCGGAGAAGGAGCGAGCTCCGAATAGTGGCCAGAGGAAGTGCAGGTCAACCATCAGCTGCATTCACAAAGGCGAGGGACAGACTGCAGTGCAATTCTGACGTAGTGCAGAAAATTGGTGGCTTGCCAGAATCATATCGTATCATGGCTCGGCAAATTTGATGATGAATTATTTGTGATCTGAAATTAAAGCCTGCAGAAAAATGAAAGGAATTGATTTTGATGAATGCAGCCATTAAAGCTGCCTGAGCCCGTATGGTTTCCTAAATAGGAGCAGTGATTGCAGTCATTCAGCTTGTCCACACTTACTGTGGAGACGAAAAATGTAATGTCTCCTCAGTGGACAATGATCAACAAATAGTGTATTTTTGCTTTGTCCTCATGATTGTCAAACCATGGATTAATCTAGAGCATGGGCACGTAGGTAGGCTACTGTGTCAGATTAAAGCAGGTTGTTTGTGCGCTGTTCTTTATCACTGCTTCCTTTTTTCCCCTTTCTCGCTCTCTTTCTCTTCATGTACTTTAATTAGCTCAGTCTTGGCAGGCACACAGAGACAAGGTATCCATGGATAATCAATCTATTTTACGGCTTGTAAACTGTCCTGAGCTGCTGATTCGTAGCAGCAGAAACACTCAACATGTGCTCCTAAAGATAAATCCTGGATGCATGTGCTGAAGGCTTTCGCATTTGTTAGGTGGAACTAAAAATGACTGATAGTACCCTTAATGCTCCTGTAATTGGTACATGTACTCAGTTCTCTCCATTCCCCGCCAAAAGCATTGGAACAGTACGTGTGTGTGACACGCAAGATCAATATTGCCGCTTGAATTTTAATATTTTTACACATATCGATATATGTCTATATATATCTATATCTATCTATCTATCTATCTATCTATCTATCTATCTATCTATCTATCTATCTATATACATATATATGTAAATTGGAATATGAGATTATTTATAATCTGATATGAGCGAAAGTGTTTAACCAGACTAAAAACAGATGCCTTATATATATATATATATATATATATATATATATATAGTATGTGTAGTCTTTGTGTGTATGTGTGTATTTGCCAGTGCTTCATATGTTTTATTACCCCCTCTGTTAAGAAATAATTTCCCTTGATATTGAAAAAGAAAATGCACAGTTTGTTCCTCTGAGGTATAAAATGCCATTGGACATTATCTCTTGCTATTTCTCTTTTTTATCATCTGCCTTGCTGAGGGCCTTGTCCTTTGTGCTGACAGTGCCCAGTAAACAATGGGAAGCTGCAGTAATTGTGGTTCCACTTGATTTCACCTCTATGGAAGCAGGCAAGCAGCTCAAGTGAAACAAGGATTGGACGGAGAAATCAACAGTGTCAGGTGGTGTGAGGTTCTACACGTTGGTTGTCAAAATGCCACCAATCTGAGAGTACACACACTTATATAGTTTACAGTTCATTGTGATTTTATCTTATGTCACCAAATTTGGACTTGGGACAGCGCACGTCGATGTGTAGTGCGCATGGGAGGATTTCTTTCTTTCTGTGTTTTCCGAGACGGGTGCAGGTAGAAGGGGGCAGGTGCGCCGTTGTGGGTGGGAACACAGCTAACTTGTTTGCCATCCAATGGAAGCGGCTACTCTCATTCTCTTTAAAATTCAGCACAGAGACAGCATTCTGTCTTCTTTAAAATACACTCTTATCTTGAATGACTCGGGGTAATAAACGTTTGTTCTCTTCATTCTGTCCATTAACTGTTCCACAAGTATCGAATAAAAGCCATCACTACTGCTGACGGCTCTTATGATATGCTGATTATGATAGTTTGGCAACATTTAAGGCATCCTATTTTGTTGTTGTTGTTGGTTTTTTTTCGTTTTGTTTTGTTTTTGTTTTTTTTTAAACAGAGAATTTCAATTTGGCTGAGTTTTTTCCGTGTTGCGGTTGAAGTTCCATTGTACTGCATTGCTACACCTTCTGGCATTCTGGAGTGAAGGTCGTATGTATTTAAATACACTCCATCATTGTTCAAGACATTGTCTGTCCACTTTCATTGTTATACAGTGTCGCTGGCTCATCACTGTGATATTTGACCTACATTGTGCAATTTAAAACTTTTTTTTTTTTTTTTGACCAGCAGGACACAAGACACCATTCCCTGTTTAGAATATCTCCGTATTAAGAGTTACGCTGAACATCTCACGATATTTCAGTCAGCCATTTACTCTAAGTGATTACTTATTGATACAAATAAAGTAAAATCGATCTTTCATCTTTCATTTGGCGATGAAAATTGGATTGTGTATGCAATATGCAGTACGGGCCAATTGGCAAAAGGAGGGATAATGAATGGTGTTGACGCTCAGTTTTATGACTCGGTGAAGGCAGAACACAAGTGATTTCCCCTGCGGAGGGTCATTATGATCCCTGACTTCAATGCGTTGGTGGATAATAGCTATGTGCCATCTGTGATGGTGAAAAATGTCCAGCTCCCACATTGTACTGCATCATATGATCGTCCAGATGATGAGTCAAAAAATGTACACATACAACTCAGAAAACTGGTGTTTTTCTTCCATTGCTGCATGATGGCATTTTCAAACTGTACGCTCATGAGTTGACGAATAAAGTCGCATTGGACGGCTTTCTGAAAAATGAACGACGAGAACGACTAAGAAAAGTATTGTATACTGTTCATAATATTTGAACATGAATGTTGTGTTTATGGACGCCACATATGATGACTGAAATGTTTATTTCATAGTTCAATATTTGAGGTGCTTTATCATTGATGCGCTTTATCGTTGAACTGCGAGGTGTGCTCGAGACGACACGTCACGACATCACCATGTCTGTTGTAGTACCAAGACTGGCCTGTGAGAGGCAGCATGGTGCCACAGAGCATCGGACTGATGGCAAACATGTTCTGTTGCACAGAATACGATACAGATTAGAGAATAGAATAATAGTTATGACATTTTAGACATGACTCTGAGGTTGCGGGCAACCGGGCTCAAATTAGTCCCGAGAACGTGCGCGCACCTTACCTCGGCAGGATACAGAAAAAATGAAATGGACTGATTGACATGAAATGATTTCCCTAAAACGCCCAAATTAGCATTGTCATTTTCTACAGAGTAAAACTGTTTTTTCTCTGTCTATTAATTTCTCCCCCCCTCCCCCCCTCCCCAAGATCGATTTCAATCCACTGCCTGTTTGGTTTTGCTTCTGTGCCATTACATTGATTTCACTTGGTAAACTTAAGTGTGTTTGCTTTTTCTTGGATAAGCATTTAATTCGACAGCCTGTAGCCTACAGTGCGCATATGTTACACTCTGTTGCCTTTTGCGCTAGTCATGTATCTATCCTCTCTCACCTTGTCTACACCGGGCTGATCAATAGTCCAATTGTTTCCTTAACGGGGAGTTCATATGCAATATGCTCAGGTTTGGCAATAGCGTCTGATCAAAGGGAGCCGCCATTAATTTTGTGCATGCCTGGCGACATATAGTGTTTGACATTCCGATGTTGAAAGGCCACAGTCCCCCGCAGACACATTGGTTTAATGAAAATTTAATCAAATCCAATTCCAATTACGCATATAATGAATGTTGAGCTCAGGTGTGACGAGCTTGGTCACCTTGGCAACCCTCCCTGTATACGTTAAGCTTTTCAAAGATGGAGGTCACGTTGTAAGGCTGGCAAGGGAGCAGCCATTTTAATAAGCCCATCAAACATGGTTCGGGCAGGAGTCACATAAGTTTTCATCAATTTATAATTGTCTCTGAAGAGGAGAGTGTTTATATTTAGCTCCCTCATAAAGGTTTGATGCAAGAATTCCTTTCCACTTACTAGAAGGCAGTATAACCGTCCACTGTGATTTATGTCTCCGTGTTACGCCGCTGTGCGGAAAGCTTCATGTTGTGCTCTCGAGAGATGCATTGATTCCATTTTCCCCTGGGTGAATACATTGAGAGACCAGGAGGAAAATGCACTGTGCGTGTTTACTGACAGAACACATTAATGGGACACGTTTTCATTAATGCACAATGCAACTAAAGCTTCTCTCTCATGGCCCCGAGCTGTACACATTCGTAGGGTAGCAAATTAACGACGGTAAATGCTTTGCTTCATCTGCTCGAAATGATAACATTACAATTATACTAAGGAGACTGAAACTATTAAAAATATGTATCGTTCTCACTTTGCAAAAATAGAGTTTAAGTTTATAAAAAAAAAAAAAAAGTTGCATTTGAAAACAGTGACAAAGGAGTTCAGCATACTTCAAATGTCGAGCGCCATTCTGATTGAAATCACTCAGTTTTAGGGGGGACGGTATTGTCTCGCGAATGAGACACAGTCACAGTGAGCCTATAGGTGTGAAGTAAAATAGCAAATCCACACAGATTAGCTCACTTGAAATTTCACTCATGGTGTCAGGATTTGGTCACCAAACCACCGGATTACGTATAAATCAATTAGTGTTGTGTGCATGAGGTGGAGATGTTGCCAAATACATACATTCTACCTTTCTTACACTTTATCAAGCCAGTTAATTTCAATCACTTCGTGCTTTTATGCAATACTGTGATTTTTTTTTTCTTTTTAAGCTTGGCTGCAACGAATTAATGGCATTTCAATTCATTTTAATGAGGTACCTTTCCTTGGTATAAGTGTAAATTGAGTTGCCCTGGAACAAATTAAACTTGTAAGTCAGGGTGTCACTGTGTATGACAAACAAAGTTAGATGTCATGTGAAAACATGAACGTAAAATATCGCAAATCACTTGAAGGAGAGCCGTTTAAACTCTCAGCTCATTCCCGAGCACAGCCGGCTTCCCTGCCATCGTATACTGTAGAGCAGCTGTGTTTAGGGTGGAATTCATTGACTTCTAGCTCGGCATAAAATTGTCGCTTTAACATGAAGATTGTTATTGCGGGAAAATTACATATTTACTGGACTAATTTCATGGAAATCCACGCTCCCTCGGCTAAATACTGTGACAGGCAATCAATATTGTTTCCCCTTGTGACCCTGGACACGGCGCAGCCGAGTTCTCATCACGTCAAGGTGAGCATCAAGGCCGAGCTCGAAAACAAGCAAGAGGGCTTTGTTTTACTGAGAGAGGGGATAAAAAAATAAACAATCTTGTTCCTTTTATGTATCGCCACAGAAGAAAAATTGAGGAATATATTAGTCATCTAAATATACAGCGTATGCATTCATTTATCTAGCTATCTATCTAGCTATCTATCTAGCTATCAATCTAGCTATCTAGCTATCTATCTAGCCAGCTGTATTCTTCCAAATCAGTTAGCCGTGTTTTTGAGCATCGTTATCAAATTAATCCTTGACCAGCATGTGAAATGATTTGCCCTATAAAGTCTTTTTTTTTTTTTTGAGGAGAAAGAAATTTCATCTCCCTGTGTAGGAAGACAAGAAAACCATAAACACATTGTTGGAGGCATTTGGCAAATAGGTTTTTATTGCTCTCCCGGTTTGTTTCAGCTGTAAACAGCCGCTGCTTTTCTCTCGGCTCTTTTCGTCTGATTTGTTTGAGCCTCTAATACGTGCAACAGAGAAAGTTTGACCCATTACTATTTATTCAGCTCTCTTGTGTCACTGCCCCTTTCTCCCCAATTTTCTTGGCCCGGTGCATTTTTTTAATTTTCTTTTTGAATGGCGACAAACCATTTTTAGTGTGTGAGATGAAATCATGCTCACTGTCAAAAAGGAACAAAGCCCAACTTCTTAAGACAAAGATTTGACCAAGTGAAGTGTTTCATTCAAGGCAAATCTTTCACTAAATCGCCACGTTATCTTGAACTTTTCATCTATGGACAAAAACAAAAAAACCTTTCAAAGCCCAGTTGGAGTGTTCTTCAATGTGAGTCATTTAGCGGCGATGTGCCAGATAGCAAATCAAGACGGTGAGACAACAATAGCCGTGTGGATCAACGTTACCTTTCCTTCTGGGGTAACAGCAGGCAGCCAGTCAAGGGATCTGAGCACAATGACGTCAACTATGATTCAACTTGTCTCAAAGTGGAAAGATACATCTAATTACGAAAGACGCTTTCTTTATTTTCAGGAGCTGCAAACAGCCCTGCGTCCACGCAACCACTCTGAGTGAAGATTTCTGGCCAATTGTTGACATGTGATACGATCAATTCCAATCTGGTGTCTGCGTTAAATCAGAACGTTCCAGATGCGTGGCGTGCAGGTGGCTGTAAACATCACGTGATTTCTCAAGAGGGAGGTCAGTCGTATCCTTAGCCGCGGTAGTTGCGACGACCGTTATTCACTTTTATTAAAGGCACAGCGTGATGAAAACAAGTTGCGAGTAAACACGTGACTGTCGTTTTCGAACAGACGATAGCTTGTCCCGCATACACAAAAGGTTGGTTCAATTCTCATCCCCCAAGTCTCTTCACTTTTTTTTTTTTGCTCGTCCTTGCTGTTGATCAGGGGTGTCAAACAAATTTTTGTCGCGTGCCACTTTGGAGTTACGTCTTCCTTCAGAGGGCTGACAGTGAAACCACAAAAAGGTTGTCTCATCGCATTATTACTTGTACAAATTTAATGGATTACTTGTTTTGAAATCAGTCAACACTAATAGCTGGTGAATTATTGTTCAAGTGAGTGTAAACAGGGTAACAAAATTATTATTTATTTTATATGACAATTTGACATTTTGATACAGCTTTTAACAAAGGATCACGCAAGTTGACACACATGATTTTCTTTCGGGGGGTGGGGGGGCACATTAAATGACATGGCGAGCCGAATCTGGCCCCCGGGCCTAGACTTTGACACCTGTGCTGTAGATGAAGGCACTTTCGAAACACTGTTATGAAACAAGTGAGTACGATATGACACTTAGTGATGAATGTGAAAGAAAATGGTCGCTGTGACTGGAGGCACGGCGCTACCTTTGATTTGCGAACCGCTCATTGTTTGCGAAATGGGAAATAAACCGCCTCGGATTTGGATGATCTTTCATTTCACATCATTAGCTGAGAGCCCCGAGGGGTCATGTCGTCATGTTCAAGCCCAATATTGGATCAGTGTATAATCAGGACTCATTAGGCCGAGCACAATGGACTCACACAACATGCTCGGATGATACCACTGGTACTCGCTCTTTGTGTTTGTCATTGCCAATAACATTCCTGCCACACAGTTGTTCTTTGCCGCGTAAGGTGATTCTGGAACTTTTCTGACACACCTCGTCTGGAACACCTCTTTGGCAGAGGAAATAAGTGTGACGACATGTGGAAATACTAAATTGCCTTCAGTTTTTTAGCGTAGCACAAGAAATGTTTATGATAAAACGCTCCATGTCTTACACCACCACTAATGTCGCCTACTTTTCATATAGACTACCTTGATATAAACTTAAGCATTCCTGCACAGCACTTGCCGTTTGACTTTTTTGGTTTTTTTTTTCACTTTCACAAAGGGAGCATTTAGTGAGAAGACAAAAGCTAAATTATTTCTGCTAGCTGCTGCGGGGCTTGAAGCATGCTGCTCATTAATTAAGGAAAATGTATTAGTCATGACTCCCACCCAAACTGCATATTGATGAGGCGTGTGTTTCCCCCGAGGAGAGGGGCTGCCTCAGGAGAGAACATACTCAATACTTAAAGACTTTATGTTCGGATAGAAGAAAGAATTCTTCTGCCATCACCACTACAGCTATCAAATAATTGAATTTGAAATGCATTTTGAATCACCATCTGAAATGACTCCACATTTAAATTGTAAAACCATCAGCGGTTACAAAATGAGTCTGATGAGCTCAGTGGTGGGACTTTAACAACAAACATCTTCCCTAAAATGAATGAATACCATATTTATGATCAAGAATGGTTGATTATAACCCTTCACGCTGTTTTAATTATGCTATTTAGAAAATGAATAATTACGGTAGATTTTTTTTTTTTCTTTGTCGTACTCAGCCCCAGGACGTTCCTACAACAGCCTCATCAGGATGGCTCATTAGTGCAACGTATAGTGGTTCGTGTGTAACATGTCTGCAGCAAAGATTCATTTGGATCCAGAAAGTCTTGAGTTGACGGAAATCGTTTACTCTTGATATCAAATAAACGCTCCACGTGTGCCTCAGTGGGGAACTCGAGTCATAATCAGTATCGCAAACAATGAATTGACAAGTCTGTTATCTCGTTAACGGAGCCGTAGAGTAATTTGACACAACACAGCAGGCGGAATACAATGCTTGACATGGTAAAATTAATGAAGGATGAATTCCTTTTAGCTGCCTATGTTTTAAAACTCATGTGGCTCAACGACTACTGTGTCACATTTCACCGTTAGATCCTCTTTGTCAGCGTATAATTCTGCTTCCGGGATTCTCTTCTTGCCGGCTAATGTAGAAACTGATCAGTCATAATCAGTAGTTAGCTTGATTTATGTCAATGGTTGCCATATTCATGACTCACTTGAGGTTTGTCGTAAAGAAACCAATTTGTCTCAAATCGTGTCTCCATGGCAGAAAAAAATCAGGCTTACATTTCCACAGCAGAACATAAAAGTGTCCGCACAACGGACTGGAACTCACCAATGAATTTAACAAGCTAGCATTATCCTTGAAAGACGCAACAGAAATGACTCAAATTGCAAAATGACCCAATTCACACCAATTTTCTGCCACATGTTTTTTCCTTCACATTTACTCTTCGGTTACTATTCTTCGTCCAGTCGCGGGACGGCAGTTTGAAGAGACTCTTGTCTTGCAGTAAACCACACCATGCTCTTGCATCAATCCCCCAATCAAAGGATGCTATAGAATATTGAATGAAGTGAGTTAGATATTAAGATTATTTTTTTTCCGCTAATTTTAAGGTTGATAAATGTGTACTGTACTGAACTGAATCTCACTGTTAGGTTAAAACGCACTACTCTTGTTGGTTTGTGTGATTAGGCTGAAGTGTGGCTTCACTCTGAGTAAAGACTGTAGACTAAAAACTAAAAAAACATACATCCTTCCAATATCTTCAGTTTTTTAAAAGTCGATATATACTCCACTTAAAAATGGACCCGGATCCAGATGGGTTTAATTTCATGCAACCACATGACAAAATAAACAGTGAATTAATGCACACCGTTTTTTTAAGTGTACCGTAGCCACAATAATACAGGGAACTGGTGTTCATAAATATGAATTCTAAAAAAAAAAAAAAAAAATGTTTTAACACTGACAGATTATCTTCCAGGCTTTTAAATGACCCTTTCGTCAATACCCTCTCCACATTTACACACGCACCAACTCTGACCGCCTTCTCAATCCTTCTCTTTGACAGAGCACGATGAGTGTGCCAGTAGTCAGAACTCATGCGACGACAATGCAATCTGCACCAACACCATTCGAGGACATCTGTGCACCTGCAAGCCAGGCTATGTTGGAAATGGTACCATCTGCAGAGGTAAGTTCCCGCCCGGGGAGATCCCCTCGCTCGTGTAAACGCAGACAACCAATTGGGAGGGATCGCGTGCCTCGTCGTAACATCTTTGACAGTCTGGTTCGGCCTTCCTACTCATCACATGACCAGGCCACAGCGGCCGGGCTGATGATTCCAAAATAGATTTTGGAGCTTTTGCCACAGGTGCGCCTTCTCTGCCTCAGTGCTCACGCTGCCTACTGTTGACCGTTTAAGTACCGTCTGAGCGCCCCATTGGTTTGGCTGTTCATGAGCGCACAGATGGAGCAGGGAAAGGCGTAAATGGGCGATCATTTTATTTTTTTTTTTTGAGGCAATGTCTTAGTGTGTCCATATATCCTGTAAACCACTTTAAAAATGGCTTCGACATACAGTATTAACCCAGCAGAAGTCAGGTGTGAATTTGACTTTGATTGCTCTGATAGTTGTGGCCCTGAAACTCACGCCACAAACATTGTCACATGAAATGTTTTCAAATGCTTCCTGTGCGCTAGGAGAATTATACTTGACATAAAAGGCTCAACTTGAACAGAATTAGCAAGGTAATTGACAGAAAAATTGGAGTGAAAAATCACATTGAAGAATTAAACGCACTCACAAGGCTTTAAAGGGATTTTGTCCGTCTTTAATGGACTGAGTTTAACTAGCAACTAAGGCAATAACACCAAGCTCATAAGGAGCCTTTCATGAAATGTTCACGATTCACACTGTGGTAGCATTTGGCTGTCATCCAAAGATGAAAGTATCATTAGTTAGGGTGTGATTTCACTAAATGTCTTTCATCACAGGACAGTGGCTGGCGATGAATCACCAGCTGTGATTCTTACTGTGGTTCTTAAGCACAATGAAGATAATACTGCCTAATCGGTCACTCAGTGTATAAAAATGTTTTTATGTTTGATGAGCTCTTTTCAAAAGTAGATGATGGCAAAACGCAATATTTCCATTCTGTTGTGCAATGAAACACTTTGACCCCCCCCCCCCCCCCCCCCCCCACACACACAATTTTGCTGCTGTAGACTGCAAATTC
Source organism: Hippocampus comes (assembly GCF_001891065.2). NCBI lineage: Eukaryota > Metazoa > Chordata > Actinopteri > Syngnathiformes > Syngnathidae > Hippocampus > Hippocampus comes. The sequence goes on along the minus strand of NW_017805496.1, from coordinate 904,683 downwards.
CCCAGCCAGTGAGGGACAAATAAAGGTTATCTGATTTTTTTGGCCTAACATGTTCAAACTGAGCCATGATAACATGGAAAGTGTGTGCAAGTCCGTGAAAGGTGCCTTTGCATCTTGCCTTACAACCTTGGGTGAGTGACAGTATGTCTGCAACAAGGAAACGTCAAAAAGACAAAGCGTGACATGAATTCAATTCAAAGATGATGGTTGTGATTTCGACAAAACTGTGGAAGTAGTTGTAGGCCAACTGAACCCACCCACCCTCTACGCTGGTGTCACACAGGCATTAAGATGGGGAGCAAGTAGGAAGCAGGCAGAAAACAGGTCTTGGGATAGATCAATGCAATTTACAAAATGCTTCCCATTCATTTTCTGCCTCTGGAATGTCTCCAAGCTCATACCCACACGCAGCTCGACGTCTGGGCAATATGCGGCCTGTCTGTAACGCCACATTTTTCATTCTGGGAGTCATTGGCAATGTGCAAATGAAGGAACAGAGGATTAAAAAGCTGGATATTTGGAATTATCGCAGAGAATATGAAATGTGGGAACTTACGCGCGTGTGCCAGTGACAAACACTATTTGGAGAAGTATATTGTGGAATAGTGGCCCGTATAGTTCTGTGTAACAGCGCATAGTCAATAGACCTACACTAATCTGTAAATACCACGTTTAGAATGCAATCATGGGCATCAGGTAGATAACGTTCTGGAGCCTATCCCAGCTGTCTTCAGGCAGTAGGCGGGGGACACCCTGAACTGGTTGCCAGCCAATCAATCGCAGGGCACACACAAACTAACGACTATCCACGCTCACAATCACACCTAGGGACAATTTAGAGTCTTCCAGTAATATGCCATGCATGTTTTTGGAATGTGGCAGAAAACCAGAGTACCCAGAGAAAAGCCACGAAGGCACGGGGAGAACATGCAAACTCTAAACAGGAAGGCCTGAGCCAGAATCGAACCCTGCACCTTTGCTATTTGAGGCGGACGTGATAACCAGTTGCCCACAGTGCCGCCCTACACACACATACTTGAGTGCTTTACACTTGAGTGTGTGCGCGCGCGTGTGTGTGTGTGTGTGTGTGTGTGTGTGTTTTTTTGCGTGTGTGTGTGTGTGTGTGTGTGTGTGTGTGTATGTGTGTGTGTGTGTGTGTGTGTGTGTGTGTGTGTGTGTGTGTGTGTGTGTGTGTGTGTGTGTGTACTCAGTGACCGCAAAGCAGCAAAAAGAGAAATGAGATGAGCCCTAAAACCTCTGTATCCCCAAGCAGAATGCCTTGCAGCATGGTTTTCAAGTTGACTGCAGGGCAGTGTTTTACTTGTCAGAAAGCTGGCCACTCAATTTGTAATATAGTAGCGCCGCCTGATACTGTGACTTCCGAAGGCAATATCACGAGAATTGGGAAACTCATACACTGCGATATTTACAATATTGTTGCATCCCTAATAATGACCATATACTTTACAGCACAGTTGTTTTTCTCTGTGTTAGAATACACATGAACTTCGATAAAATAATTACCATAACACATTTTAGCTTGGTGCTTGACAAAGGGTGAAGTACTTTTAATACTGTAAGACACTGGAATGTCTACTTGATTGTACAGTACAAGAAAAAATAATTACAGCTAATTGTGCTACTAGATCATTTCAATTTGACCCAACTATCAGGTTGCTTTGTGCAACAGCCCAATTTTTTTTCGGGTCAGATTGGCTCAAAAAGTGTATCGGCCCCTCTTTGACCCAAATTGTGATATTTTTGAGCCAACTGTTTTTAGACCATATTTAATGATAATGCCCCTAAAACTTCCTATGACTTGCTATCCCATTCTGGCCAATTAGTATTATTCAAGCAAGGAGTTGGAAGAAGTGGCCTCTTTTTTTCCCCCCCTCCCCTTGAGATCTCATTACCGTGTGATAGCGACAGTGTTGGCCAATCGACCTGTGCCTCCCATTTCATTCCCCTCATACATCACTGCATCCCCCGTAGGAGGGAATTAGTCTGAGTGCGACTAGTGCTCCTCTGTCCATCGCTGTTAATATTAATAGGACAAAGAAGCGTGTTTAGCCAGGCTTGAGCAATCTGTCCACAGCAAGCAAGGCTAAGTCAGGTTCTGGCGCTAAAAATGTGTCATTAGCAGAGCAAGTTGAAAGCTGCGCAGGTGATGCACATCCTTCATTTTGTAGGCTCTGAGGGGAAAAAAAAAACAACAATTTCTGTCTGTTGCTACTTAATTGGCACAGTTATATATTATATTCATTGCATTTTGGGAAAGGCCAGGTACAACTAGAATAGTAAGTCTTTATCTATCAATTTGCTATAATGCTAGTCCTCATTATGGTCATAGATGAGCTGGAGCCCCTCCCATCTGACTGGAACACCCTAGATAGGTCGCCAGCCAATTGTGGGGCATATACTGTACATAGGCAAAACAAGCATTCACATTCACACCAACTGACACTTTATCCGATGTCGCTGTGTTTGTTGAGGTTTTCATCCAAACCTGTACTGTGCCCCTCCCCTTAGTTTGGGGCTTGCTTTTTTTTCCCCTTCCATATGTTTTCTTTCTCATCTCAGAAAATACTGGCGACCCGTCAGGCTTCCCATTGTGTCTGTCTCTCTCGGTCATTGTTTTTAAATCTCTTGGATGGGTTGTGACTGTGAATTTCGTTGTTCTGTACTCATGACATGTGCAATGACAGTAAATGTGATTCCATTTCATATTTTTGGAACATGGGAGGAAGCCCGTGCAAGGACAGCTGAGATCCAAAAACAGGTTCAGCCCATTGACTCCGTATAGGAATTGTTAGGAAAGTTCGACAAGTCAGTTATTTGTGTTTCATCCAGACTTGGTGATAATGCAACACATACGACATATTCTTCTATTTCATCCCAGTTCTGTACTTTTGCTCATATGTGACAGTTTGAGGCTGTCAGTCAACATGAAGCTATTAGATTTTTTTTTTAATAGAAATGCTGCCGTATTTGATGTGTAATGTGGCTCAAGTGCTGCTCTCAACGGGGCAATTTCACTTCTCAATGTCTCTCTCAGTCTTTGGCTCATGCTCTCAAGGGGGGGTCCAGATGCATTTGCCACAATAACTCTGTGTGTGTCTCGACCAGCCCAATTCTGTTCCCGCATGAACTTTTGAATTCGGTAATTACAGCTACTGCTGCTCCAGAAACGCCTTGCCCCTTCAGCGACAGAGACATATCCATCCACCTGCTCTTGATGCTCTGCAAACACCTGATGAAGAAGTGTTTCTATTCCACCTCAGAATAGCTTCAATTTGTTTTGCAAAAAGTCAAATTTGCAAAAGCAGTTGGACCCGAATGCAGTGACTTGCAGGCAGAAGATGTTCGGTCGGAAGAAAATGTTTTACAGCAATTGATTTTATGGCTGAACCGGAATTGAGACAAAATGAGGCGTTAAGACTCTATATCTGTTTTGTTTTGTGTTTTCGTAGTGCGGCTCTCACGGGGGAAGAAAAGGTGGAGCCACTGTGTCTGTAGCCATTTTATTGAGTGACAACACGATAAATAGGCCACAGTAATTCAATCAGAGGAAAGCAAACAATTATAGATCAGCATTGTCTCAGTGTCAGCCTAATGATCGGCTGCCTCTTGCAGAGCTCGTGTCGGTTGTCGAATAAGTGATCATGGTCCATTTCATCTCCGAGCGTTGCGCTGTACAGACCAAGGCGGTGGAGTCGCGAGGCTGAAAAGCATCGGGAGACAAAAGCAATATCTCTTTCTGTTCTCATCTTCCGACCAGAGCTAATCACAGAAGAGCCATGTTTCACCCAACTACCGGCACGCAATTAAGGAACGATAATGTATTCCGAATCATCAAGGGAGGACATTTGCTTTAGGAAGGAGGTGGCGGGTGATAAGCACAAAAGGGTGGTGGGGGGTGGGAGGTTGTTGGGAAGAGCCTTGATTTTTCCTTACAAGTCTGAAGGATTTAATTTGATGTTGACATAATCGTTGTTCCCCTCCATCTTATTTGAAGGCAAGATGTTGCAGCTTCTTGGCTGCGTCGTCTGTGCCAGAGGGCAGTTGAATCTCTTTTTAATTCAGTGAAGCAATAATTAATTGTGGATGGAAAAGAAGTAGAAGAGAGTGCATCTCTTAAGCTGTCTGGCAATGATCATTTGAGGCAATTAATTTTTGGGCTGTGCCTCACTTTTAGGAAAGCAGTTCTGAATGGGCAGCATGGTAAATATGCACTTCGTACATCAATCTCACAGTTCGGAGGTTGTGGGAATGAATCCAATGCCGGGACTTTCTCTCACATTTCAAAATCATGCATGTTGGAGTCAATGAAAACTCTAAATTGTCCTTAGGTGTGAACGTGAGTGTGAACGGTTGTTTGTGCATGTTTGTCGATATTTGCCCTGCAATTGGCTGGCAACCAGTCAAGGGCGTACCGTACCTCTAACCGAGTATTCTGGTTTCCTCCCACATTCCAAAAAGCTGCACGGTAGGCTAATGAAACGCTCGAAAATTGTCCCGAGGTGTGAGCGCAGATGGTTGTTTGTCTAGGTGTGCCCTGCTATTGGCTGGCAACCAGTTCAGGGTGTCCCTCGCCAACTGCCCAAAGATGGCTAGCACCCCCCGTGACCCTTGTGAGGATTAAGCGGATCAGAAAATGGATGGATGGAGATATATATGGATATACTGTGTGTGTATATATATATATATATATATATATATATATATATATATAGAGAGAGAGAGAGAGAGAGAGAGAGAGAGAGAGAGAGAGAGAGAGAGAGAGAGAGAGAGATAATATGCATGATCTTTTGATGGATTAAAATGTCATTCACAAGTCTCAGAAAAAATCTGTGTTCCTAACATGGCGAGCCAGCGTTAACTGTCAGTGAATCACACCTCTTTAGTGTTTCCGCCGCCTTCATTGCCAGTTTACGCTTGGTGGGCGTCACAAAAGTCTGGACGGGAGAATGTGCGCCGATGAAAGGTCCACAAAGCCAGGCTTTTCAAAAAAGGACTTTCTTGCAAATAGGAGAACATAACCGATGGTTCTTTTATCTTTAATGCTTGCTATACTAACATTAACTACCAGAAGATGCTTAGTTGAAACTAAAGGATGCCAAAAAAGATTGAGTACACGGGCCGTGCAGCCATTTCTGCCAGCTCGGAACGTCTGCCCCTCAACTATTTGCCTTAACACCTTTAACAGGAAGCTGATGGAATTAACTAGACAATACAAACAATATGTAATTGGCTTCTTGACTGATTTTGGCGTGTTTCCAAAAGTCGATGAATATTAAAGTGGACCTTTCATCCTTCCATTTTTCAGTATGCGGCCCTCAAATGAAAAAGTCTGGACACCCCTGATCTAGAATAACACGCTGGAGAGTGCACAACTTAGACTGAACAATAATAATGCAATTGTGATTGTTTTTTCTGCCCCGGTGTAGTTGTGAATCTAGTCCTGTATAATAGTAAAGAAGGCTGGAGCATAGTTTGTCTTTAGCTTTTCACGAGAAACACACATTCATGCTAGTCTGCCTTTAAAATGTCTTTCTTTATATCCTTAGTCTCTCTCAATGTGGATTTCTCTGCCTGTCATCTGTTTTTTTTGACATCATCATTGTCTGTCACTCTCACTGCCGGATCCATGCTTCATCGTGACCATGTGCTGTCTTTCAGGATGACTGGATGACGCTCCGGTGTCATTCCTAGACTCCTTTTCCTGCTCCAAGTGAGAAAGGGAATAAGGGGATTTGATGAGAGGTACCCACAATTGTGATCAAATTCATACAAACGTAGTTTCCTCCTTCCTTTCCGTTACCTCTTGGCTAACGTCTCTCAGCCGACGTAATGTGCTTCTGTACGTTGGAACATCCTCGAACTGGCCCGAGCGACGGTTTGGGAGGAAATCTAAAACGAGTCCTCCCAATCTCCTCTTGGGATCAAATGCATCTCTGGTGTTGTGTCCCTCCTTCACACCCTGGCAGCATGTGTCGTGCGTAATTCCAGCGCTACATTATGCATCTCAGCGGTAAACGCCATCTTATCAGTGAAACAGCAGACAGCGGTTGGTGAAAACTGTGGCGTCAGCTACCTCGGTGTGTGTGTGTGTGTGTGTGTGTGTGTGTGTGTGTGTGTGTGTGTGTGTGTGTGTGTGTGTGTGTGTGTGTGTCTCAATAATGGATTTGGACGTAGGGATTCGCTCGTCCCGCTCAGAATATCGTTATGAAAGCTCCTCACATCCGACTGCCAAGGGCGTCCCTGTGCCTCCCCTCTTGCTCCTCTGATAGCTCCATGCCCCTGTGACTCCTCCACAGATTAAAATAGATAAAATCATCCATACGTGATGGGAATGGCTAGTTTGGCAGTTAATGTTTGGTCACATCCCCCCCCACCTCCACCGCCATGATCATTGTCTTACTGGGCCTTCATTGGTATGCAGTTGCGAAAGAATTATAAAAGTAAAATACGTTCAGCTATATTTGGGAGTCGGTTCAAACGTACGTGCAAATACATTAGAGCAAACGTGTAGGCTAAATGCTAAAAACTTTGGATTTTCCCCAAAATGCTACCTTGATTTTCCAAACTTTGTACCAACTTTTGTCCAGAACTTGTCCAAAGCCTTTAAATGTCCAAATCCATAGTTTGGATTTACGAATGCGAATCCAAACTAATAAACTCGATCCAGACCCAAACTTGATTCATCAAAACTGTATCCAGCAAATGTTATCTGTATTGTTTTCATTGTAATAAGCTTTTTTTTTTTTTTTTTTTTTTTAGCCTTATTTGGGAGAATTTTCAACCACATTTCCATCATTTGCAGCTAGCTGAAGGCGATCCATTCCTAAATTTGACGGAAATGTACCGAGGCTCTTCACAGTGAAAAAAACTCTAAAAGCGCACAGCGGGGTAATAAATTGTCACGTTGGCGGTCGGTATTGATCACCTGCTCTCACAACCCTCTGCGGATGCATTATGAAAGTAAAAATCATTCTTACTGCATCTTTAATCCGTGCAGGCCACCCGGCGCAGGTCTTTACTGTCATGTAAGCACAGTCATTATCTGTGATGTTGAAAAAGCTCAACAGGGAGGGTGAATACCTTGTGAATTGGTATTCCGCGTGATGTTAGAAGTCTTTTGTTGTTGTTGTTGTTGAATGTGATTCCAGTGTTTTTTGTGGTAAACTCTTTTCTAAACCAACAGTAAGAGGCAGGTCTGACGAAAGCAGTTGACCCACCCGAACAAAGCTATCAGTGAGGTTTACCAGTCACCCGTACAATCCACCCCCGACTCTGACCTTAGTCAGAGTGGTCATTGTTTCCAGAGCTTGTTTGTCCCTCCGGCAGTACAAACAACTGGCTCTTCTTTACAAGTATTGATTCATTCACTCATTGTAAACTCAGTGGCTCACAGTGACTTCTAACTCCCCGTGCTGATCTATAGCATTGCTTCGCACTCAAGGACTCCTGTTGTTGATACTCAATGTTTAGATGGCACCAGATTCGGTATGTATCATTCATATTTCAAATATATAAGCATTTTGAAAGCGGATGTCGAGTCAAACATTCCTTTGGATTAATATGTTCTGCAGTATGCTCAGAAAACAGATGGATTAGCCCTAACTGTTATTCCACGAATGCAATATTAATCAGAACACCGTATTTACATGAGAACATGTTATTGCAAAGAGTTGTTTTGACAAGACTTCCACTTTAAACATATACTTGTAATTTCCTAGCTTGAGTTCCAACAACATTTTGGTGTTTTGAATTAACAAAATCTGCCTTTCATCTTAATGACCAATACGAAGGCATGGAAGTATGTCCTGTTCTGCCTTTTTCAACGGAACCTTTAATCGTGTCATTATCACAAGACTAACAAAGCATTAACACGTCACATCAATGAGCTGTGCAGCCGCGGAAGCCCGTAATTAGCCGAGTTCTCTTCCATGTTCTAATTAAAATGCACTTTTCATATTTCTCACAATTGGTGGAATACCCTTTGGGTTTCACCGTTCACGTCAACACTAATTCTGAGATGGATCCTTAGATGCCCAATGACCGTGAACGGGGCTGTTAGCTATGGCACATAGTGGAGTGATTTCATTCGCACCACCCACTGGAAAGCAATCTAGGCCCATAATGGGAAACTCAAATAGCAAATCTGTGAGTATAAGCATGTCTTGAGAAGTCACGAGTCAGCAACAGGCTCACTTGAGCAGCAACATAGTTTAACTGGAGGTCACAGGAGTGACATTGAAGGAGCCGTGATCATAGTACAGATTATTTGTCAGCGTAGCAAGGTTTCTGGCAATGTAAAATGGAAGTGGAGCCCAGGAAAAAGTGTTTGAGGAAAAAAAAAAAGGAAATGAGGAAAAGAACTACGGTTGATCAAAGCCGCATGATGAGGGGGACAGAGAAAATGAAAAGTCAGATCTTCGGCCTTAGTGTTAATACGATGGCATTCAAGGGACAGATGAGACTTTGATTGTCGCAGCTCGTCTAGTCTTATATCTGCTGCCGCTACGCTTTTATTGGAGTCCAGGTCACAGCAGTAAGAGTACCGTAGATTGGCTTGAAAATTAAAGGCAATCTTGAATTTGCAGCCGTAGGTTGTCGCAGTATTTATATATAGTATAGGTATTGCTATCTATCTATGTAGCATTGCTAGCTAGCTAGCTACATAGATAGATAGTGAGCTAGCTATAGCTAGCTAGATAGCAATGGCTAGAGACAGAGAGAGAGAGAGAGAGAGAGAGAGAGAGAGAGAGAGAGACACACACACACACGGTGATAATTATGCCTTGGCAGAGGGCCGTTCCTCCTGCTTGTTTTTGTTATTTTCTTTTGATATTTTTAGAATGTCGTTTTTATCTTTTTTTTGGTGTGTGTGATTGTGTACATTGTTTGAGAAGCTATATATATATATATATAATTAGTGGTTAGATATGTTTTAAACTCAATCATTACTCCTGTGTGTGAGAACCAATTTTGATGTTTCATTTTAATTCAAACCATGTCTGTCCGTCAGTCACGTATTCCCAACAACAGTACTACTGAATATCCATAGCCTCATCAAGATGAGGAGGAGGCGGGCTGAAGACAGATTGCTATAATTAAGACTTCATCAGCAGATTACCAAAATACCATACATATTGAAAATCACAAGACTTAATGAAGCCTGAACATTAATTTTACTGCAGCCCAATTCATTAGTTGCATATAGATACACTTAATAATGAATCACAAGTATTACGACGGTCATTGTGGTTTCCCCTCCCCGTGTTTGAAAGTCATTAGTTGGAAAAGACAGGCAGCGCAATGCTGCTGGTGGTGAAATGATAATTAGTGTTGGAGATAGATTGAGTCAATAAAGTGTAATTAATATTTCAGTGTGAGGTGTATAAGTACAGGAGCAATCAGGCTCCTAATGAGACTTTTTCCTCAAATATAAAATCAGTGGTATTGAACTCAGATTTTCTGTCAAAATATTTGTGTTTTCCAGCTACTGTTGTGATTTTTTTTTTACAACACTCATACAGTAAAAGAGGTAGCAAGTGATTGTACGTCGACATGACTCGATGTTTCAGTCCATTGAGGCTCGCCTTTCAACTCATTGTTTCAGTTTGTAAATACTCAAGTCATTTCTTCCTAATTAGACTTATTAAATGCTTTTGACATATCCTCTTCATTTTGTGTGGGGGTGGGGGGGGGCATTTGTACCAGATTTTCTAAAGAAAAGCAGACCGTCTGCTTTGTGTTTCTGAGTTTGCTGCTCTATTGAGGTCTCACAGCATCTACAATCGTAAACAAAACTCCACATGGTTACATAAGCACATGCCTTTCAGATTATTGCAAGATACAAGAAGGAAATGTAAAATATTGCTCCCCTTATCAGTACAAAATATATTTCAACAATTCTTTTAAGGCAGTAATGGCATATGAGTGAGGGATAAAACTATTGCCTGACAGAAAAGTGAGATAGAATCCATTCGCATGTGTTGCCTCAAAATAGCGTGTAAAATCCAAGACACCTGCAAGTGTGGAGTGTGAAGCAATTTTCCTTCTTTATTTCCTCCCGTCTTCCCAGCTTTCTGTGAAGAGGGCTGCAGGAGCGGCGGCACATGCGTGTCTCCCAACACATGCGTTTGCCCTTCGGGATTCACGGGACGATTCTGTGAGACAGGTAAGACCGAATGATAGCCGCTGGTTGACTTCTCAGCCTCGTTTCGATCACATTCGTCAGCCGTTGTCACTCAGGGATGGCAAACGGGCACGGAAAATGTTTTGCTGTCCAACTGAAGTCACTTGACCAACATCCTGTGTGTATTAGCACATGAAGCCATTAGAACTTCACGACACAGAAATGAAAGAAAATATAGAGTCGGCGCCATGTTTAGCTGTAGGAATATTATATGTTCGTTCAGAACATCTGTGAAGTCAAATAGGTTCCCCTGCCCACTGTTGACAGAAAAGTCTCAAACATCTACTGAATGAACGGCAGAATGTTATCCCCCTTCCATGGAATAGCTAATGCCCCACCCCGCGATCTGTGCCACATTTGCATACTTCTCACCATGTGTGTGATCACTGTTAATTACTCATTTCATGAAAAGCAGCACATCTCAGGTCACGTTGCTTTCTGCACTGCCAGCACCAAAAAGTGTCACTAGACACTTGTCACAAGCGCACGGCGAACGCTTTTCTTCATGTCTCAGGGTATGTACTGTACCGCCATGTTATGTATCTTATGCCGAGTAAATCGTCCACGAAATGAAACAGAAGGCATTATCGGTGATAATCTTTTGAATATTTAAGAGAGAATATTTTGACAGGGCAATTAATTAAGACCGAAACATCCAAATACAGTACATATTTATTTACGTAGCGCTTTCATCACAGCTGCAGCTGTAACAAAGCGCTTTACACAACATTTGACATAAAATGATCATACGACAGTACACACAACAATCAAACATGAGCAATAATACAATTGTAGCAACTATTCCTACACACGCCTTGTCGTTTGAAGTGGATATAGATGAAAGAGGAGAGAATCGGTCTCCTTTCAACGGTGGTTCAGAGACGTCATGATCACAGCATGCACGGCCAGTCAACAAGAAGCCACAGCGTCCATGGACTGAATACAGAGACCGCTTCAATTCTCCTGTCCCTTTTCGATCCGCTAATATACTCTCAGTTCCAAATACGGCACACATCCACTCTCTGCGCCGACGTTCGTCTCTCCTTCTCATCATCAGCTCCACTAGCCACCTATCCGGCGGCACCAACGCAGAAAACGAAAAGCACGTTTCATTGAGGAAGAAATCAGCAGACTCAAATGTCTGTTGTATCATGCATGAACCTTGTCACATAGGCAGATATGTGAACATGTTGATGAAACATTCCAGTTACTTTTTTTAAATGGCGCTATACGCTACAAGCTAGCAATTTCTTCCCCTTTGGAGCAATGTTAACAAGAAGAAATGCCAGCCTTTTTTTATGAGCCGCAAACTTCATAACTGTCCAAGTTTGCAGTGCTGCAAATCCACGTGATATTTCCCGAATGGTCTTTTTTTAGTGGGTTAGTAGGACTTGGACAGAAATGTAAAACTGTGAGAGCTGAGGGAGTCTCTCGAGAGCTCCGTGATTATTTTAACTGTGGGGATTAATTTGCAGCTAAAGTAAAATTGAGAGCCCTTCACAGTTTAAACCGCCATAAAGTCTTCACGTAACCCCCCTTGGAGAAACCCCGACTGATGGGGAGCAGAAACGTTGCCCTGCAGAAGGAGCTAAGTGGTTACTAATAGAAGAAAACAGAGATAAGTGTGAAACGACTTCTTCCCTTACTCTGGCTGAGACGAAGATGGATCGAGTGTGCGTCGTGGTCAGTGAGCTGCACTTCTAGAACGACTCTTCACCTTAACAGGAGCGACCAGGTTGTCTCATAGCCTACATTCACACCTCACAACAGATCGCACAAAAGAAAAAAGAAAAAACACATATTGCGGACACCAGAGGCGACAACCAGGGGAGGCAAAACGCTATCGCACTGATAATATTATAGTTAAAAAAAAAAAAAAAAAAGGAAAATTGACCATATTTGGACAAACAGGGTTTGTGCATGTCCGCTTGACAGTGACAATCTCTTAAGTGCTGTACTCCAAAACTGTATTCCATATTCCCGGTATTAGGTTGAATCTGCTTTACATAAAGAAAATAAAATAGTTGCGCTAACAGTACACATCTATCCTTGTTTCAACATGCATAAAAGGAAAAGAAAATAGTGTATTTTCAAGCAAGAAATGGATGAAATATGGAGAAGAGAAAATAAATGCTGACAGTTTGTGGGGCTTTTTTTTCTCCTAAGATAGCAGAGCACCAGCCCTCAGTCGGTAACATTTTGTATCGGAGGTGAAAAGCATTTTTGGCTGAGTCTCTTTTCATAAAAGATGAAAAGGGATATTTGCGAGTACAGCAGGATTATTGTTGCTATTTGGAAGGCTGTTGGCGCTACTGCCTTGCAGCTTGTATATACTCACTTTAAAGTGGATGGAGCTTCACAGGTCCATCAACTTGTTTATGTATTTTGGGAAACACTGAAATGTTGACGTTCAGCTTTAAACGAAGACGTTTAACGACAACATATTAGGAATTGCTGCCATTACATATACACACGGTGATATTTACCTTTATATAAATATCACCGTGGCTGACAATATTTCACAGGCGGCTGACTGCCTCAAGTCTGGGAGTCCTTCTCAGTGAGTGAAACACTTGCCATGTATTCAATTTGTTTTCCTACTAAGAGTATACATTTTTAATATGTCTCAGAGTTGTTCTATGAGAATGTTATTTTGGGTAATTATCTCTATAGGGAGTTTCTCTGGCATGAACACCCTTATTTGGTGGTGTATTTCACATTCAAGACCACATTGTGATTTTTATTTGCGGAAGGTACAAGTTGCCATCAGCCAGTCATCAGTCACAGAGCGAGAATCTACTGATTCATCTCTGGCCTGGGGGAGCAACAGAGGGCAGCCCCCCCCAGGCATCTGACACATTACTGCACTGTGTAAGAAGGCCAACAGCACAAACAAAAGTTGACTTTTTTTTTTCAAAGATCTTGACCCAAGTGTCTTTTTGGAGTGTTTATTTGTTTTCCTACTAAGAGTATACATTTTTAATATGTCTCAGAGTTGTTCTATGAGAATGTTATTTTGGGTAATTATCTCTATAGGGAGTTTCTCTGGCATGAACACCCTTATTTGGTGGTGTATTTCACATTCAAGACCACATTGTGATTTTTATTTGCGGAAGGTACAAGTTGCCATCAGCCAGTCATCAGTCACAGAGCGAGAATCTACTGATTCATCTCTGGCCTGGGGGAGCAACAGAGGGCAGCCCCCCCCAGGCATCTGACACATTACTGCACTGTGTAAGAAGGCCAACAGCACAAACAAAAGTTGACTTTTTTTTTCAAAGATCTTGACCCAAGTGTCTTTTTGGAGTGTTTACAAAGTCTGCGACTGTTTTCCGAAGAGACAAAAACAAAATGCAACCGTTTCTCCCTGTCGACTCCCAAAACGGGCAGTCTCGCATCACTGCCATCTACTGGTCATTGTGCGTCAAAGAAGTCATTTTCCAAACTTGAAAAATGACAGTGCAGCCGCATCAGACACTCCCCCACGTATGCGTGTTGTAAAATGTGTACTCATCAGTGGCAGGGAATGATTAGTTTCACCCTGCTGTTCATAAGACTATTTTTGCTTGTATGCATAACAACGCAACACCAATATTTTCAGTAAAGCATTATCTGGATGAAAAGACACAGCAGAGAGAGCGAGGTTAGAATGAAGCCCGGGTCTGGTTGCAATGCCCCGTCAGAAACAGATTGTTGGGGGGGTTAGAACACAGATCCTCACTGGGGATGGTTGGGAAGGTTGCTGATGATTAATTTGGTCTGGAGACTCATGAAGTTGATCCACGAATGCCTTGAATGCACTTAACGCTCATTTAATTATTAGATGCCTCCGTCTTTACATGCCGCTATTATCTCTGTGCACCACAACAAAAATATCATATGTAGCCAAGTTGTTGTTATTATTTATTTTTTTACATGTTTCAACCAAAGATTATCAGCACACACCAGTCTGGCCTTAAACTCCAGTTTTGACTGTTCGGTTTCACCCTTCACAAATGCGGAATTAATTAGAACTTCCTTTTCCCTTTTGGTTACTGTTTGCATTTAGGTGATTCAGAGTGTGACTGGAGGTCAGGGTTTTACTATCCCGGTGTGTGAGCAGGTCGTGTTTCATAGCCGGAAGGGAAAGAACTGCAGATGAGCAGCAGAATTCGCATGATACATAATGGATGAGAGAGATTTACTCACTTGAGAAGGAGCTAAGACCTGCCACCTCTGGGCTGGGCATGAGTATTTACTCCACTCGAGAGAAACAAAGCGAGCTGGGTAAACGTGCAAGTACGCACGCTTTCATCCCTGCCGCGATGGAAAAGCCGCAGAGATGGGTGGTGTCGAATGCGGGCAGCCGCTGGCCCAGCGCCACTCTTGTGACAGAATTTGGCACTTTGATGGGATTAGCTTCCACTGTTGCGAGCAGGCAAGACAACCAAAACAAGCACAGATGTTTCATGTTCTTAATCAAGCGTGCGTGTGTGTGTGTGTGTGTGTGTGTGTGTGTGTGTGTGTGTGTGTGTGTGTGTGTGTGTGTGTGTGTGTGTGTGCCCAGATATCAACGAGTGTACGGAGGGCCTGATTGAGTGTCACAACCATTCCCGCTGCGTCAACCTCCCCGGCTGGTACCATTGTGAATGCAGAACTGGTTTCCATGACAATGGCTCCTATCTGCTTGACGGGAGCTCATGCATTGGTGAGTATACGGCGAGTTTTAAAACATTCTCGTCATCACTTCAAAATTACAGCTGACCGGCCACTGCAGATGGTTACGTCTTTCAACATCCGATGAGAATTCTGGATACTTTTACTCCCCTTGCGTTCTCATTGTCACTTTTATTCGTGATCCTGTTGCGCATTCTGCTTGAAAGGAGGCCTGTGTGGCGGTAACCCGCGTTTAAAATCAAGCTTTGTCCTGCTTCCAATTTGATGGATGCACCTGACAGAAGGAATGACAGGAGTAAAAGCAATACCAAATGATGCACAAAGGCATCCAAGCTCAGTCGTGAGTAAAGAAAAAAAATCCCAAAAGGTTTAAAGTGGCATGATTGTGGATGTCATTCTTTGAGGAGCACAGGTGTATTCTTCGTTTTTATTTCTTTTACACCGGAGTGCCTTTTAACGCAAAACAGATAAAAACATTAACCTTTTGACTCAATTCATCAGTATTGAGCACACTGAAAACACTTTGGGAAATCTTCTCTTTGAAAACACATTAGTGCTCATTCTGGGCTTGCGGAAATAATATCGCAGCCATTGACAGTAATGGTTGAGCGCAGCTGTGTCGTAATATTTGTGCTCAGAATTCTTCCCCGGCAGGTGGAGATTTAATGTTTTGTGATTTTGAAACATCATTTTTGACAATGTTATGGTCTGTACAAAATACTTTTCAAAGATGCATTGGGAGGGTGAACAAAAATTCTAGTTATTACCAGGTGGTTGTTGTATAACTCAGTCTACGTGGTGCAGAAAAGCGCGAGTTGACAATTTTGTAAACAACGGAGACCTCCCCAAAGACATTAATGTCTATTCTTTCCATAGAAGCCATTTTATCAGCAAAGGACAATATTTCTTCATTAAAAGAAGAGCAAAGCAAAAAAACACTGAAGTCAATGTATGAAAGGTGTACTGGGAATGAAATAGGCCCCCCCCCCCTTGAGCAATCAGCAGTCAATCAAAGGCTGACACATTGACACTGACCACAGACAAAACATGTTTAAATTGAACCTGATTTTCATGACATTACACATCAGAGTTTGAAGGTGACATCAAAAATGAATGTCGTCACAGTTGCTAGTTAACTGTTTGAACAAAAGTAGTCCGTATAGTAATCCGAGTACTGTAGTATTCAAATAATATAGTTTGATTTTGTATTATTGCAAGAACAAATAAATACTGTATGCTCATCAAGATTGAAGAAACGGCATCTGGCAAGGTCCAAAAGCCATCAGCAGATGTGAGTTCAACACTGATCCTGATTGTTGACCCCAATCGGTTTGATTTGAAAAGGACACTTTCACTCCCCATAACAATAATAATAATCATCATCATAATGATCATAATAATAATAATTTATTTGTATAAGGCTTTAAAAAAAACACTCAAAGGTACTTTACATAGTAAAAGACAATTAAAAAAACAAAACAACAATTTATGCATACAACAAAAGCAAAAAATAAGACAATCGCAATGTTAAAAACTATATGGGTGCAACAGTATGTATTAAAAAAAAATGCCTCAATCAACCCCATCAGAAACAACCGTCCTGCTCTGGTAGCCATCAAACATTGCTCAAAAAAAAAAAAAAATAGCAGACATTCCAATAGCTTCTCTCCCTTTGGCATTAACTTTTTAAACAGCTGACATACAACATTTTTATTTTATTTATTTATTTAAAAAACTTTTTTTTTTACGACTGCATTTATTGTTGAAGCTCAGTTATTCCACAACATTTGCGTAGTTGTTGTTGATCAGTATCGCAGCACTGCTGGACACTTTTAATTGCTTTGTGAGTCTCAGGAACTATGAATATTTATGTTTATGCCCGAAATGTATATTTTGTTCGAGTTGCCGTAGAACCAGATTGAGTGTGTCTTTTTAAATACTTGGTCAATAAAGATGATTCTGATTGCTCACTCGTCATCCACAGTTCAAATTCCGTGATGGACAAGACATTTGTGTGCTGTACCCTTTTCAAAATACGAACTGTGACATCAGTGTCGGGAGTGCTTAATAATTTTTACTACCCATGATAGAGTGGATGCAGGATACCATCACTAAGTGCTTTAATAGCGCGATATGGATGTGGACCGTTGAGAACAGGAATGAGGAATTTCAAATTGAATTCACCATTCTTGACCTAATTTTAGCCGGCTCACTCTGAAAAGTCAGAAAAAACACTGTTTTGGCATTTACCAAATTTTGGCCAGCTGTGTAGAAACCTTGGAACACGGCCAATGGTCGAGCAAATGCGTTAAGCGCTGTACTGCAAAACAGGCTGTGGACTATATGCGATAATGAGGCCCATATTGTGGAAACTGTTTCTTTTTTTTTTTTTTCCAACTGCACCGAGGTGACAAAACTGAATGAAATAGCATATGCTTGCAGTTCATTTTGAAGCACTGCAGGACGTTAAATGGCATTGTGATGTGCTGCGTATTCACGTATTGGGGATGGCAGCAGCTGTAAGCTGCATTCCTTGTGCATGATTGCTTCGACTGAGAGCTACATGGGTCGCATCTCGAAAGACATACATTATGCCTTAAGCATTAGCGAGAGTCATGGGGCTAGAACAGCAAGATTTTCCACAAAGATGAGAATAATGCATGCTCAAAAGTCTCCCTGCATAGCAATGTGTAGGTATCCCCTTTCTCGTTGACTAGAATTGACCTGACCTTTCCATATGGGGACCCACAGCACAAACGTAATTTAGATTTGCAAATACAGAGCTTTGGAATGCTGGAAGCACTCACACAGTGAGATGGATTTTTATTGACTGCACATGAGATATGTATTCCGTGGTATCGGCGCATTCGTTTCTGACTTTTAGGTTTTCCATTTAGTTGGGTGTGCTTCAGCTGCGTTCTCCTAATGACTTTTGTGTTGCAGTCTTGGGTGTGTGTCATCTGCGAGAAGCGGCTTCTGGTGGAATGTGGTGAATGTAGCATGACGAGCATTAATCCTTCAGCAGCAGAGGTGCATGTCCTACCGACTAATGGGGATTTTATGTAGTGTATGCAAATAGTCTGTGGGAGGAAGAATACATTCTCCGCTGAGCTGTTGTGCACTGGCTCGCAAACTTGATTCTGCAAACAATGAGTGAATGTCTTCAGCAGTGGTACAGTGTATTGTCATGGCTTCAACATGAGCCAAGCTTCATGTCGTCTCAGTGGCTTGCCTGCCAAATGCAACTGTATCTTGAGTGTGAATATCTTTGGCCAATGCATCATACATTCTGGTTTGTGTTTATGTTTTTTATTTTGCTTAACTTTGAAAAGCTGACATCAGTGTGGCAATTAAATGAAGAAAAAAGTGGCATCAATTCAAATGACAGATGGAGCTAACCCCAGGATTTGGGCAAAATGTCACATGTGCTTTGGCAAAAGAAAATGAAAATGCATAACATTACAGCCGAGGCTTGACAGGCACCTGGATGCGGCTGAATCACGAAGACATGAATGGAGAAAGTAAAACGTGATCACGCTCAGTTGAAATTGACAGTCAGGGAGAGATGCACTTTCAATATTTAGTACCATGTCATATCTGTTCATTATTGAGGTTTGCAGTGGTACAGAACTGCTTGGCTAATATCGACTACTGTGTGTGTGTGTGTGTGTGTGTGTGTGTGAGTGTGTGTGTGAGTGTGTGTGTGTGTGTGTGTGTGTGTGTGTGTGTGTGTGTGTGTGTGTGTGTGTGTGTGCGCGCGCACGTGCGTGCATGCATGTGTGTGTAATATACACATATAGTCTTCTTTTGCACCAGTGATGGAAAAATGAAGCTTTAAGTTGCTTCATGAACCAGTTGTTTACTGAGCACTCGAGATGAAACTCTTTGTTCAACATTGTGCTGCAAGCATACTAACTTGCAATTTCTTGAAACTATTTCTTTAAACTGACAGTGTCGTCTAGAGTAGTTGAGAAGTACAACTGGTTCATGAAGCAAATATGAAGCTTCATTTTCCCAACACTATGTTTGCACCCTTTTCCACGTATAAATCATGTAAAGTCAATGAAGGCAGAACTCGTTAGACATAGTAGGTATGAATTATATAACTAACATTCCAAAGTATTTTTCTCTGTAGTGTAGATTTTTTTTTATGCACCTTTGTGAAAACTCAGACAGCTACACATTAGGAGGGGTACATGACTTCTCCATTTTTTAGGGCAGCTGACTACTGTGTAGTTGCCAGCTACAGGAATCCAGTGGAACTTCAAATCAAATTTACAACCAGGCTTTTTTTTCTGTCTTTGTTCTTATTAAAAGCAATATTCTTTTATGCACAATATTGTACTATTAGATTAGTTGGCAACCTAGGGCCATCAACAACTATATGGCTTTTATGATCAGGTTTCAATGCCATGTTTCTTATTGAATCAGCATTGTGTTCCACCTGTTTTGTTTTTGTTTTTATGGTGCCGGATAACAGACTGCCAGAACGTAGACAATCCATGAAAACAAAATCCATGCATCTGTATTGTTGGCCTTCTGTGACTTGCTTTCTGTCTGCCTCCTAGATATCGATGAGTGCAGCTTGCAGAAGCACACCTGCTGGAATAACAGTGTGTGTGTGAATTTACCTGGAAGCTACGACTGCGTATGTACATCAGGTCCAGGCTGCACTGGGGACTGTCCACAGGAAGACGGCATTAGAAGGAACAGAGAAGACTGGAAACCCAGCTATGACATCTGTACTATTTGTTCCTGCAAGGTAACAAAGGCCAAGCAAATACAAAAGGGGCTACACATGTTTTATGATGACAATGTTGGATGTGTCTTAAATGAGGCAAGACTGTTTTGTCACAGGTAAACAACTTTCGGGATGCAGACTCTGAAGTCAGCTGCGTGACGTCGCTGCGGTGAACTTAGATATTGATCACAGTTGTCGATGGAAATATGAGTGCATTTGCATCTGTGATGATATTTACCCTGTCAGTATATGGAAAAGTGCTTTTAGTGTGCACAGGTGTGTGTGGAGGTTTCCCGCCTTCTTTTTGCTTTCAGACGTTTTATGATCAACTGCGACACAAGGCGATCCCTGTGCCGTGTGTGCCAGCACAATTCAAATTCAAAGATAAAGAAACTCCTACACGCGTAGCCTTTGGCATGGAGATTCAGTACCCAAAAAGAACCAGATGAATTAACCCACGTCGAGAACATCTCCAACAAAGGCTATATTGAACACGTCCCATAAATAATTCATGTAAAACGTGTCAATCACAGCACTGGTAATTATATTCATTATGAAGCTGTTGTCAAACACTAAACAGGCAGCACTGATGTGGACTTGTGGGAAAAATCGGAACGCAGCGCCGGAATGCATGCATTTACTTGCTGGCATTGCGAGCATGCCACAATTGGCTGTAATTCCCCAGCAGGCTTGAGACCGTAAACATAAAGACCAAGGCCATAAGAATTGGCCTCATGGTTACTGAAGCGGGACAATATGCAGAGATAAAACATTGGCTCGGTGTTACCTTTTAATGGTATGCAGAGTGATTTTATGGCCCTCGTACGTTTTCTACCGGCCCTTTCTTGTAACATTTTTATATCCACCACCGCGCTGCCATCCTTGAGCCAGACAGTGCTTGCTGTTCTGTGTAAAACCCACCATTATGTTTTTAGCAGGTGGAGTGGAAGATATAGGGACAGAGTGTCCAGATATTTAGTCAATATACAGCCGAACACTCGCTCTTCGCAGAAGATAGGGACTAAGACTCGCCACAAAACGCCTAACCCCTAACCCAAAACGCCTAACCCTTAACCCTACCCCAAACACCCTCACACCCGAACCCCAAACCCTAACCCCCTAATCCTCACCCCTATTTTCCAAACCCTAAACCCAAACCCCAAACTCCTAACCCGAACCCTAACCTCTATACTGACCCCATAACTCCAACACCCTAACCTCTAACCCTACCCCTAACACCCAAACCCTAACCCTACCCTAACCCCCTAACCCTAACACCCTACCTCTAACACCCTAACCCCAAACACGAACACCATAACCCTAACCCCAAACCCTAACACCCTAACCCTACCCGCAACCCCGAAACCCTAACCCTAATATCACAACCCCTAACACCCGAACCCTACCCCTAACCCTGAAACCCTAACCCTAACACCCTAACCCCTAACCCTAACCCTACCCCCAAACCCTAATCCCTAGCCCTAACACCCTCACCCCCTAACCTGTAACTCCTAACCCTGAACCCTAACCCTACCCGCAACCCCGAAACCCTAACACCCTAACCCTAATACCACAACCCCTAACACCCGAACCCTACCCCTAACCCTGAAACCCTGACCCTAACACCCTAACCCCGAACCCTACCCCCAAGCCCCTAGCCTTAACACCCTCACCCCCTAACCTGTAACCCCTAACCCTGAACCCTAACCCCAACCCTAATGTGATTAAGAGCTATATTAATACATGTGACTTGACTTGAAATGGCTAGAAAGGCTGAGGCAATTTGCAGGACCATATGCATTTGTTATGGTTGTTTTCTTTTTCAAAATCTTCAATGCTCTTGAACCGTGTGACCTCTACTTTTCAGGATGGCCAGACATATTGTCGAAGGAAACCATGCGACTGCGGGGACCCAGAGGAGGATCTGTTCTGCTGTCCGAGTTGTGATAACAGACCCAGCAGCCAGTGTTTGGACCAGAGCGGCCGCACACTCTACCGGAGTGGCGCGTCCTGGCTGTATGGCTGCCAGCAGTGCCGCTGCATGGTCAGCGCACGCACGCACGCACGCACGCACGCATATGCAACACAAATGAAACCTGACCTTCATGGCAACTCCCTGAGGGTTGTAACTAAATCTCCTCATCAATATGGAGCTCAAGATTTCAGCTTTGTTTTACACCCGGCCACGGAAAGCTGTTCGGCTGACTTTGTGCGTTTGTTAAGTGACCGCACAAGTGCTAGGTTGCTTTATTTCCACCCTTTCTTGTCTGTGTGTTTCCAGGAAGGCGAGGTGGACTGCTGGCCTTTGGTTTGTCCCGTGCTGATGTGCGACTACACGGCCGTGGCGGAAGGCGAATGCTGCCCGCGCTGCGTCACAGACCCCTGCCTGGCTGACAGTCTGTCCTATGACATCCGACAAACGTGTTCGGACCACGCGGGCATCACTCGCCTCAGTGGGGACACATGGCAGATGCCCAACTCGCCCTGCACCAGCTGCATGTGTAAAGTAAGACACGTCAACATGTCGCGTTCGCTGAAGTACCCTAATTGTACTTTAATGTCGTTTATTATGAGTCATCGATGTGAGTTATTTCCTTCGCCGGAACAATTAGACTTACTGATGCGCAGATTAAATAATACTAAATTATACTTTGTGAAAATTAAAATGGTCTTGATTTGATTTTAAATGTCATGTAATTAGGGACTGGTTGATTTCACTTTTTATCAGACAGATACCAGTCGCAATGATAAAAAAATTTTGAACAAAGAAGGACTTCCTCAATGTCAATTTTTTTATTTTTGCTTCAAGTATCAGCGGCAGGTATCGGCAGCCACTCTGAGTACCCGACACCTTAAAATGTGGCCAGTATAGGCTTGATACTGACTCCTGGTATTGGTACTCACCCATTGCAAGTTGTAATATGTGTTTAAACTAAAGTTCGAGAAGTAGATGTTCACGTATGCGAGAGGGGTATGTTCAAAGTTAAGTAGCGGTCGTATAACAGCAAGAAAGAGCATACTTTTCATTAACTGTGTACTTCTCTGGTCGTATAATTGTCACGAGCCGTTAGAACTGAAAGGTTAAATTTGTGAGTAATTGACTCCCCCCAAAAGGTTTTGAATTGCTCTCACTTCACGATAGTTACTTGGCACCAAGATGGCTGTCCCAAGATGATGCCAAAGCACTATTTTTATATTATACAAGACTTCGGCGCCATCTTGGGGCATCTTAGTGCATCTCAGACGGAATCGGCGAGTTTTTCACCAAATCACGGACAATATTTTCAAACAAAAGCCACCAACGGGTGAGTTTCAACGATAAGAATTCACTTTTTAACGTAGAAACGATACGAACAGTACCTGTAAGTAACTTACTGTACAAGGGTTGTTGCTGTCTGTGTCACGGTTGCCGCCGCACTGAATTGTGGGATATCCATGCAGGCAAAGTATACAACACTTGCTTCTTCTTTGTGCTCTCCTGCCGCCCGCCACAGAATGGAAACGTCTGCTGTTCGCTGGATCTCGACTGCCTTCAGAACAACTGAGGCGCCGCTTCTTCGCCGCGCTTTCTCTCACTACCTTTCCCTGACTCCTCCCCTTTCGCCACAGGGCCGCCACGCCCCACTCGTCGTGAAACAACTGAGCCCTTGAGGGTTTTTTGGGGGGGGGGGATTAAAACTCTTGCACATTCTTCTGTATGCCATTGTGTGCATTGAAAATATAAACACACTGGTTGAGACATTACATTTTTTTTTTTGTTTGGTTTCCCCCCTCCCCCCCTCCCACCTAAAACTGTGCTGGCACCGCATGACTGCGAAGTAGCTCTGCGGGAGCCGAAGGCTGAAGCTCCTCGCATCCCCGTTGTATGTCTTCATCTTTTCTTCTGTTTCACAAAACGCT
Organism: Hippocampus comes; assembly: GCF_001891065.2. Lineage (NCBI taxonomy): Eukaryota > Metazoa > Chordata > Actinopteri > Syngnathiformes > Syngnathidae > Hippocampus > Hippocampus comes. The sequence goes on along the minus strand of NW_017805496.1, from coordinate 881,182 downwards.
GTACAGTTTGGCTATTGTCTGTCAAGTCCCGAACGAGACACAAGACGCATTGAGCTGTCTTTATAAGAGTTTGTAGCCCGGTAATGACGTCGATGAGACGTCGACATAATCACTTGTAATGATTGTCATGACTTGTGTTTGGTATTGAGGTTTTCCATCAACCAATGTAGACCAATGTGGCTCACCAAAACATTCATAAAAATTTGGGTGGGGGGGGCAAGGAATCCAAACTGCTTAAAGATGATTACATAGAGCAATATTTAAGTTTAAAGCGCGCACAAAGTGGGAGAAAAGTTATTTGGACGTGAAGGGAAAAAAAGGCTGCTCGTGGTGATTGTCCAACAAAGCGTAGACATTTCTCAGCAATATCAAACGAAGTCAACATAGCGATTTATTGCAGGCAATACCAGGTTTGACCTCAAGGAGCAATAGTGAGCTAGCGTAGCTTCCAGGCGGCCCTCAGTTCAACATACGCGTGAACAAGAAGCCAATCAAACCTCGATTGATTCAGAACTTCAAGATGTTTGCAAATGACAAAAAAAAAAAAAAAAAAAAAATCCGATCAGTACAAACAAATCTTTTTTTTTTTTGGCTGATAGCTGCAACAATTATCCCAGCTAAAATCCAAGCTATGCAAATAATGAATAAAAATAATTCTACTGTCGATTGGTATGACAAATTAACACTGCGCTGACATGACATGATCTTAACCTGCATCACATTGTTTTCGTTGGACTAATTTTCAAAGTTTTTACATCATAGCTTCTTACGTAAAGCACTTTCAAATGCAATGTGCACATATTTTTTGGAAAAAAAAAACAAACCCGCAAAACAATTCTATTTTTTTTTTCTTTCACAAAAGTACTTGACAAATACGTGCACAAGGATGCGTAAGCAGCCTACAGGCTTTTAATGAGTCTTGGTTTTCACGTCTGTGATCTCTTTCTTCGGCATCGGTGCTCCTCTCCGACTGTCAAATCATTCCGCAGTGCGATGGTGTGCCACGAAAGCCCGCAGCGGCGCTATCGACATTGATTAAATTGTCGGACGTCGTTGTTGGTCAGATTGTTCTGTCATTCCCAAGGCCGCTGAGCTCTTCGCCGTACGGCGCACACGCAATGACGGCAAGACATTAAAAAGGGGAAAGGGAGATAATTAAAGGCCCGGTCGTCTGGATTGGAGTATGCCAGCAGGTCGCCGTGTGTCGAACGTGTTTACAGACGGTCAGGCTCATTAAGACGGAAAATGTCAGCGCTCTTTCCGCAACACTACACATGTTCTCACCCCATCGTCACTCCTGTCCTGTTCTCCATCAAACTGATGTTTGTCTTGAGAGGACTTGAGTGTCCCTTTCATCACACTTTGAGGCTGTCGCCGTCAGTAATATTTGTTATACCAACCCCCCCCCCCACCACCCCCCCAAAAAAAAAAGTAAGATGGATTCCCATCACCGTATTCTCAGTTTTACATATAAGGACAGCCACGGAAATGAAAAACATATTTCGGATTCTGTCGGACCTGGTCACCTTTTGGCCAAATGACGCAAATTCAGGACACTTTTTCGAACTGAATGGATATCATTAGTTTTACTGATGATCCTTGAACTCATCAAGTTACTGGCGACAACAGTGTCAAAAATTTTGCTTGTATTTCTTTGGAGGGGGAATGAAAAAGTAATTCAAGTTGGAACAACTTTCAAATCGAAATGATTGACACTGATGGCAGATACGTTAGCACAGCCGAGCTAGCAATTTGTTGGCACCAAAACGAACTGCGATCGACTGGTTCATGGCATACCGCGAGACACACGCGACACTGTATACTGTTGTCATTCAAATTCGCTCATTTGGTCGCCTCTCTTTTTTTCCCCGAAGATTCTCTCGAGCTCGATTCTCACGCATGCACAGAGGAGGTCTGCAAGTGGCTTCAACAAGGGATAATTCCTTGTCTGAGCTCTTTGGTGAAGCTGCAGGAAAGCTAATTTTCACAGGAGCGAAATGTATATTTTTGCTGAATTGTCCAACGTTACATTTTGTAGGCTTGTTCACTCAACGATTTTTTTTTTAATTGTTTTTTGCAGTGAATATGGTACCACAACCTATTGAATCATTGAAGAGAAGGTGTACGGTTGGAACATGATTCTCTTTCCAAAGACAGTTGTTCCACGTGTAATGTACGCGATACATCATGCTGACACATGCTCATTCCTTTGCCCCAACTTCGATCAACAGATCAACGGAAGAAATTGAACATTTGACCTTCATATAGTCAAAGGCCTCATTGATGGTTAAACATTTGGTAGGACCCCCATTTAGCAATTGAAGCGGTGCGCGGCTACAAACTACGGTAGTTACCATTACATGAATTGAATACATTCTTAGCAATGAAACCGTTGAAATGATCTTTGTATATGCAAAATACCAAGCGATAAAATGATGAAAGTAGTTACTGTATTTATCACTAGTTTGTGCTGGTAGACCTGCCAAAAATGACTTTATGAATCTCGTTTTTATTTATTTATTTATTTATTGTGATAAATTCAGCCGAACACCTCCCAGATATTTCATTGGTTCAGTTATGAAGTGTTTATGATGAAGTGACCAAAATTGGACACAAAGCGAGACAGAACGGCATGTGCATTGTGTAAACTCCCCAATTTGCCTTCTTTCTGACCTTCCCCGTGTTGGGCTTGTGAATCCTGACGGGTCATCTTGTGATCGGCGGTGTCATCGTGCCTCCGGAGGGGGACGGCGGCCTGCAGAGTGGTGCGCCGGCGCTTTTAGTTCTCGGCCACGGTGACCTTGTCTCGTCCGTTCGCCGTGGCATCTGTTTGCGTCTCATAGGAGCGTATCGCCGTGTATCTTCCCTTCCTCGCTGCCACTTTTGTAAAAACACAATCCATTAACTGGGCAGCGAAATGAAAAACGAAAGACATTCATGGTGTCTGTCCTCAGTCACGTCCAACACAGCGGTCGAAGGCGGACATTTGTAAAAAGATCACTAAAAACACTTTTTCCGCGCGTGCCATTGATTTATTTGATATGAAACGTTAAAAAAAAAAAAGATGGAAAAAAAAAAAGCTACTGTAAACACGTTGCAAGTCTGTGTGTAAATGTTTTTACATACTGCCGGTATGACGAAATGATACCGTTTTCTAACGACTATTGTGTTCATGCATAACGTGTTCCTTTTGGTGACGACTTTGATTTCTCTGCGCATTTACTATGTAAATAGATTGTAAAGTGAAGGCTTCTGTAAAGTATGTAAGACTAATGTGAATAATTCTCATGAACTACAGCTTCTTAGGAGTGTTTTGAGTCCAGTATGAGAAGCGAGTTGTATATTGTTTTCAACTGCTCTTTATTTTTCTATGTTTGCCTTAACCCTTTTTTTTTTCCTCGTCACTGTTTTTAGGTCAACTTTATGAATTAGGCTAGTCTGTATGTCTTGTACACTGAAATCCGCGTCGACTGACGATTCACTGCACTGACAAACGTGATTTGGGGAGGGGGGGAAATGATAGTTTGACAAAATAGACTGTACACATGAAAAAAAGAGAGGAAGAAAAAACAAATCAAAATGCAGCGTAAGAGAAAAGGTTGTTCTCGATTCATTTTCACACACACACACACACACACACACACACACACACACACACACACACACACACACAAAAACACTGTGTTGCTCCATTATGTCTAACTAGAGGAGAAAAAAAAAAAAAAAAAAAAACGAAGGAGCTTTGGAAATCGTTGCTTTTCTTCACGTTTTTGATTGACAAACACACTGGAAAAATTCACCCGGTGCGTTTGCTGTTCTTGTACTCGAAGGATTAAGTGTCATTTGACTTGAAGACCGTGTTGTGAGTTTGCTGTAAAACATTCTCCGGTGAATAAATATTTTAGTTGTTTACTTTATTTGCCGTGTCCGTTTGTTTCCAAAGTGTGATGGCCACTGTCATTCCAAGTTTGGCTTTGTCAAGCCAAATCGTTTTTTTCTGAACTTTTGCTCCCCATCCAGCAAAAAAAATAAATCCTGTTCCACCAGCAGCATGCAATCCTGGAAAAGCTTTTCAGCTTTTCCTCTCTACAATCCAAGACCATTTTATCCGAGGAAATTTCATGAATACATTCAAGATAACATTTTTTGTATTTCCGGACTATACACCGCTACTTTTTTCCCCCCGGGTTTTGAACCCTGCGGCTTTTATTGCGGTTTATTAAGGAATTATTACTGACGAGCGTCAAGCCACCAATACATTAACCCTTAATCTCATTACATCCGACCAATAAAATTACTCAACACGTTGCAGTGGACCAATGAACCTGCCAGAGTCCGCCCTCAGACTGAATATTCATCAGCTATTTACAGTTGGAGTGCGCCCGCACGAGAGAAAGGTGAAAGCTGTGCAGGAGAGAGTATAGATCGAGCATCAATATACGATACAACAAAAATAAGCATCTTTAGTTCAGTGTCACGTGCATAGGGAACGAGTGCCATAAATACATCCATCTTCGAAGTGCGACGCTCGTCTCCCATCATCGCTGGCAACGGGGACAGCAAGTCCGGCCGCGGAGCGACATCTCCTCGCTGACCGAAGTCTGTGCGGCCCGCCCGGCTCACGACGCGTGACAAACTGGTTTTCCAAAGCTGCACTGCTGCACGGTGAAGCTCATCAGCCGTGTTTTGTAGTCCAGAAACTACGGTAAATGGCCTTGGGTGGATCTTCTCCAGGTACTTTGGGCTCCACCCACATTCCAAATCCATGCCTGGTAGGTGAAGTGAAGATTCAAAATTGTTCTTCGGTATCAATGTGGGTGTGGATGATTGATGACGGGGCTCGACTCGATGTAGCATCAAGGAGCAACGGCGAACACCTGGACAAAGTGAATTGACAAAACATTTCAAAGCCGAACTGCAGCCAATGAGATTCAACCCTTTAGAGCATCGTGAATATTGTCAGCACTTCTTATACTTTGTTGAAAATATACAACATTCATCTCAAATCCGTATAAATTGTATTCTTATCCTGTATGTTCCGCTGTGTTTTGGCAGAAAGCGTGCAGCATATTTTCAATGTTTGCTTCTGCCCCCGCATGCTTTTTGGCTGCGGTGTCAAGAAAAACAAGTCGTTTTCCACTGATTAAATCTGCACTCTAACACAAGCGAAACCATTTAATATGACCAAGGCTCCCCCGAGCATTTCCACAAGCATTTGCTTTCCACAGATCGGTATGGATGGCGGACAACGAGCGTCTGGCAATCAGCGCAATGAGTGGTGGGCTGCAGGGGGGGTGGGTTCAGTCAATTAACCTAGCGTCAGTCAGCTGGACAGCAACGGTTGCGGTCAGGTTGAGCGGTAGCCCGGGAGCTCCCTGTCCATCCTCACTGTGCTCCTCTTCGCCTGAAGGGACGCGTCCACCCAAGGGTGCTTCACATTCATGGGCTGGAGCTACACAGGTCGCCACCAACGACGACGATCTACGAACAACTTCAGTATGATGGGAAAGGGATGCAGCAAGTCTTTCGCGCTTCAAAACAACTCGGTAACGTATAAACGAGCTTTAAATGGCATCGAGAGAATCATACAGTCGAGGTTGTTTTGTTCGTATCGTTTCAGCAAAATAGAAAGTTTCTGCAATTTCGAAGCCCCGCGAGCCCCCCCCATCCGTCCTCGATCAATTTTGTCTCTCAATCAGCATTTCTTAAAAAGGGCAGCCAGTTAGAAATGCAGCGGGCCGCCAACAGTGCCTCGCCCCGCAGAAGGTGCGCATTGTTCCATGTTAACGCAACAAGGATTAAGCCGCTTAAATGCCTTATCGACGTGAGGAGCAATCAATCGGAGTATAATTAAAAAGTGCGGCTGAGCTAGTGACAAGGCCGCCCCGCCGCCGCTGTTGACCGCGGGGCAGACAGAGCAGTTAAGTGTTTGTTTAACCCAGTGTCACTTCTGAGCGCTGTGTAAGTATTTCTGCTTGTGTACTCTGGAAAGCGTTTGCGTGACCTGCTGGACCCGGCCGGCTGCTTCTTTGTGAATATGTGTTTACGCTGCGTCATTTGAAAATCCGTGCATTTTGGAGGCTAACATTCAAGTGTCGTCAACTCAAATCAGTGGCAACTATTGCAATTTGGAATCATCTTTTTTCATGGATTTCATATATTGTGTATACCGGTACTAATAATAGTGGGGTCGCATGCCATCCTCAAAGTTAGATTTTTTTTTCCATGCAGTTCCTGACAGAACGAGTAAGATGACGAGATGATGATGATGATAACGCCTGCTCGACATCTGAATTACAACAGTGTTGCACGAGCAAACTCTAATTAATGCTCAAGAGTGATACTCAAGCATCCCTCCAACCTGTTCCTTTTTTTTTTAGTTGAGAAACAGACGTCTTTCCTGAGGCTCGACACGGCTGAGCTTCAGTAAGGCATTAATCACCTCCCATCATTTCCCGTATTTACTTAAAACCAAACAAACAAATCCCTCACGGGGATGGAGACAAATGAATGTATATTGCCTGGGAAGGATGATTTCAGTTTCACGCAATATTTTTTTGGTCACCAAGCTGCAGAAAAACAAACAAGCTAATAAATAGACAAATCCGGCCAATATATATATATAATATATATATAGCTGAAAAAGCATGATCAGCATTCTTTCATCTGGTCTTTGAGGTTTACTGCTTTCCTCCTCCCCCATTTGTTGCAGGACTTCGGTCGCAGATTTTAAAAGTGAGCTTCAACCTTTGGTTCAATGTACTGCTTCAGACATATGAGTGTTAAATATCAGTTTGATGTTGAATATCAAGTTGCAAGAGCAACATGAAAGTTTGAATGTCAGATAATAAAATGACAACGCACGAATACTCTCAAGACTCGTCTGGTTTTTTGTGTACGAAGTGCATCTTAACACTACTCGTTATAAAGTGCGAGTCTGTGTGCCAGAGCTGACCATCTGGATGTTGTGTTTGGCTAAATTTCCTCAGCTGAAGGGAGGGGGGGGCAATTAAAGCATCATCTAGGAGGATTCCCCGTGACCTTCACACTCACGGCCGGCCGGGCCAGCGCCATTATTTCTCTGTCACAACTTATTAAGCGGTAACGTTTATTAATTAGGCAAACAGATTTAAATTGAGAGGGCATACAGCTCCCGGGACACTAACGCTATTCACAAAAAAAAAAAAAAAAGTATTAGCCATTTAATTAATTCTTGAAAAGACCTTGAATGTCAGGAGGCTTCAGCAGTTGCAATGTGTCTTGAATTTGTATGCCGGCTAACGAGAAGGATGCGCGCCTCCTTTCGAAAGCAGAAAGACTCCCCCCGTCGCCATTAACGTCAATTGTCAACAAAGTCAAGGCACGGTGTTTTTACATAACAACCTTTTTTAACATGAACCCAACTGCGTTGAAATTCGACTACATTCAACCTTGAGTCTTGAAGTCACATGTTAGCCCAAAATGACGCATCGTCACAATGAGGGTAACAAATTCACTTGATTCAGTCGATATTTCTTTTTGGCAGCTACTCACAACTAGGATAGCGCTGCCATTAGAACGAGGCTAGACCAGCGGTCTCAAACACGCGGCCCGCGGGCCAAATGCGGCCCACAGGATGCCAGTTTGAGGCCCCCGCCCTTGTTATGATAGTTTCATGTTAGTGTGGCCCGTGCGAGTTTGATATGGATGCTGCATGTGTTAGCACAACCTCCGTGCTAAATAATTCAGCCTGTCTCATTCAAAGGCCGACAGCTTCGAAGCACCCGGACTATCGCATCAAAGTGACCGTGCCCACGGTGCCCCGCACCAGCTTGAATACACGTTTTAAACCACGGATGTAAACAACCCAAGTGTTCTTTCCATGCTAGCCACAACCCGAACTTTTCAAACTTAATTAATTTTTGTAATTATTTCATTTAATATTAAACGGCCACCACAAACACTTTGTGTTTCCATGTTTTCTGACTTGCAACTAATCACTAACGGTGCAGTGCTTGACGTCATATGGAGGCGCAGGACCTTGAGCCGATCTGGTGCTAGCGGAAATTACATTCTTTGATGTGTTTATTTATTTATTTATTTCATCTTAGTTTGTGTAGAAAAATAAAAATTAACAGTGGAATATTTTATCAGAGCTTTTCTTGTGGGAAAGCAGAAACAAAAGCATTGAAGAATATTTACAAATAGGTTTTTTTTTTGCTTTTTAATAAATGCCCAGCTTCACCCAGACCCTAGCTAGCTCCAGTGGCCCCCAGGTAAATTGAGTTTGAGACCCCCAAGCTCGACGGAAAGAACGAATCATCAAATCCGTGTAGTGTGAAACCACAAACAACCACTCAAACACTCATTACCTAAAGGAAAGACGGAGAAATGTGCTCAAGGTTTGCACCCGCAACAACACAAGCATACTTGATTGCTCACACAATTAGATGTGGAAGCTCATTTTACTAATCAGGTGCAACCAGGAGTGCGTCCGTCAAACTCACCGTGCCGTCCGTTTTGCACGTTCTGTACAAACAGATTATTTGAGCACACGCTCAAACCCGAGACCGAATTGCAATGGCTGATTTTGCTCGAGACTTGGGCTTGATTTGAGAAAGGGCGAGCTACAATACATTTGGCAGATTTTTAAAAAAGGGCATAGTGCACCGTTGTGGGGGTGAACAAAGATGACTTGATTCACTGCCAAGCGGCTCCTCTCATTCCCTTTAAGTGTCCTTCACATGGCGGATGATTCAACGGGTTTGCTTTCATCCTGAAGCAGGTTAAGGTATGCCAAGTACATTTTAAGAAACTGCAAGTGGGCCTCCACAAGCGGATGATTTAAAGTTGGCCAGGGAAATCACGGATCTGTGAAGTGGGCACTTGGAGACCTCCTTCCACCCCGATCGCACGTACGTGTCTGTTCATTTAACATGAAACATTGTGCTGCAAATGAATGTTCATGTACTCTACGTAAAGAGGCATGATCCATGACTCTTTCCAAAAAAAAAAAAAAAAAAAAGAGAGCACTTTGGAGATGTTGAATAAGAGCTCATTATGCATTCCACCTACTTCCCCATTTCGCACAACGTTCCAGTTGTTATTCATGCTGGAAGAGCATCAATCTGGAGCAAAGGCGGAAAGTGGGCCAGGTTTGGTTGATCAATGGACGACCTACGATAATCTGACAGATGCGTATTAGACATGACGGGCTGCAGCCTCCAACTCTGTCATGACATCCGTCTGCATTCACTCCGACTGCCTTTGAAGAGTTGGATGGGAATGCGGCAAAGTGTGACAGCACATTGTCTCAAGCGCCATTTGCTGACTCAATGGCTGCAAGCAAACCAGAAGAAATGCTACCACGTCACCTCAACATGCTGTCAGCATTAGAAAGGAGAAAGTCAAGCGCAATGATCATTAAAAAAAAAAAAAAAAAAAAACATCTAATATAAAAGGGTTGATTGTCCTGGCGTCCATTTTCCATCACCGTGAACCTCATTGAGGTTGTGGGCAACCTTTGGATGGTTGACAGCCAATCACAAGGCACAGCTAAAAAAAACAACTCTTCACATTCATGCCAAGAGACATTTGAAAGTCAGCGAAGACTTTCGAATGACGACCAGAAAAGCCTTTGTGACTTTCAGCAGTCATATCCAATCAATCACTAAAACAGCCTTTTTACCATCTGGAAAAACGTCTCCGGACTAAAGGGTTGCAGCATGCACCAAGCAGACCCGGAGAAACGTATCCAGGCTTTTATCTCCAGTAGACTTGAGTGTCATAAGGGTCTGGCTCCCAGTCAGCGATAGAATAGATTTTAAAATTCTGCCTCTGGTCTATAAATCGCCGAATGGTGAAGTCCTTATCACATGAAAGAAATAGTTATGGTATGCAGTTTTAACCTAGTAGGGCTGTGCAGACTCGGGTCAATGAGTAGAGCTCAGAGTTCAAAGCAAATATGGTGAAGCAGCATTTAGCTATGATGCTGCACACAAATGGAATAAGCTGCCAACAGAAGTGAAGTGAACCCCAAGTGTAAGTGCTTTGAAATCCAGGTTAAAAACTTTCATTCGTCTTTTGAAGCATTTTTAAAAACGTGCTCTTGCATCGTAAGTTTTTAAGCAACGTTTATTCACTTTGTATTTGCCTTGTTTTTAATCTAGTTTGAACGTGACCTTGTGAAATGCGCTCCACTGTATCAATAAAGCTGCTTTGCGTTCAGTGTACCTTCCTCGCTTGTTTTTGGAACATTTGAGGAAGCCGGAGTACCCGTGGAATACCCGCATATGTATGGAGAAAATATGGAACGGCCGGAGCCAAACTGGTCCCTCACAAGTTGTTGCTTGTACGCAAAGAAGAAAATAATATTTGTATTTTTTATTTCTCTCTTAGGAAAGTCATTTTTGAAGTATGTTATTCAGGATATTTCGGTTTCAGCTAATAACGTGTTTTTTCTTCTGTGCCTGACACCGCATAATTTCACGTACCGGGTACTTGCATGTGAACAAAGCGAAGGCACAGAGATTCGTGTGCGGCAAAAAAAAAAAAAAAAAAGTGAGATTCAGGTTTTGTATATGCATGGCAGGTGGCCACTTATGCAGATGAGGTTGCTGTCGAAAGATTTTGCTCATCCGCCAGCCAGAAATGGACCCGCAATATGTCAGCGAGCGTACACGTTTTTTTACTGCCTCCGTTCACGGGCTCCTGTAGCTCCTCAGCATCCTTATGGTTGACGCACAATCGCCACCACTGACGCCGCACTTGAAAAGAGTGGAGCTCCAACGAAAGAAAATCAAATTAACACTTCCTGCTTATTTTCGAAGATAAAAAAAATAAGTACTTTGGACACATACTAAGATTCATTGATGTCTCTCCTCTGGCTCCCTAAACACTTTGGCCAGCTACTGAAGAGTTGTGCTATCTGTGCCAGTCATATTTACACAGCAGACCTTTCTCTCTCTCTCTCTCTGGCGCGCACACGCACACATGCACACACGCGCACACGCACGTATTCGTAGGAGGGCCTGGCTGAGGCTGATAACATCCTGCAGCGCCTGATGGAGGACAATAGTCTTTAGAAATGGGAGGTGAGGAGGGGGGGCAAAAAAAAAAAAAAAAAAGAGAGAGAAAACTCGCTCCACTATCACACATGCACACAGAAATGGATGTTCTCGAAAATGGGTCTGATAATCAACCGGGACACCTGAAGACTGTTTCTTCTCATGCTCATCCAGTGCGCCTCGACAAGCGCATTGTTGCAAAGGTCTTCTGCATCGAATTCAAAGAAACATTTGGTAAACAATGAAACTGGAGCTCGAGCGGAACTTGTAAATATGGATGTCTTCCATGCTTTTTTTCAAACTATTATAATGGCTCAGAATTGATCATGTGGCAACCTCACAGCGGTTCTCAAACTTTAGTTAATGGCCCTCCAGTCCCCCGACGAAAAGAAATGACGATAACAGTTAAAATGATGCCGCAATAAAAACACGATTGTACACATTAAATGTAATTCGGACACCACAAGTCGAATAATTGCCTCTGATAAAAAAGGAGAAGCTAATAATTGAAATTCTCACGCTACTGATCAACTGCGAAGCACAACGGGGGCCGCTCACACGGTTTCACTAAAAGCACGTGGGCCACTTAAATGCATTTGTGATCAGATCGAAGAAGGCACAAATTACGAGGCATGTGCTTTTTGTCGCGCTCAACAGTCAAACGTGACTTTCGCCGCGCCGCAAACGGCGCGACATGACTGAACCCCATCTTGGCTTGTACAGTTTGCATATCTTTCAACTCGTTCATTATTTGGTGAGTGCGCGAGCAGACTCGAGTGCCTTTTGGGATTTTGTTTCCAACATGCCGCTCTTGTCTTTTTCCTTGTAGCTCTAACACAGGCGGAGCAGAAGAGGACCGTGGCTCAGCTTGCAGCATAAATGAAATTGAATGTGTTATCTTGGTGAGCAGATGGAGAGCAGCCCCTGGAAACTGATGACACCTCAGCGTACACTGGAGTCTAGACGGAGTTCTTACCAGCAGCGCGGGTACACAAATTATGATGCGCCTTGTTATGGTGGGAATGACTTTTTTGTTTGCCGGGATAATGAAGAGATATTGATATGGCTTTGGAAACAGAGACGTACAAACGAGTAGAAATTGATTCTAAGAGTCAATTAACCCTACAGTGATGGCGGGGGAGGGGGATGCAATGAAATTTCAGGACACCGTGTTGAATTTTGGATCGCATGTGGGGAAGCTTGAAGCGGAGTGTCTGATTCCATTATGGAAAGGGAGCCATCAATTTCACGTAAGGAATGTCAATGAGTTGGTGCGGCGATGAAGAGGAATAGTCGAGACTAAAAGCACATTGAAAAAGTCGGATAATTTCACTGGCCGACACAGTTGGCACACATCTACGACAGCGTAGGGCTTTCTACGCTGCCCGAGTTTAAAACCTGCTGCCAAAAGGCTGTGTGTAGCCTGCTCGAAAGGCAATCTGGCGCCCAGCGGGAGTCAAGCGGAAATATTTGAGCAGCGCAGACTCTCGAGGCTGACCAAGCGGCAATCGCAGTTTTTAGTCTGCCCTCATGACAATTATAAAAATGGATTATGACACCGTTGTGTAGCTTTGAAATAAACCAAAAAGGTGTATTTGCATAGATCCAGTCATTTTCGTTGAGTTTTAACCCCTTCCTTGTTGTACTATGTTAGCATGACAAGAGCATGGCAAGATGTGATCATTTGATGTTGGCACCCATGAACGCACAAACTATTTAAATCCCATATTTGTCTGCACTGTAAGGCGCTTCGGAGTGTTAGGCGCACCTTCAATGAATGGCCTATTTTAAAACTGTTTTCATATATAGGGCACCCCGCATTATAAGGCGCATAGAATAGAAGCTACAATAGTGGCTGCAGTTACATCATACATCCACTAGATGGAGCTACGCTAAAGGAACACAATACAATACAGCTTTACTAATATAAAGCTTTCACAACTGCTGCAGCTGTAACAAAGCGCTTTACAGAATATTTAAAATACTACATCCAAGAAATCAGAATATTGATCCATATATATAGTGGATTGCATTATAAGGCGCGCTGTCGGATTTTGAAAAAAATGAATTCTTTTAGGGGCGCCTGATTGTGTGGAAAATACGGCTAATTCCGCTGATCTCTGACTGAAAGTAGGGCAATGGTTTGTCATCAATAGCCCGCAGTTTTTGTGTTTATGGAATACAGCTCATTCAGACAAAAATGACTATTGCCAGGAAAGCATTATTTCACGTGAAAATGAAAGTGCTGTGTACTTGGGGTTGGAGTGCAACATTAGATCCGGCGGTGCTGTTTTAATTTCTCTGTAGGGAAAATGTGATCCTATATACCGTGCAAAGATCACTGAGCATACGGTCAATCAATACATTCAATACAACTTGCCATGCAAGACAAAACATTGTACCGTCTGCTGAATTTGGCATTTCAATGCCCCCAGAGCGGTGATTGAATTTCTAAATGAGATGTAAATTTGGCGCTTAATTACTGTTGTGCTTTTTGCAAGTAATGTATTTCATTTCCAGCCTCGGCTTCCTTTTACGACTGTACCTGTTCTTTCATCCAAACTTCACTCAAAAAGGAAATGTTCTTTATTCCTGCTAACCTCTTGAAATTTGAATGTACCAAGAGTGTCCACGGCTCCAAGTTCAATCCATAAAAACAACGGGATCGTTCCGTAACGACATCATCCCCGCAGAGAAAGCACTTTCCGATATGGAGAAGGGAGAAAAATACGCACTAAAAGTAAATGGTTACAATGCCCCTGGCCGGATACCTTGACAACCAGCTCAATCAGTCGAGTCACAAATGTCAGCTTCTTCTTTGATTTCCCATCAAAATTGACACGCAACGCCTTCTACACTGCATTACGTCTTTGGATTTCCATTTACTGTTTGCCGCCTGCCTCTGAAAGTTCTGAAAACTAAACTTGTTACTGCTGTACCACTGCTGTTTTGGTGGTGGTGGGGGGGGGGGGGGGGTGTTAAAATGCGGCATTGTATCTCTGCCGCTCACCGCGTGGTAAAGATTCCAGCCTTTTCCATCAGTGCCCTGAGTACTTATTCAGTAAATACCACGGGCCCCGACTTAGAGCTGAATCCCCTCTTAATACCCGGCAATCCTTCAGAGCACCTGACAGAGGAGCACAGGCAGAAGATTGGCCCTCCATTTTGGAAAGGATAATGCTTCGTGGGGTGTCAGAGAATAAGCCACAATTACTTGGTTGTTTTTAGCAAGAGTGTAAAACGTTCAAGTGAAGACACATGTCGGGCATCCTATGGCCTATTTTAAAACTGTTTTCATATACAGTATAGGGCGCACTGCATTACAAGGCGCATAATAGTGGTTGCGGTTGCACTATGCATCCACTAGATGGAGCTACGCTAAAGAGAATACAATACAACTTTATTTATCGAGAGCCTTCACAACCACTGCAGCTGTCATGATTCGAACTGGACTCAAACACGGACATGAAACATGTAAATACAAATGGCATTACAAAACAAGAAGTGGAAGACAAAAGTTGTGAGCACAATTGATTCAACAAAAGGGCACACGAACCACGTGGGCTCACATCCACAAGGGGCTAAATATCCTTCGAGGTCTTGCTTGTCTCCTTCTTCCTTCGTTTAGTCAATAGTTAACCATGCTTTTGGAATTATCTTCGTTTCATAATGGCTGCGCCGAGCTCACAAAGTAGTTGTCTGAGTGTGTGTTTGCGAATGCACATGTCAATTAGTGTCGGGCAGAACCCTTTTCGGTTACAATTGGTTCCTGCTACTAATCACCACTAGATGGCATCGGAGAACACACTAACAGGGTAAACAAATCAATGGAACTAAATGTTCCAGACATGTGCTTTTTGTTTGATTTTTGTTTGCTGTAGACGGAAAACATTTTAGTTGGACATCAAAAGGTGAGTACGAGAAAGAAAGATCAAAATGATGAAGAGAGCAAAACTATTGGAACAGATACTGTCGACTCAAAATTTGAATGGCAGCAAGGCAGATGTGCAGAATGACTGGACAATCTGACATTGAAAGGCGCTATATCGTTCTGCCTGCCACTCTTTGTCACTGGCAAAGATATGTACACACAGATGTGTTTGTAATTGATAAAAACTTTCTGACAAATTACCTGAAATTGGATCATTGTCTGCCGGCCCGTTGATGAGTTCTCACAGCACACTCGCGTGAATGACCCCCTGGTTCTGACTCACCACAGGAGCCGTTTCTCACATTCTTCCCCACAGTATTTTCGTAGAAAGCAGTGACTGTTATCCACTGTCAAAGAGATACCAAAAACAAAAACAAAAATTTTGCTCAGTGTAGATGTTAGTGGAAGTGCGGACCCAAATTAGGGTTCCAATCTGTCAGGGCTGGGGACTGAATTGTGACAAAATTATCTGTGTGTATTATTCAGAGCTGTGTATTTTGGGTGTGTCATGGATTGAGATCTTCTTCTGAGACCAGCTAGAGCGCAATGTCCTATTTTTATTTTATCCCCCCCACCCCTCAAACGGCAAACTGCACATATTGACTTTCTGGAGCACAGACCTCAGTCAGTAGTTTGAACGCATTTCTTTCAACAGGAAGCCTATCATCAGTGTACATGGGCAGAGCCAAATCATTTAGCACCGTAATAGTTGAGTCCGGCACCATGGCAGAACGAGATCACGTCGGAAAAACACCGAGGTTTAGCCTCCGATAAGGGTTGTTTAGAATTTCAAGGGTTGAATGTGTTTATTTGATTGTTAGTCACACTAGCTCCTCGGTCAACTTAAGCGATATTCCTGTTTATTCTTCGGACAGCTTCACTGTGCAAGAAAGATTCCCGTTTCAATGACAGTGGCGGCCATTTTAGTCTTTTTAATTCGGCTTATTTTGAAACCAATGATGAAGTCCCTAAATCCACAGCCCTTGTTCTTACTCATGGTAACTGAGGCTCCACATTCTCCTCAACATTCGTATTTCACAACAAAAACATTTTTACAATGATAAAATAAAATAATAATTTAAAAAAAAATCTTGACTTTTACAAAATCCTGGCCATCAGTGTGATGGGCGCGTGCCGAGAGACATACAACACAGCCAGCTTTCGTGACCGGCTGGATTGATCATTTGTGAAATGGGTGTCTGTAGGCACTTTGTTCTGTTCTCTGACTATACACTAGGTGGCAGTGTTGCTATAAAAACACTGTTGACAGCCTGTTAAGAAAATACAATGTTTGGCGACACTGTAGCCATGAAAACTTCAGTCAAAGTTAGCAATGAAGGAGCTTCTGTGAATATGTCTTGTTTCCAAAGTCCTCGGAGGTTTGGATTCTCAACAGCACTGTGAAATAGAGCAAGTGATTAGGGAGGCAGAATGGGGCATTCTGGAAAAAAATAACATTAAAAAAAAGTCTTAAGAGGTTACAATGTCATTAATGCGTAATGGTGTCCTGGATTACAAAACATTGATCCCGGAAGATGTTGGCTTTGGCTGTCTCTATTACTCTTCTGATGCCTCTGAGGGGATTTGGACTTTTCACCTTCAACATCCTATTAGAATTCCTGTCAGGCTAATCACTTGATGCATTCAAGCGTTCTCCTTTGCTGCTTCTATCTGGATTCAATATTGTCTTAGATTGTATCTTTTTTTGGTTCTGTGAACCATTCTTTCTCAGCCATTCAGCGTCATGGCTATCCATAACGGTCGACTCAAAAGCAAAGCGATATCATCTTTGTTGTTAAGGGGGATACATCACTAATTTAGACACTACCAGTTTGTTAAGTCTGGAATGTAGAAGTACAATATATTTTTGTGGCAGTACAAATACTGTGACATCATGTTTCCTCCTTTCAGCACCAAAATCTGATTGTGTGCTAAGAGTAGACAGATTAGGTTTCTGTTTTGTTTTGTTTTATTAGTATGGGCATCGTCTTTGTTCTAATTTTCCCGTTTGTACATATTTTTACCTTTCGTATCTTGAAATTTTTCGTAACAAGAGGCAATATTTTCTTGTTCAGATGTTTCGTAACTCGAAAATTGCATAGAAAGAGACGTTCTTAAGTAGAGGTACCGCTGTAAATAACTAAATAAATACATAAATAGGACCTAAACAGTGTTGCATGCTCTCCTGAAAATTGGAGGTCCGCGTGTGCCGAAATAGATTCCCCTGTACCACCTCACTAGAAACACTCCGAAAATGTTAAGCTTATCGATGACACGTTCGAGGAGGATGCGTAGTCGTGACTAATCTTTGCTTCTGCCAGTGCAAAATTAAAGAGCAAAGAGAGTAATCGAAAAAAAAATGAGAGAACATTGCTGAGCTAAGAGGATAACTTATCAAGCGGTGCGGCTTCAAATTCTGACGGGAAGCCTGATGGCGGGACACGGTCGATCTCCCTGACAATGGAAGGTTTAATCATTACTCTGCACTCCAGATGAGATAAATCACTCCTTTTAATAAAGTGTCTCCGGGGAAACTGTGATCTACGGTGATCGACTGCCGATGTCAAATATCTGCCTAAGTTCTTTGCTAACAATATGTCGACGGCTCCGGACAGTTTGAAGTCATCATCCTGATCCGCCACACCTTGAGGGACTACAAATGACCGATTTAGGTCGTTGTCATGAAAGATATCAAAGGTGTCGTGCGTTTTCAAATTGAGGTCGTGCACAAGTTCAACTCAATTGCATTTCAACCGTTGTGTCTTAGCACCTCTGCCAAAACAATGAGATTGTTTTGTTTTGTTTTTTTGATAGGGCCCCCATCGGGCATCCGTTTTTTTATTGCTATTCGTTGTTATTGCATTCGTCATCAGCAATTAGGCAATTGAGACCAGCACATGGTCAGCAGAAATAACAACGTAAGTACTCAGAGCTGCATTATTGGTCGCTTTTTAAAGTCTCAAAATGGCATTTTCAGGGGACGGGTGCGTTTTTCCCCTTGAATTGTCCACACACAGAGCAGAGTTCACCGTATATTCGGGGGGGTCTCGGGAGAGTTTATCTCGCCGGAAAATATACCCCATTCTCTCCCCGCGCACGTCTTTGAGAATATATGAAAGCGGAGAGGGGGTGGGGGGGGGGCTTCAATTTCAAATGACCTTTGACCCAAAATCCTTCGTTTTCAAAGGGAAAGATTTGGTGTGCACTTTTGCACAATGCCCTTGGAGAGCTCACGAGGAAGCCAACAATGTGTTTGCAACATGGCTGACTCCCAGATATAAATCCTCAATGTGATGATTCATCTCAATGGGGAGACTCCAAAAATGGGAACGGGAACCACGGCGGTCTCCAAAAGGATTTTTAAGCAGGGAAACCAAAGACAGCAGCAATTTTCTTCCCCACTTTCCGAGTCTAATCACTCACTGTCAGCGCCTGCAAACTTGAAACGAACTGGCAATTGAACCAGAAGATTACATTTAAAATGAAATCCTTTGTGCTGTTTTAATTTCACCCTGCCAATCTAATGACTCACGATAGCTTTTCTCTAACCATGACAGTCACAAGAATCCTAATCTCTGCTCACGGCGTTCCGTGTCATTAGTCAACCTATATAAGTGTAAAGCAGAAAATAAAGAAGCGGCAACATTAACAAAAAAAAAAAGAAAAGAAAAAAGAAAAAAACAACAACGGCCACGGCTTGCAAGACGCAGCCTGGCTGGCGATAACTGGCAGGAAAAAAAAAAGAAGCCTAATTCAAAAGGAAGACACTTGCTGACAAGTTGTGTTCTTTCTTTCTTCTTCCGAAGGCAATCTCCGTTTGAGAAACTCACTTGGTGTTGTTCCAGTTCCATTCCCGCGGCAGCGTTTTCTGGGAACGACAATCAAAAGACCACAATGTGTCAATAAACTGTGGAGAAAAAAAAAAGACCATTTGCGTTAAATGACATTCACGTTTTTATTGGCGAAGCATCAGTTTGTTTCAGATGAAAGACTTCCGAAGCCAAACTGTGAGCAACACAAGTGACAGAAATACAAAGTACTCATTGTGAACAAATTTAAACAATGCCGGGGTGGCCGGTGGACAAGTGGTTAGCGCGTCGGCCTCACAGTGCAGAGGTGCAGCGTTCGATTCCGGCTCTGGCCTTCTTGTGTGGAGGTTGCATGTTCTCCACAGGCCTGCGTGGGTTTTCTCCGGGTACTCCGGTTTCATCCCACATTCCGAAAACACGCGTGGCAGGTTAATGGAACACTCATAAATCATCCCCAGGTGTGAGTATGAGCGTGGATGGTTGTTCGTCTCTGTCTGCACTGCGATTGGCTGACAACCAGTTCGGGGTGCGCCCCGCCTCCTGCCCGATAGGCTGGGATAGGCTCCAGCACGCCACGCGACTCTTGTGAGGAGAAGCGGATCAGAAAATGGCTACTTTGAAAACAGTGCAGGACATGTTCATTGCTTCACTGATTGTGAAATCCTCCAATATGTCGTCGTCGGTGCGGATGCAACTGATCGTAATCTACACCCTGCCCTCCCTCCGCGAGTAGCGTAGCGGAAGGGGAACATCTCCTCCTTCTCCTGGAGGAAGCCGGACAGGGGCAAGAGAAATTTGGGTCATTGGTGACAACATAATGATGCTCTAAGACACCAGAACAGGCTCCGCTTCGGCACAGAACAAATCATAAACGCAACACCCCTTCACACGCGGGATCAAAAGACCACAATGTGTCAATAAACTGTGGAGAAAAAAAAAAGACCATTTGCGTTAAATGACATTCACGTTTTTATTGGCGAAGCATCAGTTTGTTTCAGATGAAAGACTTCCGAAGCCAAACTGTGAGCAACACAAGTGACAGAAATACAAAGTACTCATTGTGAACAAATTTAAACAATGCCGGGGTGGCCGGTGGACAAGTGGTTAGCGCGTCGGCCTCACAGTGCAGAGGTGCAGCGTTCGATTCCGGCTCTGGCCTTCTTGTGTGGAGGTTGCATGTTCTCCACAGGCCTGCGTGGGTTTTCTCCGGGTACTCCGGTTTCATCCCACATTCCGAAAACACGCGTGGCAACACTCATAAATCATCCCCAGGTGTGAGTATGAGCGTGGATGGTTGTTCGTCTCTGTCTGCACTGCGATTGGCTGACAACCAGTTCGGGGTGCGCCCCGCCTCCTGCCCGATAGGCTGGGATAGGCTCCAGCACGCCACGCGACTCTTGTGAGGAGAAGCGGATCAGAAAATGGCTACTTTGAAAACAGTGCAGGACATGTTCATTGCTTCACTGATTGTGAAATCCTCCAATATGTCGTCGTCGGTGCGGATGCAACTGATCGTAATCTACACCCTGCCCTCCCTCCGCGAGTAGCGTAGCGGAAGGGGAACATCTCCTCCTTCTCCTGGAGGAAGCCGGACAGGGGCAAGAGAAATTTGGGTCATTGGTGACAACATAATGATGCTCTAAGACACCAGAACAGGCTCCGCTTCGGCACAGAACAAATCATAAACGCAACACCCCTTCACACGCGGGAGCAAATGACTTCTCGACACCTGAGGCCTAGCGCGCCATATAAAGCGGCACAGGCGCCGAAAAACACAAGACATTCTGCAACGAGCACTGACGCCCCCGACAAAGATTGAGCGAAGCAAAAGGGGCATCAATCAAGGGATTAGGGGACTGAGTTCTACAGATTTCCATTACTGGTGACCTAATCGGTTTCTTAGGATGTGTTCTTAATGGCCATTGGAATGGAGAGCAAGTGTATCGAGTGTGTGCGTGCGTGCGTGTGTGTGTGTGTGTGTGTGTGTGTGTGTGTGTGTGTGTGTGTGTGTGTGTGTGTGTGTATATGTATGCGCGAGAGAGAGAGAGAGAGAGAGAGAGAGAGAGAGAGGTCATCCATCACCGAAGGACCTCTGAGGAGGTGAAGGAGCAGAAGGGAAGGTTAATGTCAGCTGGGAGACGACTGAAGCTCGCATCCATTCGTATCCAAATCTCCCGTGGCAGGGCTGAGCAATTTAGCCGCTTCTTTGCGCCGCTCTTGTTGCCGATCCAGCAAACCAAGCGAGCACACTCCGTCTCTCGCCCTCACCGTCGGACGGTATAAAGGCATTGTAGAACAAGCGGACCCCAACGGGATTTATTTGTAAGAGTAAGGGATCGCCGGTTGGAATGCGAGTGTGATACGGGAGGTTTAGTGATCATTTGCAAATGGATTAGATCGATTCTGGTGGTACCGCGTGGTCAAATTAAAACTCGCATTTTTCACTTCTATCTTGGCACCGAGCTCTTGTTCTTAGCAAGGTCGTCCAGTCCGTGTGGGAACGGGTACAGAGACACACGACGCACCCATAAATTAGGAAAGAATGAAGACGTTGACAATGTCGCCTTTCTGGAAATCGTGAAAATGTTTATTTTTCCTTGAATGCACCAACAAAAACAAAGGCCCAAATTTGTAGATGCATTCTTTACATCTTTTATTTGGCTACCCATTTTCTCCGATTTTGAAGTTGCATGTTTCCTTGTTGTGATGTTATTTGAACTCGAAGGCATCAGACATTGTACAGACATTGTACATAGACCAGAAGGCCACGGCTGCTACAACCGGATCCTGTGAACATGCAAAGTGAGAAATGAGCGATGTGAGAGCAGAGGGGCTTCACACGGAGCTATTACCAGTCCTGATTTTGCATTCTGGTCCGTTGCAACTCTGTAGCGACAGTTTCAAAATGTCTGTTTCCCCCAACAGCTTCAGCCTTTGGCTGAGCAATTATCTTTTGCAAATCGGTGCTGTGGAAACCTGATTTGCATCATACGTGCCTTTGTGCTGTTACACATTTTACATCATATCTTTAATTGTTGCCTTTCTCTTTTTTGACTGAGGTTGTACTTTACAAGGATGCCATAAAACAAAGGTTCCAGAAACGTAGACCACCTAAACTCTGGCATGTGGGTGCTCAAGCAGTGCCTTCAAGCTTCCATTCAACCTTTACGTTGCTGTTAAAGGTGGAAAAACCAGAGTGGGTTTTGCAGTCACACTGCCACCTTCCACATACGGCCCATTGCAGTTAATCCGACAAGTTTTAGCTCTCTTACCTTCTAACTGTGAAAGGAGTTTATCCTCCTATTCAAAGTGGATAAACAGCACTGACAGTAAAAAAAAAAAGGAAGTAAGACGACAGACGGGATTTGTGATCTGTGTTCTAATCTGTGTCCAATGTGATGCAGTTGGCATGAAGCGTTCCAACTATGTACAGGTTATGTACAAGGTACCGCATATTTACGGGCACAAACATGAATAAATGACAGTTTTTTAATTTAGAAATGGACACCCATTTTAGCATGAGGACGCACGTCTTTATTTCACAGGGCCGTCTCCATAGAATGTATTCGTTGCTTTTATTGAACACGATCTTTACGTAAATAAACATCAGATCTATGAAGCAGCGCACAGCCAATTTTCATCCAATTTTCCAGAGGAGAAATAAGCACATGCTCACTATTCATCTCTGTGCTCCCTTGTGGATCTGCGAACACCTACACCGTCACCGAGCCAGATAGAAATGTGCTGCATACTGTTTTATTCGTCAGCCCAGGGCAATAGGTGCTCCCGATTATACGCCGAAACACATCCGCATACCACTTAACCTCAAACGGATTCATTGAGGGGCAACCAGACAATCCTATGGTGTGTGTGTCGTCTGTAATTGTCTTATGACAAAAATATTATTCAATGACGGTGGAGCGTAAAAAAAGTCAATTTGCATCAATGAATAGTTTGTCATTTTGTGAACAGATGTTTGAAATCATGTCATGTGAGTGGAGTTGTTTACAGCACTGTGCAAACTTGGAGTCAAAGGCTACCACACGGTACACCATTGGAAAAATGACTGAATCAAGCTATTCCAGGAGGAACATCTATAACTGGATCATCACATCTTATTAGGGCTGCAGCTAGAGAATGTGTTGGTATTCCCATACCCTACTGAAAATTCAAATCGAATCATCGGGTATCTGGATAAAAAAAAAAAATCTATATATTTCGATTTTTTTACTTAAATTTGAACTGTGCATAGCAGTGCACTATTTTCCTCTCTCGAAACATGAATAAGAATTTATATTAATCTCTCCGCATACATTTGGGTCAGTAAAACGAAGTGACGTCGGAAACAGCAGCGATTTTGGCTGCTAAAACAACACACTTGAGTAAGCCTAGTTTATTCAAAAGTGATCGGTAGGAACGGCAACTGTCAGCACCCAAGTGTGCACAGTCGTTTAGGTCTATTAACTTGAGCGCTGACAGCCATGCTTGCGCGGCTACCGCCGTACAACACAGTGCTGGCGTAATTGGGTGTTTTTTAGCGTCCTTAATTAGCGATTGAACGTTACTTCAAGAGGACGTCGTATTGCTGCCGTCGGAAGCAACAGTTTGTGATGGCAATAAACGACGCCCCGACTCAGTTTGGGGAAACAAGTTAAGTCAGCCGTTACACCACGAAACGCTGCCTGGAGCAACTTCAAAATAAAAGCTTAAACTTGGGTTGATGTGGGTATATTATTTGATTGGGGAAGGTTTATTTTGAAGTTAGCCTTCTTACCCTTCATATTCATGCCAACTGCATAAAAAATGATTTCACCTGTTAAAACTGATTCTGTGTTTACAAGACAGTAAACCTAGGGCGTCATAGTATCTATTACCAGATTATGGTGACCTATTGTTAGAGAACACCAACAATTCAACTAATGGAATAAAACGTTAAAAATTCAATCTGAAAATTAAATTGAAAAAGAAATTGTCGGGGATTTTTTTTAATATTCTAAAGATGACGACTCAAAATTTATGCGTGAACCAAAAAAGAGTGAGAGCTGCGTGGAGGTCGTTTCAATGTGAAAAGCAGGACACCACACCACTCAGACCACGTCAAATTTCACTCACCCAGTTTTTGAAGGGAACCTGACACTGTGGTCGGCCCAACCTTTCGGTCAGTGTGACAGGAGAAAGGCTGCACTGCTCCAATTATGTGACGGCTTGACGGTCAGCTAACGTGATTACTGGATGGGTGAAGAATGACAGTTTAGCTGTCATAAGATGGTGAAACAGCCACTGAAACGTGAAAAGTCAAAGTCCATTACAACATCCCTCGAAACCTTGTTGCGTTTATGATTTAAGACATATTACGACGGTTTAAGTCGTAAAGTGTACTTAAAATACACTAAATCAATGGGACAATTTGCATCACACTAATTTGCTGTATGTTGTAAAGAATGTATACTGATAGTAAACGTAAAAATCGTCATTTTACCTACAGCTGGCAAATTAGTGCTCTCAAAAGGTGCATCTTTCAAAGTACATTTGAGTCAAAAAATTCTCTGTAGTCGAGCCCAATTCTCGTGTTATGCCTTCAGGCACCTGTTCGCGTGGATTAAAACTGCTTAAATTACCTTTGATTAAAGCTTGAATACCATTCTCCGATCGGGCATACGATTACAGCATTTCAATATTGGCCCGTCGAATATTCAGGGTCGTTTGAAAATTCCAATAGGATTTCATACACAACCTCAACCTGAATTTTAGTCCGGCAGAAGACACACCAGGTGCTGACCCTTCATGATGACTGGTGTTTTACTGGCACCTTGTGGTCAATCATATAACTACAACAAAAGTACATTTCTAGCAGGTAACTGGGCTGAGGTTATTGAAGACAAAAACAAGCCGGCAGTTTGTCCAAATTTTTATTCACAGACTACAAAAGCAGTAATATTTCCAGCTGTGGTGCGTGAAGGAGCAGACTTCACTTTTTGATGCAATGGTGCTAGCACAAGGGGAAGGATGAATTAGGTCTTTGTTCTCTTGACTTCTTTCTTTGCCCACCTTCTGCCCTGCGCCCAGAGCTTCACGACCTCGAATAAAAGGGAGAAATTGTAGACAAGATGAGAGGCAGTGTCCGATAAGAGCAATACTGGATTACGATTCAATTGAGAGAGGGTATGATGCAATCAGTTCTTGTCATTGTACATGCATTTGAATGCGGCATCACCATTTCAAATTGCTTGATCATTTGAGGGGAATGCTAGCATAAAAAAATAAAATAAAAAAAAAAGATGTGACCGTACTTCCGAAAAAGTCCTGCACTGACAAATGCTCTACTGTCAGGTTCGGAAGTGACTCAGATGGCCCCTGTGCACAGTTTGTGTCACCACCATTCAGCAGGATGGGTTCAACTGTGCCACTGCAATCAGTGACCCAACTCCAAGTGCAACTCCTCATCGTCACATCCTAGTAGTAAAATATTTGTCAGGACTCACTCTAAGACACCTTAAATCAATCTGGATTTGTTCATTTTTGAAATGTGTCCGACATTTTTATTTGTCAATGTCACTACATTGAAAAGGAACCTAATGATATAAACCTCACAGGCCAAGTTGTCCACCAGGCTGATATTCTTCCTCTGATGAATCAAAACACAGGAATGTGCCACCTCCCAGCTCTGTTACGACACCCCACTAAAAAGAAAGGCACACAAAATAGACATGCATGCTTGTTGTCATCTGCAGTTAATAAAGGCCACGGTTCAAAATAACAGCATAATTAGTATTGATTGTAGATCTACAATGAATAATTAAAAACTGATTTTACAGACTGGGGGAATATAGCTCAAGAATGGGTGGTTTGAGTCAGATGGCCCCTGTGCACAGCGCATGTCATCAGGTTGAATCAGATTGGAGTGTTGATGCCACTGCAACACACCCCAAATGATTTAAGTGCAACTCATCACTCTCAAATCCACACCAGGGACTTTAGTTAATTTCTTCTCATATTTCAGGAAAAGAAGCATGCATGCAAATAAGAAAAGCTGAACTAGCTCTTTACACTGTAAAAAAAAAAAGACTCCACATTCCTTTTGCGCCTATTTTTTTTAGTCTTGATCCTTGAGGAAAACTTACCGTGGAAAACAAACCTCAAGATCTTCATTAAATTGCTGTCGGCTTCCATGTGGCGCCCGACTTCAGATTGTAGAACCCAAACCTGAAAGGGAAAAATTAACGATCGGTCAGGGGAAATTTTGCCGATGGAAATATTGACTTGAGAGCAACTGTTATAAAGTTACTTCCAGAACGGATGCACCCACGTGTAAACCACGTGGCTGTTTTTCACCGTGCTGTTGCAAACCACTAAACTACTACAGTACAATACTAGGCGAACTAGTAGAGATTCATGTACGTCAATCGTTGTAAAAAGTGACTAATCACTATCACAGACCCATGTCAGTATGCAACTGGAACAAAGAACCTCTTTGTTTTACAGTCGCTTGTTGATTTGGAAATAAAACAACAAGAGACAAGCATGGTTTAAAGCCGTGCATTAAGACGCTTCCAACGAAAGCCGACGGAAAAATAAAAGAAGCGGCTTGGTTGTACAATGAGTCATCACAACATAGTTAAGACTCGTCCGTGTTGCCTAGATCTAAATCTAAATCTAAATCTCATTCGGGACACTCAAACAAATGAACTAGCTTGGGGCCGAGCCTAGCATGTTATTCTCATTCGTTGCGTTCGCCAAGCCGTAGAAGTCCGTAACTAAATGAACGTGTCTTTCTCATCGTATTAGTTGAAAACGCAATTCGGCCTGGAATACCGTCCGAGAAAAACTTACCCAAACACAAGATCGTTAGAAATGGTTGGCTCTCAAGTTTGTGACCTCAACGAAAGCGTTGTTTCCGCCTTACTTCGAACGCCACTTAACGCTGAACTGTTATCCGATAGGCTCAAAGAGTCGTGGCGACGTTTATTGGCCACCTTTGCTCACGTGACTCTAGAGTTACGACTGATTGGTCAAATCACGATGCGATGAGTCTTGAAACCAACCGATGGCCAAACTCACAAAACAACGTTCTCATCTACATATTCAAAGTTGAAAAAGATGAGTCAGACAAGAGGTTCATTGAAATGCAGTTTTATATTAAAAGATAGCAAAGGGATAACTCACTATATCACACAACACAGCTTGTTAGTACTGCCATGGAAATACATATACAGTCTGCTCATATTTACACATCAAATGACAACCAAACAAATCATAAATACCTCTTATTGTTAACTTTACAACAACTATATGAGACCAGTATTTCATAACATAAAGTGGGGCTATTAAATAAATGGCAAAATCCCTATCATTTACAAGGTATGGAAACAGTGGTTAAAATAATCCAGCAAAAATTAAACAAAACGTTCTTCTCCAGTGAGTTGAATTAATGCAAGTCTAATTACAGTCACAAAATCCCTTTGTACAAAAGACTATACAGCTCAATCAAAACAGTATCTTCAAATGAAATGTAATATATCCGAAAAATACAATTTGTACAGGTTTAGCATTCCTGCAGCGGAGTTGGAGGGACTGTGAGCTGGGATAACGATGATGGGTCGGGTCACTATGATACTCTGCAGGCCGACTGTCAACCAAGTGTCAGAGACTCATTCTGTAGCTGCCAAGACCCTCTTCCATTGGCTTCAGTGCTTTGTCTAGCAGCAAAACAGCAAGTTGCTGAGCTCTTAGCAGATTCTTCAAAATACATTGTTCTATAAACATGGTTGTCTGAGTAGCAGTATAGTCGTGTCAACAGCACAAGGAGGGGGAAACACATTCTAAAAGGTAAAGCGATGCACGATAGCTGTAGGTTAAATGTTTTAAAGTGATATGTTGCTAAACTACGACCCCCCCACTGCCTGATGCGGTCCATCTTGCACAGTGTTTCATTACGCTACACTACTGTTGCAGATACTGCAAGTGCACTTTTGCATCACAGATTTGGAGTTGACCCAAAAAATAAAATAAAATGACACTCCAGATAATAGTGTTTGGCAAAGCAGAGATTTCGTGATTTATGCATTAATATGTTTTTGTCTCAAAAGAGAACTTAAGAGGAAATTGCACAGGTTGTAAGATATGCTAATATTAATCTATTCAACATAGCGTTTCCAAAACGTGTTCAGTTAAAGTCTGATAGTTTTCTGTTTTTTTTTCATGCCCAAAAGAACTTGGAATATACTGTGTGTAGATATATATATATATATATATTGTAGCAGCCTTAGAATTTTTTTTAAAAGTAACAATTTGAGGTTTTCTACAGCGATGCACTAAAAGACGTCGTTACACTGAAAGCACTTTTATGCTTAAAAACAGTAATTGGCAGAGTCGAGATATTTTGTAACATCGTTAAAACCAAGAAGCAATACATTACAATCATAAGTGCTGTATATATACTTTAAAATTACAGGGACCAAGGACCAGTAATTGCTCTGATAAAATTACATTTTGTCCGCATCTATGGCAGACTTGCTAGCTATGACCAAGTTAAGGACCACACACAAAGAATGAACTGCCGGATAATATTTCTTCTTTGTGTCATCTACATTCTGCCTTCATGGTTTATGAATCTGTATGTGTACATTTCCCTTAATTTGCCACACATATGGTATATATTTATTTAAAAGCACAACGACCCGCATGGTCACCGCGGACGCATGTGACCATATTTCGTCTGCTATGGTGGAATCAATCGTTTCATCCAACGAGTTAAATATCACGCACAGGAACATTTTAGGGCTTCTTATACAGATGGATTGATCACAAAATATCTGGCGCTTGGGCTGTTACATCGCTCCAACTTCCTTAGTCCAAGGATGAGCAATGGTTAAATCACTGAAGATGACCTTTTTAGGGCAGCATTTGCGGAAATGTAATCGTGCAATCAACTGAAAAGTTCCCAGCTCAATCCTTGCTTGAAACTGCTAGGCTTGCTCAAGAAAATGTTAACCGCAGAGCGTTTCAACAGCGGTGAAAAGAAAGAAATGTCAAATCGCACTACTGATTTGTAGATGCAAGAAGGAGGCATGGAGACGTGGTCAAGCCCCGCCCTTTGGCACTGTCATAAATACAACAACTTGAAAACCTGCTGCACAAAGCTCAACACAACACCCACTGTTCTGTGAAAATCTGAAAGCCCACTCAGAAGTACAAAAATCATTAATAAATAGAGTTCATAAAGAGATGAGTGGTTTAAGGGTACCACAGTTAAGAGTCCGGGGAGGATGTTGGTTCCGTTGAATCCGAGGAGGAAAAAAAAATGGTGATGTTGTACACAGAGAGATATTTGTCGTCGCAATGAGAGTCTGCATCCTTGTGTGTTTGCATCTCTGGTCCTTTGCTTTTTTTTTTTCAGATTCCAGCATACTAATTAGTTTACCATTTTGCCTGTAGGCATTTTAGCACAGTACTATGGGGGCCTGTGTTTGTATGCGTGTACAAGTAGGACGGAGCCCCAGTTTCAGAGAAACCGCTCAGTTGGGAACTTGTTTTGTTTGATTTAGACTCTAAATTTAAAATCTGCACTGGTACCTCGAATCGTCCGTCTGGAGCAGCTGAAAACACATCCAGACGGATTTGCATGTTTTTGCGATGGAGGTTGCGTGAAAGCACGCAGGCCGCCCCCTCAAACTTCACTCTCAGTGGAGGGCTTGCGCATGGACATCCAGCCAGTGTCGGGCAGGCAATGCTGGGCATGACGCTGAGGGGTGATGGCTGAAGGCGTTAAGGTGCTTATGGAGGAGCATTCCGACGCCTCCTCCTGAAGGAGTTGCTCCGTCTCGCCGTCATCCAGCGAAGCGCTGCTCGCCTGGAGCGAAACGGTGTCCGTGCGCATGCAGGTGTGCAGGCCCCCCCGTGACGGCTTGACTTGTTTGAGATCATCCCAGTAAAGCTCCTCGGTGGACAGAAGGCAAACGCCCTCCACAATACGGATCTTCTCCTTCGTGTACCCTCCATCCACACCACCCTGGACATGAAAAGAAACAGTTAGTCAGAGACGGTCTGTCTGTATGCGAGCGGTCTGAAGGGCGGATCCAGATCCGGACATGCTCACACTGTTCAACACCTCCGACATTTTTCGATGATCTAGCTTTGTTTTCAATCACAGTTTACTGTACGTTCAGGATGGAGGGCAACAAGCAATTATTCGTTCAAAGCCAAACCACTCGCACGCAATTCAGATCAATGTTAAGAGACTCAGCGACCACATTTCCTTAACACTTTTCATGCACCGATAATGATAACCTGTACCCTGATAACATGAGAAGCTGTCCACTGGAAGTGACCGCCGTTCCCCGAAAGGGTTAACAGACCTCGGTGGAAGTTTTTCTGTCTAATTTTGCCGTTTTCTTTTTTTACCCTATTAAAAGAACTCAACATCAGTGCGTGGGGTTCTTCACACATGCTAATTGATTCTCAGGAAAGAAGAAGAGTAAATGAATCCAAAGCCTCAAACAATTGGAAGCCAATGTTCAAGGATGATTGTCCTCCTGTCCTTCAAGATGTCACCTTGAGATAGGACAGAAGGAAAATCTTTCGAACACAATAGAAATTAACACACGTACAGAAATAGATGACGAAGTCAGTGGGTGTTTTGGGGGGCCCGATAGTAAATATTATTCAGAATGGATGTGAACTAGATACGTTATCCAAGAGACCAAATGGATCTCTGGAATTTGTCACTCCTGCTTCCGGCAGGATTAATTTGCATTAATACAGACTTGATAATAAACTACTTGGCCTCAGCAAAAGTTTGGGATAAGATTGTACAGCCGGCTCAAAAAACTTTGTTAGTCACTCTCACTCTACCAAACATCTAAAAGAAATCTAGATAAGCATGCCCTCAAAAAGCTTTGACACAGCAGTCTGGTTGTCTACAATCGAGTAGAAAAGAAGGAAAACAAGTGGATGCGGTGTAACTACCTCTCCACATTAGGACTCAAAAGATAAAGGGGGAGAGGGAGTTGTAGGGATGAGAGAGCTGCAGGGAGCAAAAGAGAGGCAGGAAAAGATGAGTGTGCCGGTGTGGGGAGCCAGCGTTTCGAGATTTTATTTTGCTATTAAAACTGATCTCGGTGATCAAGAATCTAACAGTTCAAACCTCAAGTCCACTCGGCAAAATCTTTTAAAATATTCGCTTAAGTACCTCTTTCTTATATCGGAGTTGATTATATATTGGAGGCTTCTGCGAGGCCTCAATCTTGACTTCTTGCGTGGAAGTCCGGTATGAAGGGTTGCTGTAGGTCAGGTTGCTAACGCCTGGGTCGGCGAACTTTGACTTTTTGTGTCTGTTGGGGAAACAGAGATACAACATGCAGAACTTGATGGAAGTTGTGTATTAAATATGATACAAATATTACTGTCAGTACAGAATGTAAAAGTGATGTCCAATGAGGGACTCACCGGTAAATAATAAAAGCAACGATGAGAATCAGAATAGCCAGTATGGTCAAAACGCCTCCAATCACATAGCTGATATGAAGTCCTTCCCCTGTAACATCGTGTACATGTTAACTGGTCACATTGTGCATGCTAGACTTGTCCACAAAAAAACAAAAACAAAAAACAAATCCTGAATACCCACCGTGGGGAGCAGTGACCACATTACTCTGTAGGCACCCTTCGACATTGAGGTTCTTGTCAGTGCAGCTGTGAACAAAATTATGAATACAACTTGAGAAAGCAAAAGGAGCATTTTGTGTCTTTATAATCCCTTGTGACCAATGTTCCCTCCACTTTGACCTCTCATAAATAATGGAAAAAAATGCCCTTGTCACCTGATTCCTAAAATGAAACGAAAGAGCCCCATTGAAGGGGCTCGTAAACTACGCCCACGTTTGGACTTCCTGAATGGAGCGGTCCGCGTGTTGCCTGTTGCACCAGGTCAGCAGTGAGCGAGTGTATGTGTGTCAATGTAGACTTCATACAGAACAACTGAGTGTGCACCCTCGGTTGCACTATTCAAACTGGAATGGTGTGGTGTCCTGTTTGTAGATTAAACTGGGGTGGCAATCAAGGAATAACTGTAGAAATGTAATTTGTGTGCCAGCGTCACCGTGTGCAACTTACAGGGAACATTGATTGTGTCCTAATAAGGTCAAAAATGAGATGAGGTTACATTTTTGGGGACATACTTGACTCCTGGGGGTCCTCTTTGGGGGGTTTCTGTTGGAGCTTTGGGGATCTTGTTCGGGACAGGGGTGCTGCTAGTTTCTCTGCTGGGAGAAGTGGGGATGAAGCCTGCAACTGATAAAGAGATGCGGAGCGTGCACTTGTAAGTCATACATTCGCTATCCAAACATTGCCCATAAAAGAATTGACTGCAAGCACTGCAGAAATGTCAGCCACTCACCGGTGGAGCACGGTCGTCCGTCCGGCTCGTCTGGGCATGCGCAGACAAAACTGTTGGTCTTGGCAAAGCATAGGTGAGTGCAGCCTCCATTGTTCACCCCGCAGAGGTTAGTACCTGCCAAACGAGGAGGGACGTTTCATACAAGCACACAAAAAAAAAAAGAAAATAAAATCTTCTAGTTCATTTCAAAGTGACTTTTCCAAGCCTTTTTGGACAAATAGAGCTTTGCAAACCGGAGGGACGTTTCATACAAGCACACAAAAAAAAAAGAAAATAAAATGCTTCTAGTTCATTTCAAAGTGACTTTTCCAAGCTTTTTGGACAAATAGAGCTTTGCAAACCATGTGCCCTTTAGTTAAAGGTGCTATCAAAACATGGTATACCTCTGCTGTTTCGGCATTTGGACAAACAAACGAAGTCTTCTGCCACAAGAGCGCATCTCTTACCGGTCTGCCTGTTAGGTGATACCACTATAATGTCCATGAGACCCTCAACATTGGCCAGCACGGTTTCCTTGTTACGCCCAGTGTGTTTGTCCACCCGCTGGATGGACTTTGTCTGCCAATCAGTCCAATAGATCCAACGGTCTTGCTGCGAGAGTCGGGAGAAAGGGGTTAGAGGGGAGGACACCGGCTTCAACTGGGGAAACCAAAGGGAGAAGAAGAGAGGAAAGGAAAACACAGACAAGGAAAGGGGGAATGGGAGGAATAAAGGGAGGGGGTAGGGAGAAGAAGGAGGAAGAAAAATGAGGGTCAGAGTGGAAAGGAAGAAGAAATGGTCAAGTCAAATGAGCCGAGTATGAACTGGAGAACCAGCAGATGACCGGTGACCAGAGTTACACGGTGAGCGGACACGTGAGAGAGCAGGTGAGTGACGGAGGCAGCCATGAGGAAGGGGCGGTCCAGTGATTGCTAGCTGGGGGACGGGGGGGG
>NW_017805496.1:829835-847436 GCF_001891065.2 Hippocampus comes | reverse complement strand
CAGAGAGGTTGGGGGAAGGGCTACCTGTGTTAGGGCAAAGGGGTGGGACACTGGGCTAACGAGGATCTGACGCAATTTCCCATTCAGGTCCGAACTCTCAATCCTGTCCAAGTGGGCATCAACCCAAAAAATCCTGCAGAAAATAACACAGATTTATCATTGCATTTTAAGTGAAGAGTTGCAAGGACACAACTATGATTTACAGTACAGGCAGAGTAAAGATAGGATGGTGTCGATTAAATCACAAGGGTTCTACATTAAAAAAAATAAATAAAATTTACATTAAAATTATTCTAGATAAGCAAATAAGTCGTTTCTCTCGGACATTTCTCTGTGGGCATGAAGACATAGAGTCAGAACAGCATTTTCTAAGAATAAATGCAGTCTCTGACCTTCGTGTGTCATAGTCTAAGGTGAGTCCATTGGGCCAGCCGAGGTCAGTATTGATGAGAACTTTGCGGTCTGTGCCATCCAAGTGAGATCGCTCGATTTTTGCGATATGACCCCAATCAGTCCAGAATAGGAACCTGCGCACACGAGGCTAAACTGGTGAGATGAGAAGCAAAACAAGCGCTCATATGTTCATATATCTGGTGTGAAATACAAATGTTGTCTTTGGATCTCACCCTTTGCTTGGGAACACCGCAATGGCTCTGGGTTCATCCAAACTGTTGTTGACGAGGACTTTGCGGCTGGTGCCGTCAATGCGCGCCACCTCAATGGTGTTTCGTCCGGTGTCGGTCCAGTACATGTTTCTGGCCACCCAGTCCACGGCCAGCCCGTCTGTGGTCTTTAGACCCTGGTTGATGACAGTCTCCATGCCACTGCCGTCAAGGTTTGATCGTCTAAAAACAACAAGTCAAAAATGATAAATTATCTACGCAAAACATGCATGTATTATTATTACCCAAACAAACTGTCGCAGAATTTTAGACCGATACCTTATCACATCCAAGGCGACATCAGTGTAGTACAGTTTTGCATCGACACTGTCATAGTCTAGCGAAATGACGTTGTGCAGTTCAGGCACGGGGACGTGCACGTCTGTGTGATCGTTGGTGTCCAAGGAGATTCTCCGCACGCTGACGCGGTTGGAGAAGACGAGAAAGGTTTCGGGCGAGTCGTCACAGGATCTCCCGTCTCCCTTCAGCAGGATGCCGGTGGGACAAGCGCAGGAAGTACCGTTGGGGCGAGGAAGGCACAGGTGCGTGCAGCCGCCGTTCCTCCTGCCACACTTATTGAACCCTGAGGAGGACACGGGAGGGAGGCAATGATGCTAATGAAGGCGAGATCGTGGCTGGAGAGCTTGGCTTGAACACTTCTGATCTCAACGCCTTCAAATTTCTCATGAGTAGGAGAGAGATTGTGAGGCCGGGCATGTCTGTTCGTATAAACGGCAGGTAAGTATCATGTCCAGACGTCTCCAAATGTTTGAACTTTGGACTAAGCAATAATTCGTAGTTGCTATTGTTTGGTTCCTTCACAGAAGACTCACCCAGAGCCCTCTCTCTGTCCACGGCTTGAATGTCCATCAGGCCCGGCAGGTTGGCGCGAACAGTGATCGTGTTGGCGCCAGAATTCTTGTCGGCCCGCTGGATGCTACGACTCTGCCAGTCCGTCCAATAGATGTGAGACCCCAAGAGGGTTAAGCCATACGGGTGCTGGACTGGTGTCACAAGGGTGTGGCGGTTTTGGCCATTCAGATCAGCAGCCTCGATGCGCTACAGAGGACAGGAGAGTAGATGAAACGCTTTCAGATGTAAATGTTTACTTCGGATCCCTGTGGTCTTTCCGTCTTGTATTTTGTAACATTATTTTTAAAGGCTAAGCAAACTGACTAAGCCGTTATTCATTTCTAACTACCGTAATTTCCGGACTATATGCCGCGACTTTTGTCACACGCCCTGCGGTTTATTTAATGAAGCAACCTATGTAAAGATTTTTCTTGTGGCCGCCAGGGAGCGCTCGAGCATAAAATGTCAGAGTCAGACAAGTTGATATACTGTATACAGTGTCGAGGAAGACGCTAACATCTGTCACACTGAAAACAACCGGCCACGAGAGGGCGCATTTGACCTGTGTTTTGGGCTGCATCGCATCCACCAAGGATTATTATGCCCCCCCCCCAAAAAAAAACAAACCCTCCAGAAAGACATTGTCATTAAAGTTGACACGAAAGCATAGATGGTAGAAAGCCTAATGAAGAAATGGTTGACCGAGTGTTACGGCAAGCGAGGATTTTTTTCACAGGAAAAAAAAAAAAAAAGGATTACTCGACGGCGAACGGTGACTTTTATGGTTTTTTAATCACTGCTGTGATGCTGCTACAGGCACTATTTGGAAAGAAAAGTTAAGGGATGTTTTTAAAACTTTGAAAACGTTTTGAGATATCATCCAAATATATCTCCCAGCCTTCACAAATTTCTTGGAGCTGACTGTGAAGCGACTACACAAGCGCAACAAAGTCATGCGCGAGGAGTCAACGCTTACCTCAGTGTGAGCATCAGCCCACAATAACTGTGAGCCAGCCATGTCTATCCACCAAGGATTATTATGCCCCCCCCCAAAAAAAAAACAAACCCTCCAGAAAGACATTGTCATTAAAGTTGACACGAAAGCATAGATGGTAGAAAGCCTAATGAAGAAATGGTTGACCGAGTGTTACGGCAAGCGAGGATTTTTTTCACAGGAAAAAAAAAAAAAAAAGGATTACTCGACGGCGAACGGTGACTTTTATGGTTTTTTAATCACTGCTGTGATGCTGCTACAGGCACTATTTGGAAAGAAAAGTTAAGGGATGTTTTTAAAACTTTGAAAACGTTTTGAGATATCATCCAAATATATCTCCCAGCCTTCACAAATTTCTTGGAGCTGACTGTGAAGCGACTACACAAGCGCAACAAAGTCATGCGCGAGGAGTCAACGCTTACCTCAGTGTGAGCATCAGCCCACAATAACTGTGAGCCAGCCATGTCTATGGCAAGACCGTTGGGCCATCCTAGGTTGTTACTGATGAGGACCACTCGATCTGACCCATCCATTGCTGAGCGCTCCAGCTTCGCATGTTCGCCCCAGTCGGACCAGTACATGTAACTGTAAGAGATCCACGGATAGGTTACGCCGAGACGTAAACACGGAAATCAAAAAACAAGATGCGTCTTCAGAGGCTTGATCACAGTAGTCAGCCTTTTTGGCAATAAGAATGCTAAGTAGAAAATCTGTCATGCTCACCCCATCTCATGGTAAAGGGCAATGGCGCGAGGGCTGTCCAGGTTTTGCCACACCAGAACTTTTCTCATGGAGCCATCCAGATTAGCAACTTCGATCCGGTTGGTTCCTGTATCAGTCCAGTAAATCTTTCGGCCTACGGCATCCACTGCTAGACCATCAGTTGTCATCAATCCTGCAGAGAGAGAAGTAGGTGGAGCTAGTCACACTGAAACTTGCTGCACTTAAGTTATCAACAGCAGTCCTGCTCACCTGTCGAAATGATGTCTTCTTTGGCAGTTCCATTTATGTTGGCTCTGCTGATTCTTTTAAGTGTACTATCTGACCAGTACACCTTCCCTGCAGAAGATACAAACGACAACATTGTCAAAATGCACGCTCTACTTTCCTAAAACTTGAGCTCAGCTCACGACATTTTACTTCTTTGACAGGACACACAAACCATCTTGCGGGTCGACTCCAATAGCAATCGTGTTTTTCATGGAACTGTTGACAGCAAGAACCACATCAGCGAAATATGGAATGTCCAAAGACACCATTCGAATGTCCGTCCTCCGTGC
Organism: Hippocampus comes; assembly: GCF_001891065.2. NCBI lineage: Eukaryota > Metazoa > Chordata > Actinopteri > Syngnathiformes > Syngnathidae > Hippocampus > Hippocampus comes. The sequence goes on along the minus strand of NW_017805496.1, from coordinate 843,648 downwards.
AAAGATCAGGAAGCTGTTCATCCCTGTTTGAAAAAATTAATAACGGGGAGTTGGAAATGTAATTGTTTTTTGTATTTATGAAAAATACTGCAACAAATTGTCACAACCAAGAGGGTGCTGGAGGTGAGGAAAAAGATTTTCATACCGGGCGTGCAGGTCTTTCCATCTGCCTGAAGGTTGATGCCAGTGGGACAAGAACAGCTGTAGGCTTTGGGAGCAGGAGCCAGAAGACAGAGGTGACTACAGCCTCCGTTATTCACCGCACACGGGTTGTGTACTACAAGTGGAGAAACTAGAATTCAGCTCAAACATTAAATTAGGCTACGCTGGGTATCATCATCTTTTGTGAAGCGTTCAGCGGGACATTTAGTACCTAACCATACCTGAATGAGTTCAAAAATGAATAAATGACCAAACAACATGGAGGACAATATTGATGTTTTCTCTACCCAGCCATCTATTATAACAAAATAGCAGAAAATGGCATGTTTACTATCTTGGCATCAGAGCCACCGACTAAAATAAATAAATAAATAAATAGAATACAATAAAATAAATAAATAAATAAATAACATTTTTAGACACGTTTGTTGCTTGACTCAATAGAATACAATAAAATAAATAAATAAATAAATAAATAACATTTTAGACACGTTTGTTGCTTGACTTGCCTGTCAGGTCCACATTAACGATTCAGCAACAACAGAAAAAAACTGTTGCACTCTGAATATAGAGCAGATTTGCCAACGTCGACAGTGACATGGACATCAAACAAGTTGTTTCAAGCAACGGCTGACTACAAAATATTTAATACACTACATTTGCTGGCTAAATATAAGCTTGCTGACTTCCTGTCCCCATTTAAAAAGTGTCAAAAATGAAATGCGCCATTCTGAAGTACTCACACGGTTGGACAAGTGAACAACCCCCCCCCCCCAACACACACCTGTTTCACGGTGTCTCTGGAACATGTGAATATCCATGAGGTTCTCCAGGTTTTCTGCAAGCGTGTGCCGTCCCAAGCCGGTGAGCTTGTTTGCACTCTGGATGCTCTTGGACTGCCAGTCAGTCCAGTACAGCATGTCTTCATGGACAGTGAGACCAAAGGGGTGAGGCAGCTGACTGCCAATCAGAACCTGCATGGGACGGGTGTGTAAGATTAGTCATTATTCAAACAAAACCAGGTTCTGGATTTTTCACATTTAGTTTAGATTTCGGTGCAAATCAAAACTTACAGAACAGAAGCCTCCCTTACCTGTCGGTCAGATCCATCCAAGTTTCCAAACTCAATTGTTTTCATGCCAGCATCGGCCCAATACAGGCGTTTCGTCTCATAGTCAATGGCAAGCCCATTGGGCCACGTCAAGTTGGAAGAGATGATGACCATGCGACTTGAAGAGTCCATCCCGGCACGCTCAATCTTTGGGTTGGCGCCCCAGTCAGTCCAGTACATGAAACTATGGAGAAAAGACGTCTCTTTGCGAATGTCCTGTCACAAAAACTCTCTCATACTCTTCACATTTCCTTGAAGTATCTCACCCTCCAACAGGGTCGACAACAATGTCCCTGGGCCGGTCAAGGTTCTCCCATATGAGTACAGTCCGCATGCTCCCATCTGCATTAGAAACTTCAATACGATCTGTACCTGGATTAAAAAATAAATAAATAAAAATGGCATGATACAGTAGGGAAAGCACTGTTGCATATTTATATTTTCACAGTGTAAAATGAATATTCTGATTCAGTACTGTATTATTTTCTGTGTAACGTTTTAAAACTGGGTTGGGTTGGTTACCAGCATCAGTCCAGTAGAGTTTGTTGGTGACCCAGTCAATAGCCAAACCTGCTGGACTCTCCAGACTGGTGTCCACCACCACCTGCAAGAGCAAAATAAAAGACGCTTTTAAACTCATTCATGGAAGTCAAGACTTGGAGCCTTCATCTCAGTTTGTTCTTCTCTTATTTTTAGTCACAATGTTTTTAGTTATGGAGCCGTCTGTATCCTTTGAGGGTGTTTCATCATGCTGTGTGTGGACGCTGGCTAAAATCTCAGTCGCCCAAGATTTTAAAAAAGGCACTTCTTCGTCTCTAGGTGGCGGTATTGCACCAGACAACTTCGAACTGCCTTGTTGAATGTGGACGCTGAAGGAAAGGGAATTTCTGGTCCATTCAAGACTGACTTTTGCTTACTTCCTGCTTGCTGCCATTCCAGAGGGCTCTGTTGATGGAGTCAGTGGTGACATCAGTCCAGTAGATGTAGCCGTCTCTGGCATCCCAGTCCAGTGCCACGGCATTGCGCACATCAGCCAGAGGGATGACATCATCGGACATATCCTCTGTGTCGAAGCTGATTCGTCGGATGTCCGTCCTTCGGGCAAAAAGCAGGAACTTGTCAAGACCTGATTAAAGACCAAAGGTCTTCTGTCAGTCTTCTATTTTAAACAATGGGTCAAGAAAAAAAAAACAATAACACACTGACATGTAGGAAATGTACACAACTCATGAATTACCATTGTTATTGCACAACAATACTCTGGTTTATCGAATTAAATACAAAAATACACACACAATACACAATCTTTTTTTTTTAAATTAGCCATTAAAGTGCATAATGAAAAGACAAGGATAACTTGTGAACTCACTGTTTGCACAGTTGCTGTGGTCCACCTTCTTAAAACCAGTTGGACAAGCGCAGGTGTAGGTCTTGTTGCCAGGGAGACACAAGTGGCTGCAACCGCCATTGTTAGCACCGCAGCGGTTCTTGCCTCCTACAAAAGAAAGGAACATTTGGAAAATGTCTTTGTCAAAATCAAATCGACACAGCGGCTTTGTGGATGTACGTTTCACGCGTTAATATCGCTGCGCATTTCAAACACAGCCACACAGTTGAAGAACTACTTTGTTACCGCGATAAACGAGGCGACTGACCTTCAGGTTGCCTCTGGGGGTGCAAGGTGTGGATATCCATTGGGAAGTGCAGTTTGTTACGGATAATCTCTTGGTTCTTGCCGGTAAATTTATTGGCACTGTTGATGCTTTTCGTGTGCCAATCAGTCCAGTAGAGGCTGTCCTCAAACACGGTGATGGCAAACGGGTGAGGCAGGCCTAAGGAGGAAAACGAATGAATAGTCAGAAAAGCTGGTAATGTGTCGATCGCGGGAGGTTGCTTGATCGAAAAGTACATCTTTGGTCAAAAACGTTTGGGCACCCCTGCTCTAGATGAACAGAATAGATGTCAAATCGAATATTCACTTAGTCTGTAAAGTGAGTGTTGAAGAAAAAAAAAAATCTTCTGATCTTTTCAACACGGTCAGATCCAGGTGTGTGGCTTGGCTGCCTGTGTGTTTTTCTGATCGTATCTTAACATGAGGGTGACAAATAATACACCCGCTTCCCTCCGCTGAATCACAAAAGCCCAAAGAGGCAACTAGTTTTGTCATGGTCACCTTCCTCCATGTCATCAACACATACTCCTCGTTCCCTCTGCTCTTGTTCTTTCCGGGACAGCTGGATGAGCAGCTGCGAGCCAACGGGGCATCAAGCGCCGGCATCAAGCCTTCACAGTAATGTCCCCTTTAACCTACATGTGGCACCTCTCACCGCTCTCACACCACCGCAGAGTCGGTCACACTCTCCCCCCACTGATCACCGATAGTAGCAATGAGCAAGCATCGCTTCCAGATGGACATAAATTTGCTTGATCGTAGCGCAAGAGATTACATCGCTAACTCTTGCGTGTGTGTGTGTGTGTGTGTGTGTGTGTGTGTGTGTGTGTGTGTGGTCTTAGTTCTTTTAACTACATTTGACTTTGTACTTGACTACAGTTCATGGCGATCAAACGGTTGCCAGAGTAAATTACGGTATTTTCTTTCAGAAACCGCAAAGCATTGATGATATGCAATAACTCACGTTTAATCAACAGAGCAGCATCGCGCAGAGTGCTTAGCGCAACTGCCTGACATTTCTGGACTATGGGGGGGGGGGGCGAAATGGGTGGGTGGTGCTGGTTTATTCTTCATGGATGTACTAGTGTGGATTTGCTCCGCATACTTCAACTTCGTCCCACATTCCCCCCCCCCCCCCCAAAAAAAAAAAATGACATTTATAGATGTGAATGGCTTTTTTCGATGGGAAAGGCTCCAGCTCTAAAATATGAGGAGCGCAATATTTTTTTCAGCTCAGTAGGCCATGCATTTCCAGTCGACTGTAAATAACAACTACGATAATAAAAAACATGCTATATTCATAATGTACCACTCTGACCTTGTCAAACAAAACTGATATCATTACTTCAGTGTGGACGTTTTGATGCAGTGCTTGTTTGCAAAGGGCCTCATTAGATTGAGCAGATGTAGATAAAGTCGTGTCAAGTTAGCTTCGGATCAATAACAGGACAAATGCTACAGAAAGCATGAGACTGATTTTTTTTTTTTTTTTTTTTTTTGCGAACAAAATGTCACGTTTAAGCTTGTCAGGGAGACCTTTCCACAAGGGGGCGCTGTTCAGTTGCTCTATCGTCCACTTCCGAGGACACTTCGTGTCACATGTAGAAAACGACTCACGGTAACAGAGGTGGGTTTTTTTTTTTTTTTTGCACTGAACAATATCTTAAGGCACATATACTTCCAAGATCAAGTTGACAACCAAAGAACCCTCATCTTGCCTTTCCCGCCCCCCACCCTCCCACAACCTGGGGGTCCACAGGTGTGTAGGCTGGCAAAAGATTAAACCGCCACACCCGCCCACTGTACAGCTCCGGGAACTTGGCACACATCCAGCGAAAGCACACAACCACACGGCGACGCGCGCGCGCGCTCGCACGCGCACACGCCAACATGCAACATCAATGTACTGTAAGTGCAGGGAGATACTCATTAACATTCTTTGGCACAGCAGCCCGGGGAGTTGAAATGAGCGGACACACACGCACGTCCCATTTGTCCCGTGTGTTGTCTGAGCAAACAGCGGCTCTGGAGAGCGGACAGGGCCAATTACAGCCTTTTATCCTCAGAGCACACATCATTAAGGAGTGCTCGCACGGACAATGGTGCGTGCACGCGAACGCAAACACGCCGGGCGCCTCGCGCACACTTGAACAATCTTGACTGATGTCACTGGTGTGCTTTCAGGACTGATAAAAACTTGAGAAAAAAAAAAAAGACTTTCAATTATAAACGTGCCAACTGACTTGGTCAATAGCCCAAATTAAGATCAAATTCTAAGGAATTAATGGACCAACAACCATATTCTTTTTTTGTAGATCTTTCTTCCACTAAGTTTTAGGAGCTCTATTGAGTTTTGTCTGCACACACACACACACACACACGCACGCACGCACGCACGCACGCACACACACGCACACAGGTGGCTTTGCCCCCATTTATCTTTCTCCCCTGCGAAACTAGCACAAAGAAACACGTGGGTCTGGCATCACATTGCTTTCATTGCACGGCACGAAATTGTTCCAGGATTTAATTGTCGAAATCTAAAATTTGAAGAGATGAAAGTGAGACAAGGGATCAATATTCTGCCGGCTCACATCTGTGGTCGCCAGATTCCTAATTTAGCATTCACCAACAAACTGAGGCATGCGTTTTGTGTCATGTGTTCTTTTGTCAGTAAAAGAGGCATTCATGTGCCTTTTCATGCAAATACCATGCTAATTACATAGTCTAATGTGTGTGTGTGTGTGCGTGTGTGTGTGTGTGTGTGTGTGTGTGTGTGTGTGTGTGTGTGTGTGTGCACAATGTGTGTAACAGTCTAAAGAGGTCAAGGATACGAATGCTGATCTTTCAGTACAAAGCATTCCACATGAAAACGGAAAGTTCCAGGCAACACGCGACTATCAAAGTACATTTTATCATCCCAGAGAGGAACCATATGGAAACAATGTTTATTTATGTTTACCTTGGTTGATGACAGCTTTACGATTACGTCCATCCAGATCTGCTCTTTCAATGACATGGTGCTTGGCGTCCACCCAGTACATGCGGTGGCCGGCATAGTCGATCGTTAGGCCATTTGGCCAGAACAAGTGAGTGTCGGCAATGACCCGTCGATTCGAGCCATCCATATTGGCGTATTCGATGCGGGGCGTGTTGCCCCAGTCGGTCCAGTAGATTTTACTGAGGGTAGAAAAAAAAAACATTAGATGGCTGTTTAAACCTCTGGGACAAGAGACGAACAGAATTGGTTATATCTGCGCCGCTATAGACGAAAATAAAACTGTGCTCACGGTGGCCATATTCGATTACTTTCAGATGTCTGTAACGCTGCCTAATACTAAGTGTTCTAGCTTGACATGTTTCTATAGCTTCATCTGGCATGCTCTTTCCTGCCACTGCGACATAGAGTCACGTCAGGGAGCCTTAAAGCAAACTGCGTCTTGTATGAAGTCTTTGCTCCCTCCACACAGGCACTTGCCTGTGGGCGCTGCAGTGCTGCCAAACCCTAATCCCCGCTCCTGGAACTGCACGACAACTGGGACACATCCAGAGAGGATTGTGCGCACATTGGAAACCATCTGCTGTGACTCAGTTTAGTGTGTGTGCGCTTGAGCTCTTACCCTTCTATAGGGTGCAGCGCAATGGCCCGCGGCTTCTCCATGTTCTGCCACAGCAGCACCTTGCGATGAGTCCCATCGAGGTTGGCCACCTCGATGCGGGATGTCCCGGAATCTGTCCAGTACAATTTGTCATGGATCCAATCAATGGCGAGTCCACCTATTTGAGAGAAAAATGTTCTCTGCTTAAATAAATAGAAAAAGGAATCTTTTAAGCAAGACAGTGTGATAACTGCATTTCGCTTGTCAGATTTGAACCAAGAAAGACAGGAAGCATTGCAAAACAATGAGCGTATTTTGCGCACAATATAGCACACCTTACGCAAAGCATTCAATTTTCCCAAAAGCTGACAGTGCGCCCTCTAATAATTTAAATGTTTCATGTCCGTGTTTGTGTCCAGTTCTCATTGTTCCAGCTGCAACGGTTGTGAAGGCTCTCTATAAATAAAGCGTTATTGTATTGTATTCGCTTTAGCGTAGCACCATCTAGTGGAGGCGTAGCACAACCGCAGCCACTATGAGTTTCTCTTATATGCGCCTTATAATGCAGAAAATATGGTCAGTGGCAAAGAGAGAGAAAATGAGAAACACACTGGAGGAAGACAACTGGAACATATAAATAATATTGACGTGTATTATTGTTTTATTTTTTTTTTTAAGCGGCCAGTACCCACCTGGGCTCTCCAGGCCAGTTGAGACGACCTCTTCCACATTGGACCCATTGAGGTTGGCCTTCATAATTCGGTCCAGCGTCACGTCTGACCAGAAAACGAGCTCTTGGCTGTGATGGAAGTCGAGAGCGATGGCATTCTCAAGGTTGTTGAGCAGCAGCGTGTATTCGGAGCGGTGCGGCAGAACCTGACGGATATCGATTCGATTGGCAAATAACAGCACCGGCTCTGGACCTGTCAAAATAGATCCATAAATAAATAAATAGGTCAGAAAGATAGACAGGAATGGAAATATTGTGGAACATCAAAATGGCAAAAAGCTCAGATCTTTTTTTTTTCAGTTCAGTGGAAGGTTCAGTGCATCTGACAGTCAGTCAGGATTTGGGTTTAACTTCCTTCTGCAACAGAGTAATGGTCTGATGTACCAGAACTCAATCCAAATCTATTCCAGACCTTCAGAATATGTTGCATGGCCCTCGAGCCAGCGAGTGGATAGAGTTACTGCTGAGGAAAATGTAAACAATACGCAACAAGGTTTTTTACTTGTGGTCAAACCGTGGTCAGTTCTTTGCAATATTTTGTCAAGGTGACGGGACGGTGGATCTTTACCCAGCGCCTTGCAGCTACGCTTGTCAGGCCGCAGCTCATATCCTTGAACGCACCAGCACTGGAAGCCGCCTTCGACGTTGGTGCAGCCCTGGCTGCAGTAGCCTTCTTCAGCACACTCGTCCACATCTGGAACACAGCATAGAGACAAAGGAAAGTGACCGTAAGACGTCACGTTAAAACCTCTGGAGGGTTCAAAAATCATTCAAGGGTCATGCAAATGAACGCTGAAGTGGTCAAAGAAGGATTTGCACTAAATGTGATTTGCATTGCGTCGTTTCATAACAGTGTTTTGACACTGATTAGCCGCAAACTTAGGGGTGCTGGCAAAAAAAAAAAAAAAAAAAAGCACATGAGCTTTATGACAAATTCAAAACAGAATCATACTGACATGCTTTAAATTTTGGGGCCCCCTCATGAAGATAAATAAGGGAAACAAAATACTACAAACATCCGAATGAAAAGCAGCTCATCATCAATGTTTTTTTTTGTTTATTTATTTTCTTATTTTTAACAGTTTGACCGTGTCAATTAAAACATTATGAGCGTTATTATTTTGACAACAGCAGACATTTTGATGTAGCCCTTGCCTCGGATCTTTCTCTTTTTGTTACATCATTAACTACGCATCCTATCATTTGCAGTTCCATCCATCCATCCATTTTCTGATCCGCTTTATCCTCACAAGGTTGCCAGCCACGCTCACAGCTTGGGAAAATTTGGAGGGTTCAATCAGCCTGCCATGCATGTTTTTGGAACGTGGGAGGAAACCAGAGTACCCGGAGAAAATCCACGCAGGCACGGGGAGAACATGCAAACTCCACACAGGAAGGCCGGAGCTGGAATCGAACCCGGGACCTCTGCACTGTGAGGTCGACGCGCTAACCACTCGATTACCGGGCCGGCCCTCATTTGGAGTTCCATATGTTAATAGCCACGAGATATTTTTGTCTCGCTGTTCAACACCTAAACGCTCAGGTTTCAGGAATGTGTAATGACATGCAACATAACAACTGCCCAGTCATTGGTGTGTCATTGATATCAAATGTAGGTACACACACACACGCACACACACACACACACACACACACACAAATACCCTGGCAGGATCTGCCGTCCTCCATCAGTCGGTATCCGGTGTGACAGGTGCACTGGACCAGTCCTCGGACCATCTGACACTTCTGGGAGCAGCCGCCGTTATTCTGGTTGCAGTTGCCGTCACTGGAGCGCGGACCTGGTTAGGAACATTCAAGGATCCCAAACATTGCAGACTAACTTAGACATACAGCATTGTCATGAGTATTTGTGTTCATTGTTTCACCCGGGAGGTGAGGATGATACTTCTTTTTTTTTAGTCAAGCTGTGATGGAAATGCTCAAGTTATTAGCGACTCTCTAAAATGTTCTTTCACACCGTAAGTTGGAATTGTGCAAAAAAAGTAATTACACACGTTTCACACCGTTGACACTCACGGGGCGTCTAACATTTTCCAAGATGTCAAAAACAAGGTGTAATATTCCAAGTGTGGTAAGCTTAGTTAAAGATTCATTTGAGAGAGAGAGAGAGAGAGAGAGAGAGAGAGAGAGAGAGAGAGAGAGAGAGAGCCATGTTCACAATTTAACAACCGCTAAATAGAGCCTAAATAGTTTCCGCCTGCTCCAAATGTCAACTTACGACATTCATGGTGTGGCAGTTCATCGGTCCCGTCTTCACAGTCGTTGACCTCATTGCACACCTTCCTCTGGCCAATACAGCGCCCATTCCCACATTGGAACTGGTCTGGAGCACAAGGTGACGTCCCTGCGGGGACACCAACAGGAACCTCTTTTCATTGTGTGTTGACATAACAAGCCACTGAATACAGCAAGACTCCTCAAAGTTGTTTGAGATGTTCCCACTGGGATGACCCAATTTCTTTCTGTCCCTGTGCACTCTCACTCTTCAATTTTCAGAAAGCAGTGGGAACAGAATGTAGGTTGTCCGGCAAAAAATGTTCAACTTAAAATACCGCATTTTCCGCACTACAAGACGCTTCGGAATATAAGGTGCACCTTCAGTGAATGACCTATTTTAGAACTGTTTTCCTATATCGGGCGCACCGCATTATAAGGCGCATGGAATAGAAGCAAAAATAGTGGCTGGGGTTGTGTTATGCATCCACGAGATGGCGTTACGCTAAAGGGAATACAATACAATACAGCTTAATTTAATTTTCACAACTGCTGTAGCTGTAACAAAGCGCTTCACAGAACACTTAAAATACTATGTCCAAAAAGTCAGAATATTGATCCATATATAAGGCATATACAGTAAGGCGCACTGTCGGCTTTTCAGAAAACTGAATGTTATTAGCTGCGTGTTATAGTACGTTAAAATACGGCATTCTCTTGCATTACTCTCTTTTTGCAAACATCCCTGACCTCACTTATGATTACCTCTCCCTTAAGAAGAACACTTTCAGAAATTAAGACTTGTATTGTCTTAAATTAGTGCATAAGGATTCCACACATTATCTCCGATGCAAAACTCACTGCTGAGTTAATTACTACACTGGCTCTGTATTAGTGGCTCATAGAATTAAATTACCACGAAGTATTTAAGTATATACAGACTGAGAGACATAATGAATCAGTATACATGTATACATGTATTTAATTAAATCCAGATTAGATAGTATAGCTATGTGTGCTGTACATCACAGACAACACAGTGGATGAGTGCATGACTGTTGCCTAAACTTGCCTTACATGAAAAGTGTTTGTTAAATTTAAATCCCTTGTGTGGGATTTCTTGTGGTACTCGTGCCACCTCTCCCAGTCCAAAAAACATCTACTTGGACATGAGAGTGGAGAATAAAGTCTCACATTGTCAGGTTTATTTACCTGATTGCAAAGGTCCAAAAATAACGTTTCAGTTGTGTTTTTGGCCCCAGGCAAGCAACTCATTGGAGGCATTACAATTTTGGGCTTGAAAGCTTTGAAAGACTCTGTAATCTTCATTGGCAAGTCACAACTTGTGAGTGTTTGCTCTCAAGCAGGTTGTGCTCAGCAGCCAGAAATGGCATGAGGAGAGTCAGGCAACGGCACAAGCAACTATTAAACTACAAGCAAGAGAAGCCAGGGCTGAGTGATAATTCGTCGCTCAAGACAAGTCTGACGTACGTCCTATTGTAAAAAAATAAAATAAAATAAAATAAAAAATCTAATTCTGAATGTGGGTGCAGTAAAAACAAACAGAATCCAAAGATCCTCCATCGAGCTTTCGTGGTCCAATGTATAGACTGTTTTTTTGTTTTGGATTTTTTTTTTTTTTGTGCATGTCTCGGTCATGTGTTTCCTGCAATACGTGGTGAGATGATAACGTTTAAAAAGAGAAACTAAGGCTGAAAACAAGACTTGACTTTGTCGAGCGTTCCACTGTTACCATGACTACAACTTAAATGTGTACTCTTTTGAGCTTCTGAAACAATGACAACAAGGACAGTCTCACCAGTTTTTTCACAACCCTCTTCGTCACTGCGATCTGAACAGTCATCCTCCCCGTCGCATCGCCATGACAACCGGACGCAGCGTCCTGTTCCGCAGCGAAACTGGTCAGCTGTGCACATGGACGTGGCTGCAGAACAATTCAAACACAACAAAAACTGTCACCGGAAGCCACAGGAATGCATGCCAACGCACCCCAACCCACAGCGCGCATGCATGCGGCGCTTCAGAAAAATGACAAAAGTGGCCACTCACTGCAATTCATCTCATCGGACTGGTCGTCGCAGTCGAACTCGCCGTCGCACCTCCAGCCTGCGTTAATGCACATGCCGCTGCTGCACATGAACTCAACAGACCTGCATGGCTGGTGGGACGCTGCGCGCAAAAATTAAAATTCCATCTGAGTGGCTCAAACAGCAAACACTTTTTCTTTACAAAGTACAGTCCTTGTTCTAGATCAGAGATTCCCAACCAATGTGTTGGGGCACATTAGTGTGCTGTGAGAGCTCTCACGGTTGTGCTGGTTTGGTGAGAAAAGTATTTCTCAACAACAAATAATGTCCCGCGATCTATGCCAGCATCCTATAGTGACAGAAAGAACAAATAAATGATCCATTTGATGGCAAATAGTTTGAAATTGACTATGTGTCCTCTCTTTGTGACAATTTTGTTTGTTCAAACTTCAAATATCTGCCTTGGCTCAATAAAGGTTGGGAATCGCTGTTCTCGATCATCCAAAAGGTGATTGACAGGGTTGAGGTCAAGGCTCTGAAATACTTTCATCCTGTTATTAATTCGTGGAGATTAATTTGTGCGGTGGGGCTTCGTCATGCTGAAAAAAAACAAAACAAAAAAAAAAACGCTCTTCCTCCAACTTGTCCTCAAAGTTGGAAGCATTACATCAGTCAAAACGTCCCGGTGAAATGAAAGACTAAGATCGAGCAAAAACTCAGATGAAATCCTCGTTGCTCAACCAACTGCCTCAGAACCATCTCGCTACTTTGATCCATTCCGTGCAACAGCGAGCTGTCTCACTTTTGCAGGCCATATATCACTACTTGCAATTAAAGATGGAAGAGATGCTCCAATTGGCAGCAGATGAGGGCGGAGGTGGAAAGGAAGATGAAAGCGGAATCAAACACAAGCTTCCTAAATCATGTGTGCGCATTTCTCCGACATGTTTTCTCCTGACGGCACGTGTCTGTTCCCCTTGAAGAAGGGAGCCAGAGATAAAGCTAACGGCAAGGCGGGGAGTGAAAGCAAAAGAAGAAGGGGGGACACGGGCGGCGTTTCAAGCCTGCCGCTGACGGCTTATCAGCTGGCTGAGAGAAGACAGAGATGATCAAAACGGCAGGTGGTTTCCCCAAAAGAGCGAATTATAATCAGCAACAAGAGTGTATGCGAAGTGCTGTTACTTTCATGCATACAGTGATACCTCTACTTATGAACGTCTCTTCATAGGAAATTTTCAAGTTACGAAACGCATCAACAGGAAAATATTGCCTCTTGTGATGAAAGAAATTTCAAAATACGAAAGGTAAAAATACAGTACGGGCTGCTACTCGCAGCTCCAAGCTCTGCCATTGGCTATTACTGAGCATCATCCTGGCATCCCATTGGCTAATAGGGACCTCTACCTGATGTGCCTTAGGGTATAGATAGATAGTTAGGTGTCGATGCAGCTCCTCGTGATTCACCCAGGAGGTGTTCCGATGATTTTAGGTAAATATGAATCACGCAGAAAAAGTGTTCACCAGTCGGGCGATTGCTCACTATGATGTTTGCCTTGGACATTTTAAAAGTCGACAAAACAAACGTCTTTGGATCAGTTCTTTACAAAATGCCAGGCAAAAACCATTTCTGAGAGAGAACATCGACTAAAGAGGGCAAATAAAATGAAGACGCAGTTAAGTTAAATGACATCATTATTTTTACTCTCTTCTTTGTTTTTTTACAATGTTCACAACTTTCATTTATTGTTCAATAATCTAATTGTAACATCTATTTGTTGCATATTTTGATGCTTTCGGAAACATTTATGTCTGAATTTTGGGGGGGCTTGGAACGAATTACAGCATTTACATAGAAAACGCGTCTCTACTTACAAATTTTTCTAGTTAAGAAATTTCTTGCAGAACCAATTAATTTCGGAGGTAGAGGTACCACTGTATACCGCTCTCGTGGACGCGATTCATCCAGCTTCATCTCATTCGTTGTTTACCCTCGGACAAACACTGCACTTTCATGTACTTTGCAATGGAGCCAAAAGCAGTGTCACTGTTTGCAACTCGTGTATGTGCTTGTGCGTGTGTGTTTTCACATGAGAATGAGAGCAAGAGAAACAGATTTTCCCTAACAAAGCACCCTTCATGTGTCTGAAGATTCCCTGGAATGCTGTGGAGGCCATCTTATGCCTCATAGGAATGCCTCGTGTGTGTGTGTGTGTGTGTGTGTGTGTGTGTGTGTGTGTGTGTGTGTGTGTGTGTGTG
>NW_017805496.1:823417-829785 GCF_001891065.2 Hippocampus comes | reverse complement strand
GCCTCGTGTGTGTGTGTGTGTGTGTGTGTGTGTGTGTGTGTGTGTGTGTGTGTGTGTGTGTGTGTGTGTGTGTGTGTGTGTGTGTGTGAGCGACAAACTTTAGTTTTTCTCCTCGTGGCTGAGTGAAATGGTCAAATGTTTCAAAAACAATTTCACGTAGCATGCGTTTAAGTGAGTAAAAAAACGCACAGCCGCATTTAAAAACCCGGACGTGGGAGAAAACAGAGGAACAGAGAGAAGCACTCAGGCCGCTACGACCTTGGCGACAGTCAAATGATGACAGGGAACCTTGAAGTCATGCTTATCACCGTGCAGATAAAAACATCAAAAGGAAAGCCGGTGAGTGAGTCAATGAGTGAGTGAGTGAACAAGAAAGAACAAGAAAGCAGCTGTGCGAGTGTGTGTGTGCGCGTGTGCGGGCGCATGAGCTAAACAGTCATTATGTTGCCAATGGATGAGTGAAACAAAGCAAAGAGAGCAGGACGGTTGACACACAACTCTCATAATGAGGACCACAACTTCCTTCCGTCAAGCAGTTGTTGGTGCGTCAACATCATTTGCATTTTGACCAAAAACATCCTGTCCACAATTTAAATACAGATGGTGTGGTCGTTGTTGATTGAGCACAAACTAAGCAATCAGTCATCTCAATGTAAATCCATAATGAATGTGGCGAAATGCATCTTGATGTCCACGCTAAAATATTTCTTCATCCCCAAAGTGTGTTTGCGTGTCAGTACTGGCTCGCTTACAGCAATCGGACTCGTCCGACCAGTCTCCGCAGTCGTCGTCTCCGTCGCAGTGGTAAATGTCCAGGATGCAGCGACCATATGCGCACTGGAACTCCTCAACGCTGCAGGTGGCTGCCATCACATCTGAGGCTGCACGCAGGCACGCACGCATACGGTAAACAGATGACAGGAAGAACAAATCCGTTTTGACTGCCTGAAGGACTTTGAAGTTCTGTTCGTGATGAAATGAAGGAAAAGATGATTGACGATCACGATGCACACGAGGGTTATCGCATCTGCATGCGCTCCCTTACGATCACCTTACCTCACTCCCTCATGTATCCCTTCGTCTTCTGAGTCACTCTATTCTATTTTTATGCAAAGTGTCTGAGTATTATAAAAGCACTATATAATTCCCAACTATTAAAATAATAATAATGATAATAATAACAATAATAATAAGAATTATTTTTATGATCTGTACAAAACTCAAATTTTAAAATACGAATACGAATAGACTGCTAATTTTGCACTCAAATTGCTATTGTGTGGAACAAATGTTTATTTTCTTCCGTGTGATTATAATAGCCTTAAATTGATACTCAATGCGTGAATTATTACCTTTGGACTGTCTGAGAAAATCTGAGGAATTTATCGTCATGATATTGATGCTTTGATAACATTTTTCTAAATCTGTTTAGCTTGATAAAAAGGTTTGCAATTTACATGGGTCATCAAGTCATTTCCGTACAACAAAACACACCTGATTAAAAAGGCGCAAAAACTAAATTTAGCCATGAAAATCATTTTTTATCCACATTGGTCACGTTCTATTAATAGCCAAAGGTACCCATGAGAAAAGAGGTCACGAAGATGGATTTTTTAAAAAAACCCACTTTTTTACTTTAAGCTAGTGACACGGTGACGTCCCAGAAACTCTCTCAGTGACTCTCATTGTCACACGTGGCAAATTCGGCGACGAGCTTCGCCACGCAACAGTGCAGTGTTTGGGAACTAGTTTGTTACGTGTTGGGGAAAGGCAGGGAATGGACCCACTTAATATATATAAGTTTGTGAGGTGATGTCACCCCGTGGCCAGACTTGCGACAGTAGGAATCAGTCGCCCAACAAACAATAGAAAGACGGGGCTCTCATTGCAGTGGTGGTGGCATTTATGGCACTCGTTCCCCGAGTTCACTCAACTCAACTTCTGTCCGCTCTCCTTAAACTACTGCGCAGCGCTACGCATACAAACTTCCACATTTTCATCTTAGGCAGCTTGCCTTGCCTTCACACGTCCACACTCCAACCGCAAATGGCTGATGAATATTCCATATGAAGGTGGACCTGGATAGTTTCATTGGTCCACTGTGACGTGCTCGGTAATTTCATTGGTCAGATGTCAATCTATTGGCCGCTTGACACTCATCAATAAAAATGCCTAAATAAACCATGTCATATTAAAAGCCGTGGTGTTTAAAACCTGGGGGGGAAAAAAAGTTGGGACTTATATAGTCCGGAAAATACGGGAGGCTACTATACGGTAATGGGAAAAAAATACATCTAAAAAAAGATAATTAGCCTTCGACTATACTCTCCTTGAGAGGATGCACAAGGAGAACACTTTTTTGATTGGCACACAAACTTACGACAGTTTTCCTCATCAGACCCGTCCTTGCAGTCCGTGTCTCCATCGCAGTACCAGTGCTCAGCAATGCAGCTGCCGTCTGTACAGCGGAACTCCTTGTCTGAACATTTACGCATGTCTGGAAGGACCCAAATCAGAATTATTTGTCCACTCGAATAAATGTGCCCACCGTGCTCGCTGGTGTGTTTGTACCCACCGCACTGCTCATCACTGTTGTCCCCGCAGTCATTGTCGCCGTCACAGTGCCAGAGGCTGCGGATACAGTAGCCGTTTTGGCATTGAAACTCATCTTCCTCGCATTCTCGAGGAGCTGGAGAAAGACACGTCCACGTAACGTGATCTATTCCGTTGGCATGTGCCGGAACATCAATCAGAACAACAGTTTTACGGCTGTGTGGCACGTGCAGATCGATGTAAACATCACATGATTCATCAAGATGAAGTTCAGTCGTCTCTTGATCGCGATCAAAGCTGAGATTGTTTTTACATTTATATAAATGCAAAAAGCACTCTCGTCGCTGATCAGCTCATTTTCAAACGTGTAACGCGCGATGACGCTTCTTCACATTTACGTCAAGACCAAGCAAGCGCAGACCGGATTCAGACTGGCTATTCTGATTGAACTTCTGTTTGGGATTGGCAAATGGAATATATCAATTCTTCAGACTAGCACATCGGGTGTATAGCCATGTTGATATTTGACAAAATATATTGCTGAGAGAATTCATTAAAAAAAAAAAAAAATCAATAAACGGAATAAAATCCCGTTTGATTTACAGGATATGCAAACCCAGACGAAACTTACAACTAACCCTGCTAAGCCTCACAGCTTGATTTATGCCTTAATTGGGAACCCTGGCTGCGATATAAAAGGAAGAGCTATTTCACAAGACAGTTAACCTTGAGACTGGACATAAAAGACATTCGCCATGCATGGCCTCTGCCTACATGAGGTAGTCAGAGCGAAGTCACTGACTCAAGTCCATTTTTAGCACCGTGACTTTGACATGGTTTCTTTTTTTAAACACTTTTTACAAAGCCAAACTCCTCCATCTCACTCTGTTTTTCTTTTTTATTAATCGCACCCCTATTGATTAAAGTACTGAATGGATTTTCAAAAAAAAAACAAACAAAAAAAAAAAAAACACCGTCTAGAGTTGCTGCCCTGAATCGATGGCAAATCTCAGCTTCACTAGCCCTGGGGCAGAGTAAACACGTTAGTCAAGGGGAACCAATGACGGATGGCTCAAGGCAGATGGCGATCTATAATTAATCGCTGTTGTGTGTGTGTGCGTGTACGTGTGATAGACAAGTGAGACAAACAGAACGAGATCAAGAGAGGCAGAAACACGGTGATGCAGAGCGAGCAGAGATTTCCGTTTTAGGATGGAGCTCTTTCAAGACGCGCTCCTGCGTCAAAGTGCGAGTCAACCGGGGACAGAAGTGACATGATACAGACAAGTCGTGGAATGCGTGCCTCTGAATCATAGATCTGTGATCTGCCGGATAGTTTGGTATGCCCTGCGGAAGTGGCACAATTCTGCGAATGCATGATTCGGTTGAACTGATTCCGTGGATACGTGAACTCCTTGCACGGTGCACAAATCAGCGCTCATAATATGTGGCTTTGCCTCGATGAAAACTGCTAGAAAATGCTTGGAGGAAGGAGTCATGATTTCCTGCAAGATGTATTCATGTACAAAATAAGAGTTTTCAAGTTGGAAAAGTTGCTCGTGACCTCTTCCCGAATTATTTGTACATTGAGTTGTGTGTGTGTGTATAAAGTATGAGCCAACTGATATCAAAATACCGCACCTTAAGCATTCATTCCAAAACGTGTTTCACCTCAACACATTTGCTATCAATGTCCCAGAGCTTGTGTCATTTGCTTCCATCAGCGAGGTAAACAAAGGCAGGTCAAAGGTGAACAAGCCCTCAAGACCCTTATCACTCACCCGACTGCCAAACGGAAAAGGGCAAAGGGTGCTCCGAGTCATTACCAGGCTTCCTGAATGTGTGCTTGGTTTCATGTTTTTGTTTTTTGGTTTTTTTCAGAGTTCTTTTTTTTAATGTTTATAAAAATCACCAATATATCCCGGGTCGAACACACAACAAAAAGCAATCGGATTGTTTGTGTGTATGTGACAGCTCTTTAGGTCACCGTCTCTAAATAATTTAATTAAACCACGGTGCCAAAGGGAGGAAAAAAAACAGGGTGGAAAAACAGGGAAAATGCATTAAATAATAAATAGTTTGGGGTGGGGGCGGGGTAGAGGAACAAACATTTATGCTGCAAGATGAAAAATTAAAAGCTGCCTTACAAAAGACAAAAAAAAAAAAAAAAACCCCAAAGTGTCCATCAGCAGTCTTTTTGATGAGCGGTTGCTCGTCATTTTACTTTACAAATTTCATAGTCTGCCTCCTTGAAAATTCAACTCCGTAAATAATTGAGCCGCAACGCGCACCGAAAAGTGCAAAAACAACGTCATCATATTCTTACACCCACACACCCACAAATAGTGACAGTCAATGCTTTTCCAACATGGCACATTGTTTTGGTTCAATAAAGAACCCTGCCTCGAATTGGGGAAAAAAAAAAAAAATTGCATTTGTATCACATGATCCCCCAGGCACCTGTACGAGCATCATCCTTATTTGCAGAATACCTCGGCGTAGACTAAGGGGATATTTATATTAAATGCTACAGTGTCAGATGGACAGGCTAGCAAGTATGAAAACAAGCTGATAGCACAAAAAGAACGACAATCTCTTTTGTGTTCCGTTTGACCATTTTTGCTGGCCTATAAGGCTCTATCAAGTGGGGCTTTTGTGTTGTGAGAAGGAGGGGGCGGGGCAGGGCGGGGCGGCGGTGGGGGTAGGGTGTTGTAGGTTGGACAGGGGGACACTTTGTATCGATCTGTACTGTATGTGATGAAATTGGCTTTTTAAAGGGCACTTAGTAACCCTTTTCTGCCATCGGGGGGAATCATGCTCAACCAGAAAGTGATTAAACAGAATCTTGACACTGCCCCAGTAATCACATCTCATCTGAAATCTCAAAACCGGATCATCCCAGTCAAAGGAATCGGGTTCATTTTCTCCAACTTTGAGGATGTTTCGTCAGTGTCCTCTACAGCTGCAGTTCGCCACACCGAAGAATTTCAACAATATCACCGCACCTTCATGAGAACATTTGTGTATGTATATTTGTTTAAATAAAAAGCAATTTGTGCAAACGACTCACTATTCTGTACACGCTGCACAGCTTTGACACTCTCAGGGGGGGTGATTAAAAAAAATGGTTTGAAATGGTCGTGAACCAAAGTCTCTCCTGTGGTCTTTTCTTCCTTAACAGCAGCCAATTTAAGCAACAAACTAGTTGGCCCAAATCAGCTTCAACTGCGGGTGGTTTGTTGATACATAATTCATGCGGCTGACATTTCAACACAGTTTATACATATGTTAGATGCAATTTATCTATATGGATAAATCCTACCCATACCAAGTTACAAGTCTAAGCTCCAACTGACGGAGGAAACGCCACAAATGCAAAATACTGACACAGCACTTAAATTGCACGTAAGCCTTTGTCCATGGTGTTCTCCTTCTGTAATTAATCCCAACAAAAGTATAAAAAAAAGCAAGCCCACATAAGTACAAAAAAGGCACGCATGGAGTTTTCTATGCTAGCATCCTATAAGGACTGCATATTGAAAAGTAATTAGAGGCTTGCAGTCTCACAGCGACCGCTAAACACAATCACTCCGTGGGGATGAATACAATTTTCTGAATCTGATTCTGAATATAACTCATACACTTCCGCTTGACTTGATCTTTTATTTTATTTTCGTTGCAATTGGCGTGTGAGTGCGTGCGTATGCGCGTGTTGTGCTAATGGCAGCGGAGTGTGTGTGTGTGTTTTAGAGATGAAAGTGGACTTTGCCGAAAATCCCTGAAAAATCAATCAATCAATCAATCAATCAATCAAT
>NW_017805496.1:751081-822831 GCF_001891065.2 Hippocampus comes | reverse complement strand
TGTGTGTGTGTGTGTGTGTGTGTGTGTGTGTGTGTGTGTGTGTGTGTGTATGTGTGTGTACATGTTTTTTCCAAGCAAACAAGCTTCCATGGAGTGGAGAGGAGCGCTTACGACAGTCCTGCTCATCGGAGTCGTCCTCGCAGTCGTTGTCTCCGTCGCAGACCCACGAACGTCGGATGCATTTGCCGTTGTCGCAGTGGAAGTCCAGCGGAGAACAGGTGGGAAGCACTGCAAACAAACAAAGCCAACCAAGTTTGTCCATGTGAACACATGAAAGATAAACAGCCACTCGCGCAGCGCAAGTGAGTAGATTGCCGCGTTTTTGTTGCAGGTGAGCCTTGTCGTGAAATATCATCATTTTTTTTCCGGCCACAGACGCACAAGGCTTCAGAAAATAAAAAAGGACCAGTTTCTTCTGCTGGAGTTTGGGAAAGATTTCTCCCGAAAACCAAGTGGAAGGATCCCATCGTTCCATATATAGTAGAAAAATGGCACCGCTGTCTGCCTCCGACTCTTCTAAAGCGAAGTCATGTTACAATGCCTGCCGCGGCTGTTTATTACGCTTTTATAGATTCAAGGTTAAAAACCAGTACATTTGGATCGTTCTTTTGTTTATTTGCCTGGTGTGAGCCAGGGCCGTCTCTCTGTTCCAGCTTTTTGCAAGAGGCGGAGAGCCACGATGCCTCCCCAAACTCAACTCAGCACATTCCCTGCCTAACTTCATCTCCGTTATAAGTGCAGCTCCTCACCGTCTAATGACTGGCTCTTTGTCATGCGCAGACAGAGCTAATTTAATTATGGCCCACAGATGGATGAAAGTGGGCGGTGGGGGGAGGAGAGCTTGTCTTGCCACTACTGGGCTCGCCTGTCAATACCAGATATTAAATATTGACTGGGCTTCGCAGACTTTATGAAAAATGCATGACGTCACACAGCGAGTTAACCACCATGGCAGACAGTCGGACCACTCGGGGAGTGAATTAAGTGTGTGTTTTGGGGCGTGGCTCTAGTCTCCCGGGGTAAAGTAAAGCCCCACTGACCCACATACCCTTGCTTGGTTATTACATTATTCAAGACAAAGACAGCGAGACATAATCAAATAGCGTCCAGTCCCTCGACATTCCCTTCACGTCTGATGAATCCGGTTTGAGGATAAATTGAAGGCCATCACGATCATCTGGCTCGTTTATGATTCAGATAGGCTACCGTACTCGACTTTTATTGGCCATGAGAACGGCGCGATATTCGGATATTATCTGATATAATTGAATTAGCTTTCACATGACAGAAAGACAAGTGGTCGAGTATTAAACACCAACAGAGACAGAAACCGATGGTTGAATTTTTAAAACAATTGGATAATTGCCACATCAAGAAATAAGGAAAGTAATTGTATTTGTACGGCACCTCTTGACCTTCAATTCCTGAAAAGGGTAGATTTGGTGAATGACAATATGTAAAACACAAAAATGAAAACATACCAGCGCAACAAAAGAAAATAACAGAAAATCTTATCGCAAATAAGAATATCCATGACACTTGCTTCTTGAACAATTTCTGAACGGATATCAGTTATTAATCAGTTCTGATTTGTTATTATTGTTATTATATTGAGAGACCTCAAATAACTATTAATTTTAATCAAAAGTAGGCAACTTGCCGGCGCTTAGGTATTGTTGAAGTCGGAAGATGTTACATCGTTCACAGGTGTAATCCGCACTATAAAGCGCACCTAAAAGCATTCAATTTTCTCAAAAACCGACAGTGCGCCTCATAATCTGTTGCGTCTTATATATGGATCAATATTCTCATTTCTTGGACGTAGTATTTTAAATGTTCTGTATAGTGCTTTGTTAGAGCTGAAGCGGTTGTGAAAGCTTGATATAAATATTCCTGCATTGTATTGTGTTCCCTATAGCGTAGCTCCATCTAGTGGATGCATAATGCTACTGCAGTCATTATTGTAGCTTCAATTCTATGTGCCTTATAATGCGCATAGAATAATTATATGTAGGGCGCACTCTCCATATAAAAACTGTTTTAAAATAGGTCATTCATTGAAGGCACGCCTGATCCTCCGAAGCGTCTTATAGTGCGGAAAATACAATACCTTGAAAATCATACACACAGACACAAACGCAAAAGATTTTTTCCGCAAAATTGGAAAACAGCAGCTTAGCGTTGACAACTATAAAACGTTAAATAGAAATTGTACATAAAGAGGGCAGCTCTGTAACTCATGCAAATGTGTCGAGGCAAACCCTGTTGTCGTTTTTTTCCTCAACATGAGGAGCAAACCTCCGATGGTTGATAAGCTCTCTTAACTTCTTTGATCCCGCTTATCAGACACATTATGCTTAACTCAGATTTGCTATCAACGCATTCCTCCCTCTGGGACCGACAGATACACACATGCACACCCACACACTCAAAAAACCCTCATAACATGTAATGTTTCCCTTGGGTGGTGGTTTGACGCATTCCAGGAATCAACTGACTCTATTTTAACCTGACAATAAGATGACGGTCTACCTGTCATATGAATATGAAACCACGACAAGCAACTGACAAAAGGATGAAAAGATAACGGCGTATGCTTGTAAACTGCTTTAAGCGAAACAAAAGCAGATGAAAGCCCCCCCCCCCAAAAAAAATATTGTAATATGCTCGGATTTGAATTAGAAGTATGTGCCCACTTCGTAATTGCTACACGCCCCCTCAACTCGGGGGTGAAAGGAGCCCTCGAATAATTTGAGCACCTCCATTAAAAGAAAATGATTTTTTTTTCCTGCCTCGTTAATTTGGTGTGCACACGGACATCCGTGAGTGTGCACACCAATCTAGCCGCTAGCTAGTCGAGCTAGCCACGGCAGCAATAATTACATAGAACGTGGTGACAACTTCAAAATAAACCTTAGCTTACCAAAGAATACATCAGGGGTCTCCAATGTGGTGCCTGCGGGCACCGGGTAGCCCGTGAGGGCCACACCAGTAGCCCGCCAGTGCTAGGATTGTGATTTGCTAGTAGAAATTATGATTTAAAAATGCAAACATGGGCAGTATTATAGATTCTATAGCTACATATTTAGCTAGCTAGCTACAGTGTCTATCTATCTATCTATCTATCTAATATTCTAATATTATTAAATGTAATTTGGACAAATGTTATTTCAGACGTGTATCAATTTGGTAGCCCTTCACACAATCAGGACACATGAAGTAGCTCTCACTCTCAAAAAGGTTGGTAACCCCTGGAATACATGGACACACATTCCTTGGCACGCTTTTATTTTGAAGTTGTTTCCGCGGTGTGGCAGCTGCCTTGGCACGGCGTCGTTCAGAAAACACGATTCGTCGCTCATGAAAAGGAAATGCTCACTGCATTTTTTTGCATGCAAATGTGCGTGCGTGCGTGCGCTTGCTGCGAGTGTGTGTGCATCTTTAAGTGGCCTTGAGCAGCAAGTTAATGGCCCGCTCTTTCCTGTCGAGCAGCGGAATCAAGTGCCTCTAATGGGGCCAATATATCTGTCTTAAAGCTGCTTATCACCGGGGCTCAACAGATGAAGGGATGAACGAACAGCCTCAGAAAGAGAAGCTTGTAGAAAAAAAGAACAGATGCGGACTCTCGAGAATGACAGAGGAGCACAACGAGTAAAGGCTTTTTTTTTTGTGTCCAACACATGCCATTTCGTCTCCAGATTACTGTCATGTCTCATGGAAACAGTTCAACACAGTGGTATTATGTTCCACGCACAGATCGATAGAGAAGCACATCCAACATTGTGACAAATATAATTTAGCTGTCAGTGAGCTTCGGAAGAATTGTTAATTATCGCTCTGGAAGCAAGATACTGAATCATAAATGAGATTTGATGAATTAACTAGATTTGTGTATATGTGTGTGAGGTTATTCAATACAAAATGATAAAACTCAAAAACATGCTTTTCGGACATCTTTTTGCATAACTATCACTGTTCACCCTAACAAAGCTATTGAATACGGAGGTAGCAGACATTATTGTTGCCGTTTTTTGTCTTGGTGTAAATGAGCTCGTCAAATGTTACACAGAAGACCCTTCGTGCGCCGCAAGCAGACGCATAAAAAGAGCAAAATTACCGCAAACGTGTTTTAATGGTTTCACAGTCCCAGATTTCATGTGTTATGCTATTTTACTTTTATTTTCTTTGGTGGGGAGGTGGGGCTGTCATATGCATACAGTCAACCCCCTCACACACACACAAAAAAAAGACCTCAATTGAAATGGAAAAAATGACGCTGAGGTCACTTGAGGCTGTTGCACCGCAACTGAAAATGTTCCTATGGGAATGATTGCTGCTTTACAGAGAACCCTGAAAATGCCCCCCCTTTGTCAACGTGTTCTCTTCTCCTGCACTTGGGCTTATTTGACACAGCGGGCTTATCTGATTGTAGACAGTTCTAGTCAGCAGCAAGAAAAAGTGGCAGGGCAGAGTAGAACTACCGGCTGAGTGGATTTTTTTGTTAGTTTTTTTTTCCTTGGCAGAGTATCCAGCGGCGGGCTGTGCGATGGCTTTTATTAGACATCCTCTACCTCTGTTGCTAGCCAACCACTAGGCATTCACATTCATAAACTTTATTTGTCTGAAATCTATATATCTTGATTTAATCTACATTTCACATTTGTATTAATAGTAGTAGTAGTGTACAAAATGTGCATTCAGGTTTTAGGACGTCTGCCTATGACCATTATAGAAACCAAAAATAGAAGAAAATACAGAGCTGGTCCCCTTTGCGGCTCCAACAGTGAACACTATTCTCATTTTTGAACTTTCGACAAGATTCAAGGTTTGGAGTGTGTCTGTCATTCTTGGCATGACCTCAAAAGGCTGGAATGCATAATGTGAATTGACGCGGTTGAATTCGGCAATACACAGATTGCGTTGTTTAAATAAATTGCAGTACAACAATGTTCGTAGAGATGAGGTGAAGAAAATGTCAGGCTGTCGTTACCAGTGATTCATACTGAAGGAAAGTCGGCTGGCGTCACCTACTATTTAACGACATTTCTATGCAGGAGAACTGGACAGGCCTCAATCGACATTTTGCCGATGGGTTTATGGTGGCATAACGGCTAGTTACTGGTCTATTTCAAAACAGTGCGACATTGTTTTTGTATATGCTACATTTTATAGCCAATGGACAAAGAGCGCACGTTAAGACAGGGCAACTTCATGCCAGCAAAGTTTCTACTTCAAAGGACAGGGGTGCTTCTCAGCAGCTTTACCCGCTACACTATAGCGAAAAAGACGGAAACAATCATGAGACAAAACACAAAAAAATCTGCTCTACAAACAAATGCAGTGTACCTGCAGTTCCAAAAAATTCTTGATAAATATTTTCATCCATACAATCGAATGAGACACAATACCATTGACCCCAAAAATAAATAAATAAATATGCAATTAAAAAAATTCAACATGCACAAATACAACTTTTGTCTCCTTTAATTTTTTTTTTTTTTACAGTGCATCCCATCGTACTGTGCAAATATCCAAAGTCATTAGACCGCTGGATGAATATGAAGATGTGAAATGAACCGTTCACAGTTTTGGAACGTGAAACTGCAAAATAAACACGAGCCCTAAAATCGTGGCTGGATTCCGAATGGCTTTGATTTGTGAGGTGGTGAGCCAGGCCTTGCTCCTCGAGAGCAAAAAGCCAAAGCTGTCAAACTCAGTGCTGATACTGGATCATGGCAGGAGTTCAAAAAAAAAATCTCTTGTAAGATGCCAAGACTAAAACCGTCTTCTCCACCCGGATCATGTTTACTCCAGACGACTGCTGTATCCCAATTCCTCCTTGTACTCTGGGATACCGTATAATCACTGGGAGATAAATTAAGCGATCAAATTGTTTCCGTATGATGAAACTTGTTTGTGATCCATCACGTCTTAATATACTTGTATGTATGATATATCAGATGAAAACATTTTGGATTAACTGTTCAATTAAAACCCAGATCCTTAAAAATGCTCACCTCAACAAAAATTTATGAATTTAAAAAAAACCCCACAAGAGAAAAAAAGTGTCATGATGATTCAGTGCAGATTAATTAACATATTGTTGAATTTTAACGACTGATACTGCTAATTCTAAAATTGAACAGCAAGCGCTGATGAAAATTTTCATATTGGGGACAATCACTCGATTAATCTAAAATAAAATACAGTGAAAATGTGTCATTTTATTCAACCGTCCAAGTTGATGTAGCAAATTAAAAAAATAAATGCAGTACAGGTAGTTGTTTTTAAGCAGTAACTTGCTCGCACGCCATAGTGTGAACGTCATCTCTATACCGTTTTTGATTATTTCAAGTGTACCTCCGGCGACCCATTTTGTGGTGTTGATGGCTAAAAGCAATAATATGATCAAGGTTGATTAATATCTGGTGGACCCATTTTTCTGTCCAGTCTTTGCCAAAATATAATCCCCCCTGGGGGCGGTCCGGTAGTCAAGTGGTTAGCACGTCGACTTCACAGTGCAGAGGTACCGGGTTCAATTCCAGCTCCGGCCTTCCTGTGTGGAGTTTGCATGTTCTCCCCGTGCTTGTGTGGGTTTTCTCCGGGTCCTCCGGTTTCCTCCCACATTCCAAAAATATGCATGGCAGGCTGATTGAACCCACCAAATTGTCCCTAGGTGTGAGTGTGAGAGCGAATTGTTGTTCGTTTCTGTGTGCCCTGCGATTGGCTGGCAACCAGTTCAGGGTGTCCCCCGCCTACTGCTTGAAGACAGCTGGGATAGGCTCCAGCATCCCCCGCAACCCTAGTGAGGATAAAGCAGTTTGGAAAATGAATGAATGAATAATCCCCCCCTGGTTAGTTTTAATGCATGGCGCCATGTTAGGATGTGATTTCAAGTCATTTACTACGGTCGCTTGCACCCTGCAGCTGCTATTAAGTGATTGCTTGCTTACGCATGTAAATCTGTTTTATGAACCATCATGGGAATAAACATGAAAAAAAACAAAAAGTCCACTGCCAGGCTGACCACAAGCAAGCACATCAGCACCGCCCGCTTCCTCATCCAACAGAGAGACGTCCCGGGAGCCAACTGGCCAGTTAGATGGCCGTGAACATGGCATCCAGGCTTGGATATTTATTTATTTATGTTTCCATTTACTTATTTAAGCATGAGGATATAACCTGATCCGAATCACAGACAGACATCCGCCCTTCCATCAGTACTGACTCAGGAATATGTGCAGAATGACTCAAATTCTGACCTCGAAAAAATGTTGCATTGAATTGGAGGGGACGGTCTGGCCAAGACGGTTTTCAACACCGTTGCGTCACAGCTCCGCTTGTTGGGGACAAAGCTGGCTGTACGCATTGGCTGTCATGGCGTCTCGATAAATAGCTTCCGCGAGCTATTATAAAGCAGCTGTGGCTCAATTGGTAGAGCAGGTCGAATGACCAAAGGGTCACCGGTTTGAATCCCGCCTGTGACAACCCGCTGTCAAAGTGCCCTCGGGCAAGACCCTGAACCGTAATTTGCTCCCAGTGGGCCTGGCAGCGCCTTGCACGGCAGCATCCACCCATTGGTGTATGATTGTGTGCGTAAACGGGTGAATGTAAGGCTTTGTAAAAAGCTTTTGGCACCGTACGGTGTAGATAAATCTCTTTAGAAGAGCACTCCATTTATCATCCGGGGGTCATTGCATTATATTTTCAAACTGAAACAATGTGCTAACCGCATGAGAAATGAGGAAATCCATTTTAAATCCCCTCAAGCTAGCTTGTGAAAGATCTGTTGTATAAAGACGGTTAAATTAAGCTCTTCTAACACATATCCCTTTCTGTGCCCGTATCAGCGTCCAAACATGTCTTCTCTGTGCCAGCTTCATTTACTGAAGAGGCTGTAAATACTGAAGGAGGAAGTGGAGGAAAGAAAACAGCCGGGAGTAGGCAGGGGTTTCTGGAAAACAGAGGCATGTAGAGGACGAAGGAGAAGGAGGCGGAGGAGGATTATGCTAATGTTTCCCAAGCTTCGATCAAAGCTGGAGACAGAAAGTCGCAAAAAGAAAAGTACAAGGCACGAGGAGATGGACTCGAAGGCAAACATGCTGAGCGAAGCAAGAAAAACTTAGACGAAATAAATGAAAGTCTCGGATTAATATAAGGTGAGAAGCATGATAAGGGGATGGCGGACAGGATGCTGTGATGATCTGATGGAGGTCTGGAGTGGGAAATTGACATGACAGAGAAGATGGGAATGGGGTCCTAATCTTCTCCATGCCCGCTTTTGGGCCAGTTGTGCTCCTGCTGTCCCAGTTGCTTTCAGATTGGCTACAACTCCTGAGTCGTGGATTAAAGGAGGTTTTTCTTTTTTTTTTGGTAGATGTTCTATTTTTGCTCACATGGCAATGGTTCCAGGAGGACCAGGTTGAATTTTGAACAGTTTACGAGCAAGGTTGGATATTAACATTAAACTGCTCACTCTTAACTCAACATAACCTAACTCAACACAAAAAAAAAAAAAAAAAAACATCTTTAGATGTTCTGTGCCGCCCCACTCGTCTGAACACGGCATTCTGATTCAGATTGTGTTTGTGGAATATGAGCTGAGCAGCAAAAGAGGGCGGCCATTTTGTCATTTGCTGTTGCCTGATAATGACATCACATCTGCTCAGGAAAGGACCAATCACGGCTCGGCTTGTGAACGTCACCGAAACAAACTCAACAAAAGTTTACCATCGACACCTGATATGTGAAAAAATGTATGCCACATCCTAAGAATCAAAAATCTAAATTTATCACAAAATTATAGAAAACAATAATTTCCTAAGAAAAATATTGCACTATAATTACAATGCCTCAAGTATAAAACCTCTTGAGCAGTAGTCACAAATGAAGTAGACAAGTGACTTTCCAAAAATTAGTTGCCATTTTTGTTTCTTTGTTTTTTTTTTTTTTGTCCGCAATAATAGCTGAACAGTGAGAGTCCTCCGTGAATACATGTTACAAGTCACACCTAACGCAGTAAACCAAACACACCACCTCTCCATAAAACAGTTTCAGGTTGGGGATTTCGCCCCAGCTATGATTTAAAACACCAGCATTACAGAATGCTGGATCAGTACATTTGCACACACTTGGCTGGTATATTGCCGCCGTTTAGATCATACCACAAACAAGCGAGGTTGCGTCCTCGTGGGCTCATATTTATAGCAATGCTTCCCAGTTTGTGTGTGAAGGAGGCTACACACACTGAATTGGACATCCATCTCCTTTGCTTTTATGTCACCCGCGCTCGCGCTGAAAGCATTTACACTCTAACATGCTCAACGACTTTCAACTCAGCAGGAATCCAAGCACAGCTCATGTCCTGCTTGCATCAGCGTAGTGGAAGAAAATAAATCCAAATAAATCGGAATGATGGGCAGAACATCGAGGGAGGCAGCAAGACACAAATGGTAAAATTTCTGAAGAAATAAGATTAGTCAGTCATTTTTCTGTTTGAATTAGTGTGGGTTGTTGGATTTTATTACATTGAACTTTGAAAAGAGTTCATGAAAGATAGTTCAGATAAGACATGCGAGACGGACAGATAAATCAGCCTCACTTAGTTTCCACGACATTATGAGGATATGTGAAGGGTTCACAGGGACACAACGGAGGTGAACTATCATGCATTTATGAAAACACACCATTGCCCAAAAAACCCTGTGAGGCACACAGAAATACGGCCAAGAATAACACTGAAGTCATAAAAACTGAAGGTTCTATTTTCATGACCGATGTCAGTCTGGCACGAGAAGTGGTCTAATTCTGCGCAGGGGCGGACTGGACTTTGTTTTGGTATCTCTTCCAGACACACGTAGCTTGGCGCAGTTTAAAACGGGCGTTTTGCACCATTGTGGGTGTGAACACGGATGATTTGATTCGCCTCCAAGTTTTCCTTTCAAATCGGGGCGCGAGATGTACCTTTTCTTTAACATGACGGAAAGAGAAACTGATTTGCTGGAGTCCATGCAGGAGATTGAAAGTGCCCAAAGTTCGTTTATAAAGAATTGCAAGCGCACCGCCACGGGCAGATGATGGAACGTCGGCCAGAGAGCTCACCGATGTGTTAAGTTGGCACTTCGAGACTGCCTTCCACACGTATTGTGGGGTTGTGAGTGCAGAGAAAAACCCTCAACAGATGAAACCAAATCAAGCGTACACTATAATGAAGCACAGCGTCTTGTAGATTTAAGGAAGGGGTACCACAGCTTGATGCCGAATCTGTTCCTTTCCCTTTTTAATTCACTTCAATTTGCTTTCTCAGACAGCACAGCCGTCAACCAAAAGACTCATGTCTTTAAAAAAAAAAAACAAATAAACAACAACTCTATCTACGATCCTTCCCACACCTCAAGTAGGTTTATAAATGCGTTGGCTGTAAGTGCTTTCACATCCGATATTGATTGCTAATGAAATGGCGAGTCACGTCAGAAGCTCTGGAAAACAGCAATGAGTGTTCATCTGGCCACACGCCACCAGACTGATAAATAAAAACAAAAAAAACAAAACAAAAAGAGGATTTATTAAAGCTACGAAACATCTGTGTTTAGCGTTTTATGAAGTGTCCAAGTGCTGTCCTTGAGATGTGCTGTTTTACAATTTGTTCACAGGAGAGGTGGTAACTTCGACGTTCATCCATGATCCTTTTCTAATTCTTTAATCATTTGCGGAAATGTTTGTCTTACTGAAGGCAAAAAATAAAAATAATTTGCGTGAGTGTAAATTTGACCGACAGTTCACTCCAGATCTGTGATTTCCCTTGTGTGCCAAAGACAGTGGGACACCGCAATACTTGAACATCCTCGTTTTCTGTATACGTCTGCCAAGAGTTTTGGCCCTTAGCATCACTGCATCAACCCCACTCCTGACAGTCGACAATCATTCAGCAACATTCTTTAATTTTAAAATACTCAGAATTTCAGCGAGATTTATGCGGTCCTCCAGGAGAGCAGACTGATTCGCTGTCTTGAATCCAAATAAAATATTTTCACACATTCAATTTGGAAAGCAATCATGAACATTTTGGCTTCATTTTCTGACATGTTAGTGATCAAACCAGTCACTGAATCAAAATTAATTTGATTGAGTTTTTTTTCTCCAACGTCAATATGAAATTACAGCCCGTTTTTTTAAATAAAGGAATAGAAATTGAAACCTGTTGGGTTTTTTTTTTCATGACATTCAATGATTCATCGGGGAATCACCAGATTAATTGCTTATTAAAAATTTGCTGTTTGCAGCCATAGCCAAGTATTTTTGATACAATCTAATCAAAAACTGTTCTAAATTATTAGCTATAATAATAATAATAAGAAGAAGAAGAAGAAGAAGAAGAAGAAGAAGAAGAAGAACAATAGCAATAAAAGTTGCAAGCATGCACAACAAATTAATTACATTACTGAATTAGATCTATCCATTCATCCATTTTCTGATCCGCTTTACCCTCACAAGGGTCGCGGCGGGTGCTGGAGCCTATCCCAGCTGTCTTTCGGGAGTAGGCGGGGGACACCCTGAACCGGTTGCCAGCCAATCTCAGGACACACATAGATGAACAATCGTTCGCACTCACACTCACACCTAGGGACAATTTAGAGTGTTCAATCAGCCTGCTATGCATATTTTTGGAATGTGGGAGGAAACCGGAGCACCCGGATAAAACCCACGCAGGCACGGGGAGAACATGCAAACTCCACAGGGGAAGGCCGGCACCCCTGCACTGCAAGGTTGATGCGCTAAGCACTCGACCACAGTTTGTAATTCCTGCAGTTCAACTAAACGTGAACAAAATGGACGCACCCCAACCGAGTGGACAGGAGCAATGTGCTTCTGACCATGTTTTTCAAAACATTCAAATATGAGGCTGAATTGATACTAAAACCGCAAGGTTCATTGTGATTTACAGGACAAGTTCCCTTTCCACCCCGTATTAGGTAACCGCCTGCTGCAAGGCCCATTTGCCATTTTCTACTCACCTTGAAACTCCATCAATTACATTCGTGTTCCCTGAGTGTCATTTGCTCTGTCTTTTACATCGACGGGCTCGCATGCCTCTAAAGAGGAAACTTAATGTTCTTCAAAGTCCCCCATCGACTCTCCTTTTCACCTCGGGAGTCTCAGTACAGCGATGAAACTTTATCTGGAGAAAAAAGGGCACGAACCCTCGCACTCGCAGACAGGCAGCACAAGCGGAGGCAACATCTGCACCAGACAATTTCCATGCGATTCCCACATTGTAATTAGATCCAAAGTTTACAAGGGAGCGCTTCGCAGACTTCTTGTTCTCCACATTCCTCCAGTGTCATGCAGAACAATGGCCGCTTTCTCGAGAAATTTTTTGGGGGGGATTAATTGACATAAATGTTCACGTTCAAAAGAAAGCCGAGAAGCCACAGAACTGCACTGTTCGAAATATGCTGAGAGGAGCAGTCCGCGTGTTTATTAGTGTGTTTTTGTGTCATTTAGGGTCTACGCTCCCACGGTCACACATGTCTGTTGTTCCTGCTGAGTTGTGTAAAGTGCTCCCTTGGAAGGAAAAAAAATAAAACTGAACACATTAAAAAAAAACAGTGCAATTTAACTGACACGCAAGGCTGTGACTTTACATTCTCACAAGGAAAATTTCTTCCACCTCAACCTGCACAATACACAGTTCTTACCTGCTAAGTGTTTATGAAGCCACCATATTTGACCATATTGAATGAATGGAAAAGCAGCTGGATCGCGACACCCAAAAGACAACACGATTAAATCTGGAGCCAAGTAGGCTAACATCTTGAAGGTGTGACGGATAAATACAACAAAATAATATGATATTACCTGCATGAAAACTGTGGTATTTTCTAAACATAATAATAAACACGAATCATGACACGAGGAATGTCCTATCTGGCCGCAACACTCTCTGGTCGCTATGGTAGCGTTTAAACATGCCTTAAAAATAAGATACACCGCAAATACAAAGTGCATGAAAAATACGACTCACCATCGCCGCATATCGTGCAGAGTGGGCTTGGTGCGTGGGAATTTCCCTTTGAGATAAATCCGGATTTTAAGTAGGAGTCCTAACAATGTCGATTAAATGGAGCCTTTTCCCCTTCCCAGAGACGTTTGTTTTTTTACTCATTTTGCGAGCTCCTGGGTTTCATTTTAGCGGTAACCTATCACGTGACCGAGAAGCTCGCCTTGACCTGCGTCAAGAGTGATACACTGTAGACGAGGATGTAAACGATAATCCGACAATTTTTCCAAAATAACATCTTTCAGATTCCGAAATTAATAAAACTGAAGTAATGTAAGTTATTCATTCTTTCTGTGTGTCCCGGTACCAAATGACCCACAGACCAGTACCGGTCCGCGGCCCGCGGGTTGAGGACCACTGAAAATTGTCCCAAGGTGTGAGTGTGAGCGCAGATGGTTATTCGTATCTGTGTGCCCTGCGATTGACTGTCAACCGGTTCAGGGTGTCCCCCGCCGACTGCCCGAAGAAAGCCAGGATAGGCTCCAGGACGCCCCACGACTCTTGTGACGATAAGCGTATCATTAAACGGATGGATGGACGGTCATCGGTTTCTAATATATTAAAATGACATATCTGCACATACTCATGATAAAACTTGCGCCGCAAGTGGTAAAGTTCAATGAAGTCAGTGGTTTGTGGGTAAAAAAAAAAAAAATGAGCACCAAAATCAACCGAGAGCTGATGTAAGGACCATGCCAAAAATTTGATGTGCCATTCAAACAATTCAAAGCCTGTGATCTATTATCTGTCGACTGCTTCCATGCGTCTCCTTCAATAAGCGTCACACAACAGATCAATACGCCACAATCAGACGCTTAACCGTCTGCAGATCAATAACACTTAGCGTCCTTTGTTCCGCTTTCCAGCTAGTTTGATATGACAGACAGATTGATGGAAATAGACTATCATCACACCCACAGAGTCCAACGAGGCGGCTACCCGGAGGGCAGCTTCTTTCCTTTTCCGCGGTTCTCACGTTGACATTTCGCATTTGAACAGAAAATTTTACAGGTGGAGAAGACACCTTGCTCCCGACGCGCTCCTGACAACCATCACCGTCTCAAAGACCTTTCTCAAGTCAAACGTTCTGCGACAGAATGTCCGTCACTCAAAGCAGTTAGAGTACCAGGTCACAATCCAGCGATGTAAAGTGCCTCTTGCCTGCTTCTGCACAAGAAATAAAACCCTGCCCGGACCAGTGAACCATTCCATGTTTCCCTTGGTGATGATGGGAGCCATATGGGTCCAATTATACTTTTTCTTTTTATTATTTTCTTCTTATTTAGGCAGGAAATGGCTGCCCGAGCACATGCGTTCCATTCTGGCATTATTCAGAAGTCCGGTCGTTTTACAAATTAGCACCATGCGGGAACGAGTTAAATGGGTTGAAGTTACACGTCTGCTAGAATCAATCTAAGTTATAACTCAAAACTACAAAACTGTAGGCTGGATTTCCACCAAGAAGTGTGCTTTTGTAATGATAAGCATTTTAGGCGCGTCCATTGGAAACGTGGTATAAAATAGCTAATAATGTAATTATGGCTTTCAGCATCTTTAGTGTAGGTTCATGTACGCTAGTGCACTGTGGCGCCCAGTTGCTTTTCAAATGGAAAACCTCAAAACTGTCCGTTTTGGGTTGATGATGGAATGTAATTGAAGGGAAAAAAAGTACAAACCAGTGCAAAAAAAAAAAAAAAACCTTGATGTTTGTTTACGGATGATGTCAGCTCACCTCGCTGTGTGTTTTGCGTTTCACTTCATTGGCGTACTGTCTCGCTGGTATGATGTCACGTTATTTATGTAGTGGACGCAGCCATTACCATCCCACCCACAAAATGTGTGATGGAAACACAAACCGCATCGGGTTTTTATCGTTGTGAAGCAAAAACTACCATTTGATACTTGGGTAATGTTGAGAGTAAACAAACATGGATGGGCAGGTTGAAGTTTGAACCAGTTGGCGTGTTGGTTTTTCGCTTCTAAAAGTACAGAAATAGGTCAAGCGATTTGAAATCCTGACCATGAATTTTTGCACACTGGACGTTTAGTGAAACATGAAAATTAATGGTCAAGTAAAAGAACTGAAAGAGGAATACCGGTAATAACATGAATAAAAACAGTCGTGTGAACTCACTGCATCCGTCCTCATCACTATGGTCCCCGCAGTCGTTGTCTCCGTCGCACTGCCACTGAGCCGGTATGCAGGTGCACTCGCCAAACGCACTGACCGCACACGTGAAGTGGTTCCTCCCACAGGAACACTCAGCACTGCCCTCAACTCCTACACACAGGGGAAAAAAAAGATAAATATCCATGGACAAAAAATGATTCAACATCTAAACCAATTCAGTTTGGTTTTTTTTTTTTTTTTTTGCATAATTTTGCTAACTAAGAAATGCAAGTATTGGTGATTAAGATAAAACTCTGTAAAATTGGGAAATGCAAAGTTCTTGTGTTGTGCATTTGAACAGGTCACATATTTCAATCTCAGCCAGGAGTTGGAATGTGTTACATCACAGGTGTCAAACCCAAGGCCCGTGGGCCAGATCTGGCCCGCCACATTGTTTTAAGTCGCCGGGCCCGCCACATCGTTTTAAGTGGCCGGCGAAAGCAGGTCAAACATATCAACTTCCATGATGCTTTCTAAAATGTCTACCGATTATGTCAACTTCCATGATGCTTTCTAAAATGTCGACCGAAATTTTTAATTCTCACATGTAATAAATAAGAGAGATATTCGAAGCATTTTCTTGTTACCAAACCTCTCGTGATAGTAACTGAAACATGAGTTGAATCAATAGTTATTCTTGACTTCTTGATCTGGTTTCAGTCATAACGGCCCTCTCCAAGGGAAACGGTAACTAAAATGTGGCCCGTGACAAAAATGAGTTTGACACCCATGTTTTACATCTGCCTGAAAATACACTGCACGTCGAATGCCTCGAAAACAAAACAAACGCAGGTGAACTCAATAGGCACGCCGATATGATTTCATGTGTGATGGAACATCCGTGTGTAACGCAAGTTGAGGTAGTTTCTGCCCTCCGAAAGATGTAATCCTGCCTATGTCTACCAGTTTGAACAAGCACTGCCATGACAACTCTGATCCCTTTTGAGATAACGTCTTTTGAAAGCAGCACACCATTTCATCCAATCACATCAACAGTTCGGTTCTTCTGTACAAAAAAAAATCACTTATTAACTTATTAAGTTTGCAAGACAACAATCTGGTGGAAGGACACAATGTTTTGTTTTGTTTTGTTTGTTTTGTAGCCAAAATGCTATTTTGGCTACAAAAGCTATCGTACAGTATGTAGCCCGCGGCCTGACCATTAGGTTTTAAGAAATAAGTGATCTCCTTGAATACCGTCACACACCTGTTTTCAGGAAAATGAATAAATAACGCTCTTGTTGACTTGAAAGCACATTAATGACCACCTTGTTTGATGAAACTAGCTTTCTGCAACAAACTCAGTGGAATACTTTGGCGTTTAATGGATGGTTTTGGATAGTGCGATCGTGTGTGTTGGCATTCGTGTGTGTGTGTGTGTGTGTGTGTGTGTGTGTGTGTGTGTGTGTGTGTGTGTGTGTGTGTGTGTGTGTGTGCGCGGTTTCTGGCCTCTTCACAAAGGCATCAGTCAACCCAGGAGGGCCTGGCAGAGAGAGCTCAGTAACCTTCAGATCCCTCCCACTGCACTAAATTAATGGCCTCTTTCTTTTTTAGTCCCCCCCATTCTTTCTTCTCATTCCTTTCTCTTCACCATCCCTTCATCACACTTCCCCTAAAGCTGTCCCCTCTTATTTCCAGCCCTTCCCCACCTTCTCTCCCTCGCTGACCCTGATTGCCAGACCTCTCTGTCTGCTAGCATGACGGAAGAAAAAGGGAACACCCTAATTCCAGAGTTTCCTGGTTCATCATTTCTCATTTTTGCGTTGGTTACCCCTTTTCTGATGGATCATCATCACGCAAATGTTATATAATACTGGACGGGTGGTAAGTGCTTAAAAGTAAATAACCTCGCATGGTTACCTGGGGAATATAACGAATGACCTGGCGGGCCAGATCTGGCCCCCAGGCCTTGAGTTTGACACCTGTGCTATAGACAAACTGTGCTCCATTTCCTGTAGTTGTTGTAAACAATGACATTTTGATCGTGTATAACGCAATCTCTTTCCAATCAAAGTTTAAAAAAAAAACAAACAAAAAAAAACAACACCGCCTCAGTTACTGCTATTTTCCTGAATTGATATTGAAACTAACAGAATTTATCTTTTGGATTTTGGTTAAGGTGGTTGTCGGGGCCACGTACCTGTTTGACTTCAGCCGTTTGGTTTGGCAAGTGTCAAAATTCATTCAAGATTAGCAAGAGTTGGCCAAGAATGATATTTACAGCACGAACTAAAGACCCCTAAAGTCAACATCTATGTTATCCTGCCAATCAAGTACATTAAAAACGGAGGTGCTGTTTAAAGAAGTCCATCCCACCCCCCCATAACGAGCCACCAACTTTGATTCAAATCTGACTTGGAGTTTATGAATTGTGGGTCAGTCAGCATACACAGACTTGTTTGTGCTCCATGTCTGCCCACACACAAGTGGCAGAACATACTACACCAAGGCTTCTACTTTCCATCCAATAACAAAAAAAAACAAAAAAACACGCAAAGTGAATTGTTGAACTTGGTCGTCAAGCAACCCTCCCTTCACCTGCTCCTGCCAAAAAGGGAACGGTGAGAGAGGAAAAAGAAAACAAAGGCCACCAAGGATTCACCACAAACTGTCTAAACAGCCCTGCTGCGGAACAGCACAGGTGGTCCCACATCTCAAATAAACACAAATGATACCGCAAAAATCACCCCAACACCCCACCTCTCAGGGACCCACATGAAGATTCTCGGCCTCAGAATCGAGTTCCGCTCGGCACAATGAGCCAGAGGTGGTTGCAGAACGCAAGTCTTAGATCTTACATAATTTGCAGTTGTAATAATTGACACGTGCGGGGAACGGAGGAGAGAATCGTGGGGCCAAAACACACAATAGTAACCCGGGCTGGAGAGCAGGTGGCCCACAGGCTTGGAGCTACATAAAAAGACGGCAAGTTAATTAGCCGCGGACCGCCCAGGAGACTACCTGGAGGGTCGCAATGACATTTTTCTGTCTGTCATCCTTTGAAAACTGATAAGCAAGAAATAGACGAGGGCTTGACTGAGCCATCGGACATAGTAACCGTGCACGGTGGGAATGCAGAGCGAATGTGCATGTCTTTTGTCAATTCTGTCCGTCACCTTTCCAACTGCTGGAACGGCGTAGCTGCAGCAGACCAACGGTGTCCCGGCAACTGTTGAGCTTGAACCATCCAAAAAGCTGGATCACAATATATCCAAGGGGTGTCCCACCTCACTGTCAGCCAACAGTGTTTCATACTGATATAGCGATACGTAAGAAGGACCCTCCGAACAAACAATAACAAACGCCCTCATTTACGAGTAGGAGAGCAAAGCTTGTAAACCCTGTTTGGTAGTATCGTATAAAGTGGAAAAATCTGTAAATGAAATAAAAGCCCAACACAGGAACAACAGATTGAAGCCAGAGAATTGTTTTGCAGCGATGGAACTAATTAATCACTATTCTTGCTGTGGAAGTTTTTTTGTTTGTTTGGCGATGGAACTAATTAATCACTATTCTTGCTGTGGAGTTTTTTTTGTTTGTTTGTTTGGTATTTTTTTCAATTCAAATGAAATAGGTCAACGCAGATGTTCAGAGAAATGAAGAAAGTCTGTTCAAACCAAACTCCGAGCATGAGCAGCTCTTTAAACAACCGCAGCTTGTGGCCGATTTTGTG
The DNA here is from genome assembly GCF_001891065.2 of Hippocampus comes. Lineage (NCBI taxonomy): Eukaryota > Metazoa > Chordata > Actinopteri > Syngnathiformes > Syngnathidae > Hippocampus > Hippocampus comes. The sequence goes on along the minus strand of NW_017805496.1, from coordinate 803,928 downwards.
GCTGTTCCTTGTCAAATCTGCGTTCAATGTGATGAACGCAATAAATGCCACATACGAAAAAAAAACCAAAACAACAAAACGCCCACAAAGGTCAAAGGTAGGCTGACACATCCAGGTGAGTTGTTCTGAGTTTGTGTTGTAACTTTATGGGAAACCTCCCAGACACAAATCCGTTCATACGGGAGATAAGTGGACCTACAGATTAAAAATATTAATTTACATTCAACTCAAATAAGGGAGCATTCCATTTCCCAAGGTCTTTTTTTCCTATTTTAACTCCATACTCCACTCTCTGACAACATATGGGTACTTTTAAGTTTCGCCAACCCACAAAGAACACATTCACGACATTCCCTATGGTTCTGTGGGCGCTGTCACGCTGACATGACGATGAGATGCCAAACAGGCCAGTTCCTCTGCTCCACTGGCTCATCTGCACCTACTAATTTGCCCATCGTAGGTCAGGCTGCATCAGCGCAGCCAGCCGGTAACCACAGCAGCAGCAAGTTGAGCCGCGAGTTGTATGAAAGAGATGCTTTGGAATTCAAAAACGCACCAAAAGATTTGCTTTTGGGACTTGGGCATGTCTCGTAAAATGAGCGAGGAGCTCTGAATCGATGCCAAATGTTCAAAGCGTAACTAAAAATCTTTCTGGACAGCCTCATCTTTACAAGCTCATCCCTCTGGCTTGCCCACTCGCATACTGTGTGGGTTTCTTTTTACACCTGCTCATCTCAGGCTTTCATTAAAACTCTTATCGCATTGTGGCAGTCAATCAATTTCTTATAACTCAGCAAGAGGGTGTGTGTGTGTGTGTGTGTGTGTGTGTGTGTGTGTGTGGTTTTTTTTTTCTGACTGCTGCTGGCCAACCTTTCATGCCAAACAATCTCCATTTTAACTTAAATGCAGAGAGACACTGCCGCATTAGTCACGGGCAGTGATTCATTCGAGCGCGAAACAGAAAGTACACAAACTTATAGTGGGCAAAGCTCGTGCCAATTAACTAAGTGCAAGTGAGAAGTAGGAGGGAGGACGCCTACTTTCTTCCCTTGAAAAGAAACGAGAACATCATGATTAGAATTTCACTGAGACATCGTCCTGCTGCTAAAGGAACTCTTGGTTGAAATAAGGAAACAGATGAATTGAACCACACACACATTCACGGCAAATGCACAGGCACACACACGCGCGATCCATAACTGGCCAGCCGTCTCTGAATTCAGTTCAAACATAACACTGACTTGGCCGGGGATGAGTGGACGGCTGCCCGTCATTCTGGCCGCCACTTTGTTGAGGAGGGGAGAGCCAGACAGAATGAGACCAGTGTGGAAAAGAAAAAGAAAGGAGGTTACAAATAATCCGAACACAAAAACAAGGGGGATGGGTGTCGGGATCTCAAAAGGGACGACTACAAGTGGAGGTTGTCGTTTTTATCCAAGGGTGAAATTACCAGCAAATATATTCAATATGTTTTTGACATGATGACAACGCGATGCTGTCCTCCTCTTGGAATCGTTGATTTCATTTCACTGGTGTTAGCAAAAGCTTCTGGTGCCACATGAAGCGTTCATAAGAATGTATTTGATCAACTCCAATCGTAGACCTTCAACGAATGTGAATGACACACTGCAAATGATCACAGAACTGTATATAGCGCTGCTATGCCAATCTAAACCTTGCAAAGTAGGCTACTAAATTCATGTCTCATCCGTTGAGCCATGGACCCTCCATCCTGTCCCGAGCTAACGTAAATGTACGCTACTATTTTGTTGTTCAAAGTTGGATGCTCTCCGCTTGAACGCATTTCCAGAATTACGTCTGTGAAAAGTGGATTCCATCCACCCAAGCACTTAAATCAGACATTAAACGCGCTAGCCCTCTCTTAGTTTAGCTTGACAATTAGCGCGGCTTCCCCGTCTTTCCCCGTCATCCCACACTTGTCAGATGCGTCGATTATTCGCCCCCTTGGATGTGACGATTACTGACTGAGGGGCGAGTCCGCAACGTGTTTAACAACACTAGGAGCTAGCGAAGTTAGATGCTAGCTAACTGGTTGGGGCAAAAGTAGCACCGAGCTTGCCTCAATCACCCATGTCTCGTGCCGAAGTGACGTGTTATTACTTGAGGCGCAAAATACAAATGCGAAGAAAAGAAGCTTATTTCCAGCCTTGATGGCGAATAAACACTGTGTTTGGATGGGTACCTCTGTCTGCGGCTAGTGTGCTCTAAGCGTGTGCACTCGTTCTGGTCACAGGACCATGAAGGGGTTAAGGGATAGAGAGCGAGGCTGGCATACTTCATTTCCTTTTCCACTACTGTTAGTCTTTGGTCATGACTCAGGCCATTGCACACTGTACTTATGTGGCTCTGGTACTCCGTGTGTGTGGAGCAAAAGCTATATTAACATCAAACGAGAAAACGCATGAAAGACAGCACAGGCGGAACTGTAATAACTTGAGGGCCTTGATGGGAAGGTGCAAGGGCAACAAATACGCTTAAGGGGCGAAGATGCAGATGCTCCCGTTGAAGCCTTGAGGAAAAGATGGATCCCGCCGCCTTCGGCGCAAACACTAAAATGGGCAGATAAAGAACTGCGGATCTGGTGGTCATAACCGTGAACGGGAAAGCCTCATGTGGTGTTTTTATGAGGTGCCGGTGAGAAACCAAGCACTCTGCATGGAGCTAGAGAGGAGGGAAGTCGACGGTACAGAGCGTGTGAGAGAGAGAGAGAGAGAGAGAGAGAGAGAGCGAGAGAGAAAGAGAGAGAAAATTCTGTCTATTTGTTCAAGGCCTGCTGAGGCAGCACCGTGACCGTCATACCAGTCAGATAAATGGCTCGCCGCTGGAAGAGAATGACAGTTTTGACAAGGTTGGGTGTCAAAATGTAAAAATTGGCACAGACTGAAATGTGTTGAAAACAATAAGGTAACTTTTGGAGATAGTTATAAATTTGCTGCATTTTCTCCCAATCTGGTGTCAGCCTTTTTGAACAGAAATCCAAGCAATGTATAGCACTAACTCGGGCTGGGTGATTAATTGTATGAAACGACACCGTTTTTGGGAGCGAATCCCCAAAGTCTGCTAACATAGACCGTTTACACCGTTTTTTTCCAGTCATGTGAAACTAGCTCAGGTTTGAAGCGTCAGACGCTGAGCAACAAACAGTCTGCTGAAAAGTAAGTTTAAAGACTGTTGAAAACAAAGCAGCAAACACGGAAGCAAAAACTTCAGCTCGAAAAAAGAGATGATTTTTCGATTTTTGCCCGCATGATAATAAGGGGACGGGTGAAAGTCGATCACACTGTTAAAGACATGATGCTCATTTCGACATTGCAGAATTTCATTTCTTCACACACTGATCCACTTGGTGGTAGTGGCTGTTGTAAACAGCATACAATCTGTACAATAACTATAACCAAAATCCGTACACACGGGTTTTAGTACCATCAAGTCACAGTGTTGCTTTTTATCCGACAACTTACAGTGGTATGCTTCGTATGTGATTCAATAAGAGCACCAGGAAGTTCACCAAACATGACCGCAGCATGAAATAAGTTTCCCACGGCTAAATAGTACAGGCTAACAGGTTCCCGACATTCACCTTTATGTGGCCCAGTAGGGCCATCATGAGCCATTTTGTGTTGACCCTGCCAGAACTGGCACTGGCCAAGTATATTTATGATATTCTGAAATATTGAAGCCTTTCGTCTCAGTAGCCAAAGAAAACTTGTGGCTAATTAGAGGCAATGCCACACTCGGTCAATAGCAGACAACTGTTGGTTGTTGTGTGGCCATCAATTCATATCAGGTGAATCAATTATTGAATCAGTTAATCATGTAGATGTAACGAGATGGTATTGTTATTTACTATTGAATGACGATTAAAGACGTGATCCCGGTGTCTCAGGTGTCGGGGGAGACCGCGAGCGAGCACGCCAGAGCCGCCCGCTTCCCCATCCTGCTCGGCAGCGTGTTTGAGATGCCCCCCGCGATTCACCCGCCCGCCCAGAACTCAACTCAGGTGCAGTGGTTGTGGAAAGACAATCCTTAATATTTGCTATTTCTTCTATTGGATTTATCAAAGTGTGTGTCTATGTGTATGAGTGTGCGCCTATGTGTGCCTGACAGTGCAAACACAGCAGCGCTCGGCACTTTGCCTCTGGCTGTGAACTCCATACTTGACGGGTAATGTGCTGAGAGAGCACTTGGTGTCCAAGCTCACCCTAATCCGCAGATTGTCCGACAGATGACGCCCCCACTGACACACACGCACACACACAAACCCAAAAGACATCCACAAACACATCTCCTTTACCCCCGAACCAGGGGCCTCTTCTCAAGCACACACGTATCAAAACTTCACCATGCCCAGAAGGTCAGTGTTCACTCGAGTAGCAATCTCTTCGAGAAAAAGCCTTTTTTTTTTGGCTTTGAAACTACTTTGCAATGTGTGACATAACAGCGAAAAAGCAATCCAACAGCCAAATGGTTTGGTCGCACACGATACTCTCGACATGAGCCAATGGTGTTCCTTTTTCTTTCCTGCACTCTCTTTTCTGCCTACGAATACGAAAAGACTGAAGTACCCAATGATGAATAAACCTGAGAGAGAGGAAAAAAAACCAATCCAACAGTCTAAAATGAAGTGAGCCATTTAGTTTTCCAGTTATACTGTCGTATATGTCCAACGCTTAATTGAAATCGGCGATAAGTAAATGGCACTCCATTTTTAACGTCTCCCCATTTGTTTAATGAACAGTAAAAAGTTTGCATGTAATTAAAGCCCGTATCACGCCGAGCGACAGAGATTTGCAAATGTGCGCACATGTGGCGTATGATTTTTGTCAGGGGTCGTTTAAATGTTCATTCGACAGTCGCTAAGACGTTTGCCAGACATTCCCAAACAGTTTTCGTGGTTGCAAACCATGTTCAACGTTTCTTTGTGACAAACAAAATCGGTAAATCGGTTCGAGACCATTAAAATTGTTGGCGAACATCTTTGCGACCGTCGGCGACCTCAAAAGAACCCTGATGAACATCCGCGAGGTGCGCACAAACTTTTAAACCTGAGATACGGCCTTAATGTAATTTCAGTTGACATTGAAAAAGTCACTAAGTGACCTGAATTTTTTTTTTTTTTCCTGTGGAAGCATCCAAATTCCAAGTTTTGGGGGTTCCAAAAGCAGCAGACATGCCGAGCTCAAACAAAGCTGAACCGACTGGAATGTCAACACGGCGATACTTCAACTGGCGGCCAGGTAGAAACGAGGTTGTCAGATGAAATTTGAAACCTCCCAGAATATGACAAGTTGCTGTTTCTGGCAGTCCTTGCCCACAATGGATACGGTCTGCTCATTCACGTTTTTGGGTTTTTTTTTTTGGCGTGACTGGAAGTGATGTTGGCTGGATCAGACTCAGACCAGACTAGAGAGTCAGACTTTAACTGCTACATGACACTTTTGTGTGCCAAAATACACACCTTCCCCTCTCCACCTTGGAACTTCTCAATCTCGAGCTCTGTGACTGCGTGACGAAAGATTGAAGTCAATCTGGTGAAGAAATCATCTCAACTTACTCGATAAACAGAATCAAGGAGAGAAGACCGGACTTGACCGTAGTTTTGCTCACTTCCCGAGGTTTTCATTTGCGTCTTTGGATTTATGCTTTGAGCGGCTTCAATTCAAACGTTTCGCTGAAAATTCACATCCCAAGCGCAAATGATTGCCATGACCTAAACCGGGACTGAAATTGGATGTCTATTTTTGACCGGCAGTTATCAAACCTTAAAAACGTTTCCGCTTTGCCACAAGCGGGCCCGATGGCAGGCCTAAATTGAATGATGACAGTGCACAAGGTTCGCCTGTTGGAACCGTTTGAGATCTCTTTCAATCGTTGTCTTCTCTGCAGACACCAAAGCGAGGATGGATTTTGCACATGAGCAATTTTCTTCATTAAAAGACCTCGGAGCAGCTGCAAAAGCCAGATAAGTACTCCCGGCTCCTTTTTGGTCCGAGCCTGCGAATGTGAACTCACGACGAGGGTATAAATGTAATAAGAAGAGATTATTCCATGTGGGCAAGCGGTAACTCGCTTTATGGGCTTTGGCTGGATGAGAAGTGCAGGAACTGAGGTTCCAGCTCTGCAATCAATATTCAGTTAAAAAAAATGACACGGCGTCGGGGGTTTCACTTGGCAGCTTGAACCTCTACTGTGTTGGCACGCGTTCCCCGCGTGGTGTTAAAACGGCGGCGTTGTGGGGCAAAGACTGAGCCATGAGATGGGAGCCGCAGTTGCCAACATCAGTAAAAGAAGCCCGCTGTTTTCCACATTAGTCGAGCGTTTGCTCACGACAATTATTTAAACTTCAGGGCGCTTTCAAAGGGGGCAAATCCAAAAAAAACGGGTTCCCCGCTCATCAACAATCCAGCAGAGGTGGGCGTAGAAACTTTGCAACGGCGTCAAGAGACGTTAAATTGGTGATTTGGACGGCAGAGTTTTTTTTTTTTTTTTCCAGAATTGAAGCGGACAACCTGTGGTTGGGGTTGAATTCTTTCCCTTTCTGCCTCCTTTCAGAATAAGAGGGGGGAAAGAAAACGGCAAACACAGACCCCTTCATTCAGAGTCATTTATCCCGATGGCCAAGCCTTGTTTGCCGGCCGCAATAGCCCCCTTCCGGGCCTGCCCAGCAGGATGCATGCAAGTGGCGTGTGAAACTCTCCTGTCTCGTTCAGCTCCAAAGAGAAGGATGAACAATACTCCACGCCAGGCGCTGGCCCTGAACAATCCTTCTCTTCTGCTTTACTCTCCGCCTCACTTTCTCCATCACTAAAAAGCAACCACGAGGTACGCCTTCAAAATCCACATTCCTCCTTCGGTTCGCCGCCACACAATCATACCGGTTCCTTTCTGCTCATTTAGTTTACGTTGATGTGCTGCTTACCTCAGCCTCCTTTCCGTAAACATTTCCTGCTTTCCTCCTCTATGTTTCTGTGGAAAAAAAAAAAAAAAAAAACACCCACAAACCTCAACTGGAAAGAAAACGCAAATTATCCATACCCTTTTGATCTGGTTTGTCAGGACCCAGTTTGACCCTTCTTTTACCCAAAACGTCCAAAACCGCAGTCCGACCTGCCATCAAGTATGACGAATCTTCCGTTTTTCAGAAAGCTCTGATGGATCTGCACTGCCGAAAAGAATTTGGACCAAATTTATCGAAACATGAATAGCATATTTGTAGGGGATTTGGAGGTGCACCGATCAATCGGCCGGGAACGAAATCGGCACCGATTTCCTTCAATTTGGGGGTGGGACGGAAGGGTGATATGACTGATCCCTTAAAATCAAACGGATCTTATCCACCGATCTCATTTCTCTCGACAGAGGTCTGAAAAACTCAGCCACTGTCCTCTCCTGCTCTGAGATGACAAATAGACTTTTCATTTTTATTTCGAGAACTACTTCCTGTGCAGTTAAAACAAGCCATTTGTATTGTTTCACAGGTTTTGGTCCCATGTTTTACCATCCATCCATTTTCTGATCCGCTTCTCCTCAGAAAGGTCGCGGGGCTTGCTGGAGCCTATCCCAGCCGTCTTCGGGCAGTAGGCGGGGGACACCCTGAACCGGTTGCCAGTCAATCACAGGGCACACACAGACTAACAACCATTCGCGCTCACAATCACACCTCGGGACAATTTCGAGTGTTCCATTAACCTGCCATGCATGTTTTTTTAGAATGTGGGAGGAAACCGTAGTACCCGGAGAAAACCCAAGCAGGCAGGGTGAAAACAAACAAACTCCACGCAGCAAGGCCGGAGCCTGGAAACAAACCCTGCATTTCCGGACAGTGAGGCCAACGCGCCAGTCACCAGTTGACCACCGTGCCGCCTCCATGTCTTACAATGAAACTCAATTGGATCATCGAAAGGTGTTCACTGTCGGGATCGACAACATTGTGGAAAATCTCCAATTTGCCCGAGCTGAGAAAAGTATTTCGAAACCCAGAGCTACAAACACTGCTCTCGCTCTCATCCGAAGGTGACGAGAGAGCAGGGGTCGACCAAGCATTTCCCCACCGACAACCCGCACAGCTCTTGCGGAAGCCGTTTTTTACTCCCAGTACGCCGCCATTCACCAGCGTCTCCTACAGAGCTATTGAGCATTCACTAAGGCACCTCCACATCCCGACAAGCTCAACAAAAAGCATTTTCAAGCAACACCCCCCAACAGTTCCCACACTATTTCACCTGTCAAATGCTTACAAAAAAACCCAAGGAGGGCCAAACACTACTCCGGGGCGCCACTGCACACCTCTTGCCAGCCTCTGCCCCACTAAATACATTACTCCTCTCGAAGAAAAGAATACACTATCAATCTTTCCCAGCTACTATCTTGAGACCGTTTTCAGCCGCGATGGCCAGAAAAAACCTTGCACCAAAACAAACTTCACCTCAAAACGAGCGAGGAACCGAAAGACATCTATTCCTCTTCGAATCAGTCTCCCGGAACAAGGGAATGAGTCATCTCAGAAAGATGTTCAGAAAATCAATAGACACCAATTGTATGTTTGAGGAAGGAGACAAGGAAAAAAAAAAAAAAGCAAAGAAAAGGGCAGAGCGGGAAATGCATTGCCGGAGAAAATTAGGAGGCACCTGCAGAGCGACAACTTTGTCCGACTGATTGATCATTTCACCATTGATGTCCGTGTGCCAATAGCGAGGGAGAGGGAAGACATTTCTCAGGACAATTACTGACTCGAGCTTTTCTCAAGTTAGGACAAAAAAACTCTTTGAAAGAAGACGTGTCCGGAAAAAGAAAATAAACACAGAATCGAAAAGAAGCGTTAGAAAGGTGATATCAACGACAGGTACAAGATCAGGGTCATGGCCCCGGTGAGACAAATGAAGACGTTGAGATTGTCTTAATGCAAATCTCCCCAAAGCCCTCGTTTTGCCAGGCGACATGAGAGCTAATTTCTCACAACAAGAATAACATGTATGTCTTGTTTCAGAGAAACTGCTCATGGCTCTTTGACAAAAAAAAAAAAAAAAAAAAAAAAAAAAAAAAAAAGGTCAGAACGTCTACCATTACCACGCCGCATAAAAGATTCGCTCTCAGGTTGTTTCCTTTTTTTAAATTGAGCCATGCTCCACAGATTTAGAAGATATTATTTTCACGTAACTCCCACTACTTTTGTGTGTAGGATGGAGAGGCACAGCATCACCTGGCCTAATAATAAGAGCTCACCAGCTAGTTGCGTTGCTATGGTGCACACAATCTGTTATTTGCTATACCGTGGAAGTAAAATATACTTTAACTCAAAGGGTGCATTGCTAGGGAAGAAATAAAAATCATTTTAACGCAAGTAAACACCAAACAAGTCATAGAAACTTGGATTAATGTTTTCGAAAAGTGTTCCATATATATGATGCATTTCACACTTGACTGCCCGAATGACCTCCCTGGTGCACGAACGCTTACTATGTTTGATTTGTCATTAGCAACTAACGATTGCTTTAATAATCGTGTAATCGATGGATGATTCCGATGATCGCTCAATGAAGATGATTTGGACATTTGTTGGACTTTCCATTTCTTTATTCAAAAACAAGACTTTATTTCAAATGGACAGCGTGGAAAAAAAATGCACTAATGGATGTTTCGCTTAGTGGTTAGGTCCGGTGAAATGTCAGAACACAGGCCAAAATGCTGTTCATTGTTTCCCCAAAGTGGAAGCAGATGTGTGAAAACGTCTATTTTGATTCAACACATTGATCGAGTCGATTTTCAGGGAGGACGACTCTGAGAAGATTTACCGTCGAGGGGCTCAAATTCCGAGGATTTGGACCATTTTAAATCAAACAAGCTCTCAACTTACAATCTTATTATGAAAAAGAATTTATTCGATGAATTGTTGCATCACTTGAGTGCTATGAAAGGAGTTAATGGGAACAAACCATTCCAAGTTTTTTATTGTGACGATATCCTTGCTGCAAAGATGAGCCAATTATAGTACATCGTCCGCATATTGCAGCCTGAGTACTGTTCATCTCGATCACCAATTACGCAAGAGCGAGCGGCTTCTTTTAATAGATATTATATTTGGGATTGGATGCTTCCCCTGGGCAGACTGGAGTGGTTTTAATAAAAGGCCCTTTAGGTATTGTGTTGTGTTTCAATAAATTTTGATGTGCCCCGAGGCATTTGGGAATATGAGGTCATCAATCTTTGATGGCCCAAGATTAGTCGGTGACAGCTGCGGACGAAAAGCTCCAAGACCATTAAGGGAAGATGGCGACAGGGACAACAAACAAAAGGTTCCGGTTGTGCCAAATGAGCAAATACAATCGTCGCCTACCTGATTTTTATCTTTGAAATAATTTGGATCGTGTCCTCAAATTGAATTTCTCCCGAAGCTAAATTTGGGGTTTCCACTTGCTGGACGAATCATCAGACTAAAAATATAAATAAACCCTTAAATTTTTCACTCTGCTCAGTGAATCTATACAATATATAAATACACAAACCCATATGCTGCAGTCGATGTAAATAAGTTTATATAACGCAACATACAATTTTACAAAAATTGTAAAAGTATTATTCCTGAATATTTATTTTACTTTCAACCACTCGACATGTTCAGTGGCATCAGTGCTATACATACACATATAGTTCTTTTTTTTTTCTTTGTATTTTTGCCCTCTATGGACAATAAAAGCGGTATTGTGCTATGACCAAAACATAAATATAAATCTATATAAATAAAACATGAATTGGAATATTTCACATCACACAATTTTTATGCTTTGTCTTTGATTTAAAGATGACAATACGCAAAAATCTACAAAAATTGTAGAAATTGTAACACATGGGTTACAGAACTAAAATGTATTTGTCGACATTAGGTATCACCAAAGAGCAGAACAGGACACATGCGCAAGCACTACGAGGGAACCACCTGCCTTCAAAACAAAGCTAATATTTTCCCTTTGGTTGCTGCTACTCTCCCAACACAAACAGCCCAACGATCTGTTCTGCTCTGCCCTCTAATCTTGCATCGCAAATTGCTATCCCACGATGACTTTTGTCCTTACTTTTTTTTGACTCTGTTTGCAGCACCGAACTGACGGGTCTTTCCCTTGGTCCAACTGTTTCGAGGATCATCTGTCGGTGCTGATTAAAACCAAGGAGCCCTCCGGGGCACCTCAACACACAAACCATGAGGGCAGTCGTCATATGACCCGGACGCCAAAGAGAAGACAGCGGAGGTGCCGTCTGACGTTTGAGCGCGGGGGCCTGCGCTGGCTTGCCAGCTGCCTCGGATGCCTTGAGGCCTGTATAGAACTGTGAAAACACACACCGTCGCAGAGGAACAATTTATTTTTCTCCATATGAAAATGGCACCGCAGTCATTTGACAATTATCTTGTGATGACTACCACATTAATGGATGATGTGCCATTTGAGACGGCCCATCCTTAAGGGTTTGCATGTCAGAAACACATTGAGGTCACAGTGTGGGTTCCGCATTTCTAAGTGCAAAACTTCCATTACAACAACTTATTTAATGGCTTAATTTTAGGGATGGGCGAGGACCGATGCCAGGAATCGGTATTGGGCCGATAGCGGCCTTATTTCAAGATATCGGATATGGCGAAAGATGCCGATACCAGCCACCAATACTGAAGGCAAAAAAAGACCGGCGTTGAATAAGTGTTCCTTGCCAGTAGTTGTTCTTACATTGCGGGCATTTGACACATCAAAGAATCATAATACGCGTCAGAAAGACAAAAAGGGTTTTGTTCAAATTCATCTGTCATTGTGTTGATAGAAATGTTAGGTTTCGTAAGTACCAGCGGTACTTAATTGGTATCGTGGAGTACTCCAAAGTAAATACGGATACTGGTATCCATCTGACAAAAAGTGGTATTGAACATGAAATATTTTTATTCGTTAGAAGTCCCAAGAATTAAAAATGTAATGGCAAATTTATGCACAAAATTGATTTTTTTTTCCTATATGGCAAGCACATTTAGCTTCAAGCGAAACCCTCCACTGTGGTGTCAATCAGTGATTCTTTTTGAATTCACCAGTACGACAACAAAGCAGAGGCCTTAATGTCGGCCTTGCGGATACTCGAAACACGGCACAGCAACTTCAAAAAGGGTTGGAGTCCATATATCTTCTACTTATTTTAAGTTTGTGCTCGAACTATAACTTGTCCTGCTTTTTGTGTCTTTGTGACGAACTGCCTGTCTCGGGTGTGTTTAAAAAAAAAAAAAAAGGCAATGCTTTTGATTTGTTGAGGGGAAACAGAGACAAGATTTAAGGGAGGAGAAGGAGGGGGCAGACCTAAAGCTGTGAAGCTTCTTCCACATGATGTCGGATTCAACGTACAGTACTATCACTCAACTTTTTGCAGAAAAACAAAATAAGTGGCTAAGATTTCAAGATATTTAATGAAAAACCTGGTGACCCACATCAGACTTGCTGGAGGAAGACGAGACAGAACTTCTCAACACCTGTCCCTTGAGGCTGTCAACAAACGGATGAATAAGAAAGCTGTTTTGATGTGAAGCAAAGAAAAATAATTGCTGACCTCCAGGGGTTGGGTGTGGGGGGGGGGGGGGAGATTAAAAGAACTTTCAGTGAATCATTGACTACTTTTCATTCAACGGAACGACCAAGTGTGTGCGTAGTCCTGCGCAGCAGTAGCAGCAGAAGGTCTTCTCCAAGTGCGACAGCTGGAGAAAATAATTCTTTTCAGACTGTTGGAGAAAATCATGTTTTTCAGACTAATGGGGAGAGCACTGAAATGATTTAACAACCATTTTGAAGATACAAACACGGACAGTTTTGTACGAATTTCACCTGCGATTTAAGGAGGTGAACAGGGATGTGCGCCAAAGACTGAATGTTGAGAAAGAGTTCATAGAGGAAAGCTTTCCGTGTGAGACCGGGCCCCAGGCATTCAGTTTCTCATGACATTCTTTGCTTTCAACTTTGTGGAAACATTTTTTGGGAGCGTCTTTTTCAATTCCAGCAAATAGCCGGCCTCAATTTCATCCTTTGGGTCGAACAAGCGATCGATATTGTGAGCGAGGCCCAGGCATGCAACATCAGTGATCTCTGACCTCTGTAGTCCCCCCGCAAAAAGTCCAGGTGTCACAATACTTTTGTAGATCAGGATCATATCTGAAGAAAATCATTCTGGATATTTTGTCAGAGACATTTGCGTTTCAACCAGAACCACAAATATCCCCCCCAAGTTTCTCCACTAAAAGAGTGACTTTTAGTGGAGCAACTGCTGTTTAGCCGCTATGCTAACAAGCTAACACACGGACACGGAGCCGTGACGCTTGTTTTACTTTTTGGACCAACACACAATTCCACAATTGGTTGGTTGGTATGAGTCCAAATCTTTTGTCAGCCAATCACAGGCCATACTTTAAATGAATCTACAGGGTGTTTCCTCGTCCTCTCCAGAATGTTTTCAACGGGCCATAAAAACGGAAACATGGCTAATGCCCGAAAAAAAACGCGTTCAAACCGACACACAATGATCCCCCTCAAATGTTCACAAGTTGCTGAAGGTGATGGCAAATGAAACAACTTGTTTTAGTCATTCATAAAGAGTTCAACAAAACGAACGCAGCTGTTTGGAATGGAAATATGATTTTGATATGGTTTAAAAAAAACAATTCTGTGGGCAGCAGCCTGTGTCCATCCGCACACTTCATTGCGGAGGCGAAAGCAATTAGCCACTTACTGCACTTGTGGCTAAGCTCACTCACACACACACACACACACACACACACACACACACACAAAAAAAAGTGTTTGCTCTCTCTCTCTCTCTCTCTCTCTCTCTCTTTCCCATAGTACCTCTTATTCACATTTTACAAAACACAATGCCGGCTTGATGGACGCGCACACACACACACACACACACACACACACACACACACACACACACACACACACACACACACACCTCTTTTCAATACCATTACATGAACGACCACGTCCAACTTGCAAGCTGCAAACCCCAATTTGTTTATTCCTTGGGGGATTATGGGGCGGAGGAGGGATGAAATGCATCTAACAGAGAGTTGGGGGCCCCCCTCTCAAAGCTCTTTAATTACTGCTCCTCCTCCCCCCGAACCCACCCCCTCACCCTGCCAACTAAACCGACTCCCGGAACTCAAATGCAATGAAGTTGAGTTAACTGCACAGCCTGTCTCAGAGTGTGTGCATGTGCGCGTGACAGAAAGATATAGGCAACGAGTAAGGAAGCAATAGATCACTCGCCAAACAGCACCCACCCCCCCACCGCCCCCAACAGTGCACCCTCTTCCTCCTTTTTTTCTACTGCCATCAAAGCGTTCCAAACTCGCAGGATGCCGACATGCAGCGGTGAAGTGAGGCAAAACCAGCGGCTTCCGATCAGATCAACTGAGCACGGCCGCGTCACCTGCAGCACACCTGTGCCAAGACTGATAAAAAGTTAGGCCGCACGCACTTCAGCCGCATTTCCTCTGTATCCAAAATACGGCGCGGATTCATTGACAAAGTGAGAAAGAGTAAATCATTTGCCCAACTGTCAGTGTGTGCCTTTTTTGCTTCGTTGTGTTTTGCAAATAAGTTGTGGAAGTTGCCTTTGTGTTTTGTTTCTTTTGGAGACTCGAGATAGGTTGTTAGTAACGTGTTGTCTATTTTGGAGCATGTGGAAGCTACCATAATGTAGACCAAGGGTGTCACACTTATTTTGGTCACGGGCCACTTTGGCGTTACGTCTTCCCTCGGAGGGCCTTTATGACAGTGAACCTGACTAAATGCTTAATCATCAAATCGTATCATTACTTGTACACAACAAATTGATGGATTACGAGTCAACTATTTGTCGTTTGTTCAATTATTGTTTAAGTGAGTGGAAACAGGGTAACAAGTTTCTTGCAAAATCTCAACGTTATTGCACATGATAATTTGACATTTTGGTACAGATTTGAGCAAGGATTATTGAATTTGACACACATGATTTGCTTATGTGGGCCACCTAAAATAACGTGGCGGGCCAGATCTGGCCCCTGGGCCTTGAGTTTGACACCTGTGATGTAGACACTGAGGAAATAGGCTAGGAACTGAGTTTTTTCTTTCTTTTTTTCTCTTTTTTCTTGGGACAAGGCTACTTGTGTTTGTCTTGGTTTGGTTGTCCAATTCAGTGGCCTTGTGAAGAATTTATGGCTCTTCCAGCATAACAACTATCTTGCACGTAATAAGTTAGCCAGTTGGTAGTGGTTATACGGAGGGCACAATTTAGTTTCTTCAAAGGATTGTACAATGCAATGGAATCCAAAGGTTAGGAAGATTCTTTGTTGACACGGGATATAAAAACGGCAGGTAAAAATGGTTGGCTGAGGTCAGTTCCATGAACCATGGAATGCTCAAGTAACACATCAGAAATAGTGGAGGGACAATTTCTCTTTGGATTTCAAACCCCATTTTCTCTCCTTTACTTTTTTCGGCTACCTTCCTCCTCTGTCTTCATAAGAGAGGGACAGAGGAGTGGGGGGGGGGGTCGAATAGACTCCTTTTCAAGACAAAATAGAGGAGGAAGAAAAACAGCGAGGGCAGCGAGTGTGAGGCGCCGTGATTGATTAGAGGCAAGAGAGGAAACATGGTGGCGTCTCACATGAAACACTGAAGCAGTTACAGATGACGCTATTCACGGTCGTTAAAAGAGCAGTTTCCAAAAGGCGCTTGCTCCACACATAAATAGAAAAAGACTAAATCCTGCACTTAGAGACACTCGCTGAGAGAGTGAAACAAGTGTTTTGAGTCACACAGAAAAGGATCATTGCAGCCAAATGAACGCTTGCAAGCTAATTTTAAATACAGTCTGTTTGAACCAATTACACTTTAGAAATAATAACGACTACTGCTCCAACAAAAATGGAATAAAATACAATGAGATCCAAAAGCTATGCTTATATTTCAATGTGCGAAATAGAGCAACAGTCTACACTGTCTCAATCTGCGAAAAAAAAAAAAGTCAAGCCATTTTACAACATCAGATGTTATTCACACACCAGGCTAAATCCTTCCTGCAGGGCAGTGGTCCCCAACCCCTGGGGTGCAGACCGATACCGGTCCGTGAATCATTTAGCACCGGGCCACACAGAAAGAATAAATAACTTCAATTACTTCCGTTGTATCACAGATTTCCTCAATCTCCACCCATTCACTGACTCACAGTGAATGATGCACCCACTGTTTACATTTTGGCGACAGAGACTCTGCGCCTATCTATTTTATCCATAGATACTTGTGAATAATGTTAAGTACTGTTGCAGAACACAATATGTCGACGGTCAAACTATCAAGTGGTCGCTACCTTAAAACCCGGAAACGTATTTATTGTGTGTGAAAGTGGGTGGTCACGCTTGGTTCCGTTGTCCCATGTCGATGCTTATACTCGAATATTGCCAAAAGCCACACACAGTTCTGCCCCGTCAGTCGCTGTGCAGCGGGCCAAGATTACCTCAAATCCCCACTTGCCACAGCCCAGGCGAAGAACCGATGACGAATTACAACAGGTGGATCGGTGGCTCTGGACACATGGACATCCATTTTATCATCATGTCTGAGGGTTTTGGATCGTGTCAGAAATCTATCAGAAATTTTACAGATACCTTATCAAATAGCTTGAACGCATTTTGCCATGTGCAAAGATGATAAACGGGCTGAGAGAAACCGCGCGAACAATAGGACTGTCAAGTGGCATTGGCCCCTTGGTCCGCAGGGCCCATCCATGTACGCAAGTGCAAAGGGAACTTAACTCTGATCTTATGTGCGACTACACAAAAGGCAGCACAGGAGGGCTTTTGGTGGGGCCTGTTCGAACAGAAGGCTGAGGCAGACTGGTCTTTGAGGGGGACGTCCCACATTGACTCTGGGGAAGAGAGCAAGGCTGCCAGGTCAGTCTTAAAGCTTTAAAAAAAGAAAAAAAAGAAAATGGGGCCAGGATCAGGGGGTTCGGTGGGACAGGAGAGGGAGGGAGCCTCAAACCTTCTTCCTCTACTCCCTGAGGACAAGCAGGGGCTTACGGACAAAAAAAAAAAAGCAAGTTTGTGGATTTGAGGTAAGCTAATAGCAAGTGGTGGCTTGGGACAAGTTATGGCCGGGAAAAGGCAAACGGGGCACATGGGTGGCCGATCCAGAGAAGGCGACTCCACCTTGCCCCAGCCAGCTGTCGCATGGAGTCACGGCAGTTTGCATCATCCGTCTCCTCCTCACTTGCCTGCATGCCCAACAGTGAGGCAAAGTAAATCAAGAGACAATTGAAACCCCCTCTCCACCTCTCCAGACTGGCAGGATAGGCGCTGATCTACAAGACGAAGGGGCAAAGGATCAAAGCCCATAGGAGAGGAACACAACAGCTCCATCCAGCTGGACGCTTCCCTCTTGTCACCTCAGGGGGGAGGGGTAAGGGGGGGGGGTGACCAGGAGATGGGGGAGGGGCTTCAGTATCATAAACTGCAAAACAGCAGGGTACTTGGTTTGTATAGCATGTGTGTATGTGTGTCTATGCGAGTTGATGTGGGAGGGGGTATCCGAAAGCCAGTTGTGATAGAATTTAAGCCAAAGTGCAGATCTGTCACGGCTGTCATTGTTGCTTAGCAACAGCGCAAATAAAAGAACACGAAGTGATGAAAGAAGTGACGACGGTAGAAACCCCCCCCCAAAAAAAAAAAACATGAAAGATTGTTGAAGAACAGCAACTCTTCCATCTCGACATGCTAACACCGCCACAAAAGAAAGAAAAAAAAACATCAAGCAGGACACAGTTGCCTGGTCATCCGACTGATGATTGTTCAGCCCAAGTGTGACCCCACATCCCACGTCCACTGACCCGGAAGTTAGGTCCATTCGGGGCATCCTTTTCTCAACTCTATAGGAGGAGAAAGCGGAACTGAAGAAGACTGAGGGTGGAAATGAAGGGGCAGAATTATTAAGTAACAGCACAATTATCACAACTGTGTTTGAGTCCAGCCCAGTGTTTTGGAGAGGTCAACGCATGTGGCTTTGAGAGCCCAACACAGCAAAGAGCATGCCGAGCCTGAACAGCTGAGGGGAAGGGGGCAGTAACTACAGATAAACGCAATAATGGGCTGTCAATACTTGCAAATATATATATATATATATATATATATATATATATATATATATGAGAAACACTATTTTAGTTTGGTTTTCAAGAAGGTAACTAATCATACAGTTAAGAAGGGTAATCACTGATTACAGTAAAAATATGAGCGTTGTTTTCAAACATAACATTTACCCATAGCCTTGGGCTGGGCAATTAATTGAAATTTCGTCGTGATTTCAATCTTCGCTTCTCACGATCATAAAATTTGAATCGAAGAAAAACAATTCATGTGCTAAAAGGGGGCGAGCGGACGCGAGTTCCCATACTTTGAAAGAACTCCGACTGCTGTCGCGCCGCTTGTTAATCAGTAAATGGCATTAGCAATATAAAAAATATATGTATATCTGTCAATGATATCGGCGAGAACTAAAATGTAAGTACCCGTATTTGTAAAAATGTGATATTGCCACATCCCTAGTCCTCATGTCAGTGATGCCTTCAATGGGTTCATTCTCATTCAAAATTGTGAATTCATTTCGGGATAAAAGAATCTCACAGAGCGGCCGTCTGTGTGGCAGCAGTGAATGAGTTACAATTGAGTTTCTGTCTAGCCCGCGCAGCAAGACAGAGGCACATGCAGAGCCAAATTTAAGATGAGTATATTTAGCATCCTTTGACTGTGACGTTCTTCACCTGCTTCTCCTAAGCCTGAATTTCTTTTTCACTCCCAGCGATCTTCGGACAGGAGGCGGGATACACCCTGAAGTGGTTGCCAGCCAATCGCAGGGCACACAGAGACAACCATTCACACTCACACTCACACCTAAGGGCGATCTAGGGTGGTCAATTCACCTACCATGCACGTTTTTGGAATGTTGGGAAGAAACCGGAGTAGCCGGGGAAAACCCAAGGGGCCCAGAATTACTACACCCATGACCCCCACAATGTTAGCCAGACGTGCTAACCACTCCTGCACCGTACCGTCAAAAATATGCTATATAATCTGCATTTACAATCAGGGGAAAAAAAAAATTAGACCACTACGTTTTCTTCCATTTTAACACCTGGTATGACTGAAGGTGTATAATGTGACCAACAGTCAGAATGTTATATGATTTGTTTTTTTTTTGTTTGTTTTTTTTGTTTTTTTGTGCAAATCAAAATTGTGTGAAAATAACGATAGACTTTGGAAATTATGTAATCGACAGAAAAAGACCGATAGTGCAGCGGAACTAAATACATTAGGATGGTTCCGAGTATCATCAAGAGTTCAAGTGTTGGTACAGTGAATGGCGGCTCTGTTGCAACATAGCGAGCCTTGACAAGCCGGATCAAGAACACGAGGGCAGCACTTGATGTTCCGTGAACATTGTTTTCTCTCCGGGATTTACCCATCATGTGAATTACCGCCGGGCAGGGAAATGCAAGCTATCAGTTTCAATTACAATTTTTTTAAAACAAAAAAACAATTATGTAAGCGGGGAAAGCACTATGCTGTGTGACTTGCCAGAACATCTCGATCTCATCATTGTCTCGTTGTTTAGAATTTTCCTCGCCACTCTTTGGCTCTCTCAACACCAACAAAGGTCAGAGGCAGTTCAAGGGTAAGTGGATCATTCGTTTGCATTCCAAATCACTTCAGTGCTGCTTTGAGGAGGCACACGCTTTCCTTGTCCTCCTCGAAGGGCAAAGGGTCATCTTATACGGGGTAAGGAGCAGGGAGTGGCGGCGGGTGCCTAGAAACCACTGCACCCCTTTTCTAAGAATAGCCTTCAGCAAAACTCTCGAGGCAAATGTGATCCCTCGGACATTTTATCTTCAACCAGTAACACGACTGAGATAGTTGGTCTTTAATGGACTCCTTTTGGCTCTTATTTCAGGAGAGCTTCTAAGTAGGTTAATATTTTAGTCCATTATTCCCTCCGAACATTTACATGGCCAGAGGCCACGGACATTCGAGGAGACGTCACAGCTCACAATCTCTACCCTGGTTCATCCGAAAGCTGTTTGATGGGGCATGTGACTTGGCTGGCTCGCAAACGCCTGTTGCCGCATTAGTTGGCATCCCATCTTCTGTTGCGCTCAGGCCAGCCTCCAGTCGAAGAAATAATTCAAGTCGGCCACCCATAACGATTTTGCATTACTGTGACAGGCCGTCAAGATGTTGCAAGGGCCAACTTCAAAATAAAAGCCTACAAAATAAGAAATGGACATCCATGCCTTGATAGGCTTTTATTTTGAAGTTGGCCCTCGCAGCGAGCTCACTGGTGGGTGGATGGTGACTTCATCCCTGCTTTCCATCACCACTAAATAACAGGACTGGAGCAAATGTAACCAACTCCTAAGCCCCTTATTACATGAGCAAAAATAAGAAGATGAAAGGATATCAACCATAGGAAACAAATTGAATATCGCTCGCATTTCCAGACGTTCAGAGCACCTCCAGCAGAGGTGACTAAGCTTGCAGCGTAGCGCAATGTTTGGACTTGGGCATTGTCTCCTAAGTCTCCCTCATAAATCAGTGCTCCCTGGCTGAGGGTGGGGTAGGAAACGTGCCAGCACTAAATCCACTTATAAAACCGGCTGGCACCACTCAGTCTGATGACAATGTCTACCTGAACCTACTGTGTGACAGTAAAGCCTAACTGTGCCAACTTTAGCGGTGGAAGCAAATTGGAAAAAAGTCACAGAAAGCGCGTGACTGCGCACATGGATGCGGCAAGCGGACAAAGGCACGTAACTGAGTGGGGCCCGACAGGTACCCGTTAAACCTTTTTATTTCAAGCTGGCTGCTGCTTCTGAAAAGGGCAACTTGACTTCTGTCTTATCTCACGTCAAAATCACAGAGCAGAGACAAATGCATGTTAAAAAAAAAAAAGAAAAAGAAAAGAAAAATAAAGCCCCTACACCTGTCAATGGTTTGGGTGAAAAATTATTGGAGGGAAGTACTGGACTTGAAATGATGTCTACAAAATTTTGGTTGGATGCTGAACAGCCATCAAGAAACAAGAAGGTGGTCGGTCCCATGTTGTTGCGTTCCGCCGATGCCGTCATAAATGTTCGAAATGTTTCAAAAAGGCACTTTATTTAAAACCATTTGTCCGGTGAGGTCTTTGGTCTTCATGGTCTCGAACAAACCGACAAGGCCTTCACAGAACAGTTCTGTTTATAATGACAGTAAAGGCTACAATAAGTAAATACCATGTTATGTAATCTGCTATATGCATTTAAAAAACTGGCAAACAAGAGATAATGTACAAAGATTACTGATAAAAAAAAAATTATAATAATAAATAAATAAAAATGGAACATCAGAATTTAAAAGGATCACTGTGTTGGTGACAGCTATCTTTAGCAATCATCCACGGGGGGGATGATTGTCGTTTTCCTTTTTGCATTTGTGAAAGGGGGTATGAAAATTTTTAAAAGAAAATCATACTCGCACCAAAGGCTGGAACAACTGAAAACAGTCATTTAACATGCCAAGAGAGTACCTGGCACACGCAATGCAACCACTTCAGTCTAACCAACGCAAATTTAGTCCTCCATCCATTGGTTTGACTTATCTTGTCCTCATCTTGGCCTGCTGGAGTAGAAGTTCTATTTTTAAGTTGCTGTTGTGGAGCATAGAGTACGAGTTGCGGTATGACACGGGGCTTCCTCGGGCCAACTCTTTAATCAGATGTTGTAATTGCTGACAATGCGAACGGGGAAATCAGAGGAAGGGAAGTAGGCAACAAGAACCCGAGTCCTGGCTTTGTTTTGCTCGAGCCCAGGCCTTGCGAGCACCCGAGCGTTGAGGAGCAATGAAGGGCTTGCAAATTGACGACATTTTGGCAAATTAGGGGGTGGACAAGGAGAGAGGCAAAAGGATGAAGAGAAAGATGAGGTACTAAAGACAGAGGGCATGATATTCCGCGCGTCCCTCAGTGGCAGATTTGAGCGCTTTGAGGAGTCCGAACACGGCTCTCCTCTGAATACTAAGGCTTTTGATAGAGGAACTGCTTTTGAGACCCAACTTTTAAGCCTCCTCCTCTGAGGCCCCTGCAATATATGGGGCTTCCAACCGCTTATGCAAGAGTATCCCTAATTGGAAGGCGAGGCAATAGAAGCAGGGGGGAGGGGGGTTGCGAGGCAGTAGCCCAGGAGGGGGAAAAGAGGCAAGGCGGGCTGCTGCTTGATTTAAGAGGCCATTGTTTTAGCAAGTACTTTCTACCTCCCTCTGCTTTCTCCTTGTGGCCTCCCCTTCAGATGCCCACACTCCTAAGAGTCAAAAGGCGGCGTTTAGCCCCTGTGAACAGCAAGGGCCTGGGCTTGTTTTGACACTTTGTCCTCCTTAGCTTCTGTGAAAAAAAAAAAAAAAGCCCCACTTCTATGGGCCACTCAAGTTCATTAGGGAGCGAACCGCTTTCAGTTGTGTCCCCATTCCAGTTCCAGGCTTCAATGGGGCCTCCAGAGCCCTTCACTGTTTGTTTAATGAAGTCCTCAGGCACCTTCACAACAAGCAGCTCCATTTCCATCATCACGGGCTCGGCTGAGCTGTTGCCATCCGATTATGGGTCAAAGGTACACACCATCAAGTACAACACAGGTTCAGTGGTTAGCGAGTATTACCTTCAAGCAATGAGGCAAGCACGGTCTTCTTTCATGTCAAGCTTGGAGTTTTTTTGTGAGTTGTTTGCATGCTTGGTGTGTCCAGTGTCAGGTTTCTGCTCTCAAACTTTGAATTAACATCATTGTGCAGCAGTGTCGAGGGGACAAAAATGAAAGATGTCACTGAAGAAGGGCAAAGGCGCTCACAGAACACACACCCTGAGGATGTTTGAGCTGCCTCTGTGCGAGTGCGTCACAATGCGCCAACGGATTTCACACAAGGTTCCTCGAGGAAAGTGAAATAGTGCGAGGGACCTTCAATTAAGCTAGCTTGCGGGCGCTTTCCTGTGGCAGCTTAAACCTAATTGTATTCCATCAAAAAGGGTAGCCTCACTAGTCCCCGGATTTAAAATAAAATGTTAAAATTACATACCATACTGTAGTTCCTTGAAAACAACATTGTTTGTTGTGGGCATTTTTATTGTTTGTTTGTTGGGGGGAAAAAACAAAACAATAGCTTACTAGCAAACGGAAATTTCGTATGTCAGTAGTAAGTCAGCTAAGAACTGTAATAACAACAATTTCAATTCCCAAATTCAAAAAAATGTTTTTTTCTTTAAAAGGTTGTTAAAATGTTTAATCTCAGTTCCGCATTTTTTTTTTTTTTTTTTTACTTTAAAAGGTTGTTAAAATGTTTAATCTCGGTTCCACACAAGCAGTTTTATTGAACAGGTTTCTGATTACATATGTGCCTCGGCAGGCCTTCTACTGATTTCAACAGCGAGAAGGACATAAGATATCTGGCAGGTGGTTTCCGACAGTTGTCTCAGGGAAGTACAGGATTGAAAGGTGATACTACCGCAGGTTCAGACTGTAAGCAAGATGGGAAAAAAAGCCCTCAAATCCAATCAGCTGTTCTAACATTGATGATCGGTGATTGGGTGTCCTCTAGTCTAATTCTGGCAATATAACAAAGCTCTTTGTTTCATTTCTCAAGTAAGTGCATTCATTTTTAAAAGCACACTGCAACTGGAATGATAGAAAAGTTTCTATCGTGACATTTCTTTCCCATCTCTCCTGCCCAAAATTTGGGTTCTGTAATTTTGGTTATTGGGTACGTGGTGCACCACTCGTCTAAACCAAATTGCATTCAGGTTTGATCTGAACATACGGAATGCTCAAACATGCGTTAAATGCATGCTGGAGTTGAAGGCAATAAGAAGCCTTCATTCAAGGGCTGGTCTTAACACGGTCGACATGAACTCATCAATTTTCAGTGCATCCTTGACAGCAAACAGATGCGTTTCCATTAGGCAGTACTAGCGGCCTCCATTTCGATGCTGAAATGCACTTGCAGTCCAAATCTCTGTGAATGATGGCTAAGTGAAGAAGCCTGTCCGTCTTTGAGGTTATTTATACACTGAACTTTCACCGAATCCTTTTTTTTTTTTGTCTACGGTGAGGTAGAAGGACAAAGCTAACTCTACTAGCAGTTAGGCAGTGCTAGCGGTCTCCATATAGATGCTAAAATGCACTTGCAGTTCAAATCTCTGTGAATAATAGCTAAGTGAAGAAGCCTGTCCGTCCGTCTCTTGAGGTTATTTATACATTGAACTTTCACCGAATGCGTTTTTTGTTTTTTTTTGTCTACAGTAAGGTAGGAGGACAAAGCTAACTCTGCTAGCATCACACGTATTTGGGTTAGATTGTGAAATCTTTGGGTGCTTCTTTAAAAAGAATGCAGCTTACTTTCCTATTGTCTGCAAATCCTATCAAGAGACAAAAGCCAACAAGGCAACAGGCCTTGTTCGGCTCCAACTGACAAACTCTCGCTGTGCCGCAATCCCATTTGTTCGTAGGGGAAATGTAAATATATCCATTACAAAAGGAGTGAAGTAATAAGCTCAAACAGCTGGCTGGTGGACAACAACATTGCACACTTCTTGGGGGCTATTTTGAGCCTCGCAAGCATTTGGTGAGCATTTACAACAACAAGAGACTGTACGTTGTATTTTGTCACACTTTACACAGCGGAGACATGTTAGCTTGTGAAGCTAGTTCGGATTCACAGATTTTTACGTTTGAGAAGTTTCTTGAGAACTGCATACAACTTTATGATAATTTTACACTTAACATGACAAACATCTCAAAGAGTACTTATGTAGGAAAACTGACTTTGCCATGTGTGTATATAAATATAAAGCATGCAAACAAACAACCAGCGGCTAGTACTCTTCCCGAAACGGTGATGTTGATTAAAATCCTAACCAAGCCCATGGTATCGGACAACTACCAATGGCATGGCAACTGGTTGAAGCTCCAGGGCGAAGGAGCCACTTTGAAGCAATATCAAGTCAAAGCGGGCGGCCCGGTCGTCCAGTGGTTAGCGTGTCGACATCACAGTGCAGCGATACCGGGTTCAATTCCAGCTCTGGCCTCCCGATGTGAAGTTTACATTTAATCATGAAGGCTCATTGTGTATTTGTAGCCAACTCAGTCATTTTGATAGTAGGCTAATATAGCTAATATCGATACATACAGCATATGTTGTTGCCTTCATTGTAAGGTTTATATCAGGCTTTTAATTTTTTGCGGCTCCAGACTTACTTGTTTTTTCTTTTGCTTTTTTTGGTCAAATATGGCTCGTTCAACATTTTGGGTTGCCGACACCTGCGCTTGTTGAAGCAAGCGGTCGGCTGTCATGAAAACTTGCTACTGAGCAAGGCAGAAAAAGAGATGGCCAAAGGCCAGCAAGAGCGTGGCGGAGAGATCCAGCCCAATGGTTGTCTTTGACCCAGTAGAACGTGGAGTGGGATGAAGGGTGAGCGTGCCTGACACCGATCCAAACCTAAAATGAGCCAATTTCACAATGTCAATAAACAATCTGTAAAAAATACATGTGTACTATTTGTTGGACCTTGGGGTATTTTGATGAAAGCCTGCCACAGGCATGTTTATAAAACACCTGAGACCTGTTGTAAATTGTTTCAACTGGATGTACATTTGATTTGACTCGCTACCTTAAAAAAAAAAAAAAAAAAAAAAATTGATCTTTTGCCCAGGAGCAAAAGACTTTTCCAAACCACATGTTCTGAATGTGTGAGACCAACTGCACAGTTCAACTCTAGAAATGTGAAAAAATATGGCGACCCGACAAAATGACACTGGAAAAGTGTCCTACATTTCTCACCAAAGGCTCGAAAGATGTGCTCCCATAGACACATCGCGTAAGTGGCTTTTTTATAATGCATGGCGGAGCGTACACTGGGGACGCCGAGACTCTTGTACCGCAACAATCTGTCAAACGTTTAATCTTTTTTTCATGCCTCTTAAAGAGTCTTTCACATTTTCATCTGAAGTCACAACCGATGCTTTTCCAGTTAAGTCAAAGCAAGCAAAGCAAAGCTTAAGAATGAAGTTACGATGGATCTGTGCATGTGCGTGTCCTTCAAAATGCCTTTGCGTCCCTTCCCCCGCACCCCGCTCCTCTGGTTGTGCTCAGACAGTGAGTCTCCAGCACTGCTTATCATTCTGTCCTTTACAGCAGCCCCCTGCCGAGACAGAAAAGCAGAGTTTATTACAGCCTGTAATAATCTGCCAGCCCCGAGGAACTCAACTACACCCAACAAGACCGATACACCACAAACGGCCCTTTCGGTAGCAATAGCCATGTTTATGTTACATCCTGACAAAATATACGGTAATAAAATGGTTTAAAAAAATGTACCAACTACTGGTACAATGACAATACAGTACTCATACCGTATTAGTGATTTAAAAGTTCGTTGTCTATGTCAATATCATTTTATAATTCAAAAGTGAAGGTTGTTAGCCAAACTCGGAACTAATCGATTCCTTCGCAGGTAAAACTGCATCTCACAATGTCAAAATGTATTTTCACTCATAACAGGGCGAATGTGAAGGCAATGGGCTATTTTTTCACAGCATCCCCCCGCCCCCGCTGACAAAAACTCTCTAAGTCTTTTCTGTTTTTTGGGAAAAACGACAATATTCTGCACACAGCGTTTCCAAGGCTGGCTAAACTACCATTCACAGACGTACATCATCTTTGTGAAACCTCCTCCGGAGCAGCAAGCAGCAATTTCAAGAAGGGCTTTAAGATGCATGCCTTTTCTTACATCCCAATGGAAACAAAAGTATGAAGTCAATATTTTTCTAACATTGTGGTCATACGTTTGCTATAAGTTATTAATATGTGAATGAACAATCCCGGTTTGGGATTGAATACGTGTGTGGTAATGTAGTGTTAGTATGAACAATTCTAGTGATTTATTTTGAAAACCTGATATGTTGGCAAAAACAAGGGCAGGTTATTACCAGGAAGTTTCTGCCTTTGAATCAATGCCCACATTTTATCTAAAAAGTCAAATAAATCCCACTAAAACCTGGAACTACACACGTTGAGTTGTTAGTCGCCGACCGACTTGTACTTGTAGAAACAGTAGGTTGCCCGGCGCTGACTTTGATTTTTTGCTTGTGTGCTCTCAAATCTGACATCTGTGACATATATCATCATCAGTGAACATAATTGAAATTGGCCTCTGGGCTGTGGCATCGTGTTCTGAAATCAGACACGGCCCCCAAAAAGAGAAGCCTGTCGGTCTCTCGCAAAGGAGGTTGGCCCCTTCCAGTGTGAGCGAGCGCTGTGATTTATTGGAAAAGCCAAGGAACATGAGCATAGGAATGTGGATCGGGGTAGGGGGGGGAGTGCTGTTTGAAACATGACATTTATCCATATGAGAAAATCGTGTGCGTGCGTGTGGGGAGGCAGGGGGGTGAAATCGAGTAATCATAGGTTAGTTCCATTGCTACCTCGGAGGTGCAATCGCATCCCTTTAGCTGGGCCAAACAAAGCACAGTGGGGGTATCAGGTGGCTCACTCTTGACGGCCCACACTGAATGCAAAAGCCTGCCTGACACAAACCTCACCAGTTAGACCAAAGATGGTGAGCACACACACGCATTTCGAGCACGCCAATACTTTGTATCACACATTCTTTTGCAATACTTGTTCCTGGTGGGATTGTGGCACCACGATCGCACCGAACATGTCAGTTAAAAAAAAAAAAAAAAAAAAGGAGGGGGGTGGGGAGCGCATCGCAGTGCTAAATTTGGAGCGCTGAAAAGATGGAGTGTCGACAAGAGACCCTCGGTTGTGTTCTGTTGCGCAGCAGCACAATTTAGAATGTACGACTCAAGGGTGGCATTTCGCAGTCTTCATTAAGCTGAGGGTTTATTAGCTCAGCGGCGAAAGTCGACGTCTTCATAATTGCAGCACTGCAAACTCATGAAGAATTTGCCCACCTCCGGCTCCTCAAGCCCCCAAAGAGGTTAAGGATCAACAAGAAAGTCCGGGAAAGGAGGGTAAACGTTTTGCATCGAGTATGCATTTTCTGCCAGAAAAAACGCAAGTGATTCATCGACATGCGTGAGGGCCATATCCCGCAAAAGAACTTTTTCTTGTTGAAAAGAAAATATGGGTTGCGGAATGGAATCTGGACAAAAATCAACTTGCGCCAAGTAATAAATCTGTCCTTTTTCTCAGCAGGCATCAAGACTGCAATGTCCATTAACGCCAACCAAACAACTCTGGGGGCACTTCATCTAATGGGGTGCTGGTGCCATTTTGCAAAACAAAGTCATAAATCAACATTTTAAGGCTTGCTGGGTAGGCCAAGTGACATCTGCAAGTTCTTTAAAAGGCCACTAGTGAGACAGTTGCGGTGGTGCTTGGTCCTGATGAGAGGGCAATGGGAAGGAACTGATCAATGTAATTACAGGACTTGGCAAACGGATAAATGTTGAGCAGAAGTGGAGAGCAAACATAAACCCACCAAATCATCACAATCGTCTTTCTACCATTCAAGTGCCAGTGGCATAATGACAAAATCCTCTCTCCACTCAACAACTTCCGATTAACAAAATTGAAGATATTCTTGCCTACTGTGGCTATCAATCTTCACCATTTTCAAGAAATCTTTATTTTGGTAAGGTGCTAATACAATAAGGAACACGTTTGTGATTAGGGTTGCACGATCTTTAACGGTTGGAGCAATATAATTAATTACCCTTGAGTTGTTTCGCACTAACAGAAAGCCACGTCAAGCCAAGCGCAACAACACTTGTTCATACGGTAAAATGCCGCCAACACGATGAAAAAAGGGCTAATTTCAAAATAAAAGCCTTCCAGATAATACATGGAGGTCAACAGAATAGCCATTTTATTTTGAAGTTGGCCTTTTGCAGCAAGTGGCCGCAACTTCCTAAAATCATTGTTGCCGTTGACTTGACTCGTTTCCGTGAGTGAGTTCGCGGCTCGAGACGAGCGCCGCAGGACAAGTTAGCAAACTGAATCTACGCACTTACCTTTGAGGCTGACAGCCTGACAAAGCTGAGGTTTCTAACGATCTATTTTTAAAAAATTGGGCTCACTTAAATGTGCTGTTTTAGCAAGAGTGCCACACACACACACACATACATATATATATATATATATATATATAAACATTTTTAGTTTAGATTAATACACCCAAAAAGGTATCAGTTATCAGTATCGTTTGAAAAATCAATTATTTTGCATCCCCGCATCGCACTTAATAAAAAAACAGCCAAACAAGAAATAAGCACATTGTTATATAACACGAAGAGTATAAGCTCCTCCACACAATGAAGTATTTTAGCACAAATGATACTTTAAAACTACCTATGCTTGTGCAGAAATGTATCGAAATTGACATTTGTTACAAGTCACATATTGACTTTGTCATCTTGTTCTTCCTTTTCATTGCTTGGCAGATAAAAACAAACAAAATCCACCCAAGCAGAGAACTGTTGGAACGCTGCCTGGTTGTCAGATTGGTACTGAAGCGTTGTCTTTGTTCCGGTCTCTGTTCCCTTTCCCGAACCAAAAAAAAAAAAAAAAATGTTTTGCATTATAACCCACGCCTGTATGGTTATTTACATGTCGAAGATGTGTGTGTGTGTGTGTGTGTGTGTGTGTGTGTGTGTGTGTGTGTGTGTGTGTCTATATATTTCAATTGCAGTTTACTTAAATGTACGAGTTAATGAAGAAAAAAAAGAAAGAAAGAAAAGGGTTTGGACAGTGAGAAACAGGCTGAGTAGATCACTCTGTCCCAGAGTGCATTATTAAAGTGCACACTATACTCTCCAACATGCCATTAGTCAAACTCAGCCAATTACCGCAAGGCCACGAGGCACATCAAGGAAGGCATCTTGACCTCCCACCAATTACACACACTCAAACAATCACGCAGGAGTTAAACATTGTCGGTTCATTTTCAGTTAGATAGAACCGGTTGTCTTTATGATGCCAAACCCTCCACTCCTCTTTGTAGATCAATAATGCTTATCTTTTCATAGACGACAATGAATAGAAGGAATGTCACGTACACGGTATCCCTTATCGGTATTTGTTGGCAATATGATGGTTTGAAGTCTTGTAATTTATTTAACCTCGTTGACAAAGGAAAATGCATGTTCCGATAAATTAATATTTGCGTACCGCAGACAAAAACAAGATCAACGATCCAGCGGCGCCAATTGTTTTGTGACAGAAGCGCTCTATAATCAAAGCAAGCAGAAGATAGAAAGGTTACCGAAGCAGAGAAACACTGATAACCAAGTCTGAGGTGATGACTAACACACCAACACCGGATGGAGGATATATATGGCTCATCCGGGGGTCTTTTGTTTTCAATTGGGTATTGGATCCCTCTGGTTGACATTTTGAAGAGTCTTATGGTGACATTTAGCAGCAGAAACAATCACCGCAGCCTCTCTTTCAAGTCCAAATAGCCAATTACAGATGTGATTTTTGCCTTCCTGTCTGGTGTGATTTTAAGGTCATGTCAGAGGGCATGGCAACTGTGACTGCGTATGAGCGTCCGTGTGTCAATACATGACGCAAAGCCTGCTGTGGGAGCTTAGAAATAGCTTCGGTAGGGTCTGTGCATTCCAGCGGCTGTTCTGACATGTTGTAAATACAAGGTGTTAGAGAAAACATAGGAAGGGGGTGGTGGAAATCACTCAGAGCAGCTGAGGGTGGGGAGGGGTAGGAAGCAGGTTATCATCCATAAACAAGAGAGTTCATCCGCAATCAGAAAAGGGAAAACCTCTGTTTTTCTAACCTGAAATTCTAAACAACGATAAGTGAAAACGCATCAGAGTGAAAGTTTGCGTTTCACACCCCATTGTCACTCCAGATTCAAGGTTATCTCCCCACACATCATCGAGGACTGCCTCAAGGTAAATCCAACATCAAACATATGCATTCGGATGTGGCAAGCTTAACCTTCATTTAAACCTTGAAAGTGAAAAAAGTCAAACCAAATAATGAGACATCAATACACAGACTAGTATGGTACACACAGAAAATGCACATTTAGATTGCAAACAAAACCATCAAGTACAATGCAAACGTCAAAAGTATCAATAAATGACGGAAGTGAGTTCAAGAATATCTATGAATATTAAATAAATATGCATAAAATGAGAGGTCTAAAGGTGAGAGCCATCTTTTATCTGTGTTGAAGACGACCTCAGTCTCCGGCATAAGACTACCGATGTGACTACAAAATGACCTCAGCTGATTTTACACACGCTGACGTGTACATTCATTTTGCAGCACTTCATTACGAGCATTTTCTTACCTGCACTCAGGCTGAGCAGCAAAGTTATCAGCGCAACCCACAGCACGGCGGCCGGCTGCATCTTGGAGCCCGCTTGTGTCGCTCTTCTCCGGGCTTCCCCCCTTGCGCCTTCTTCTCAATCTTCACTAAAGTCAGCGGGCTTGTGACATAAAAAGACGCTCCGGCATTTCACCTTAACCTAAATACCATGACTGGGATGGTCGCTCCTTTTTCTCACCCGCAACGATGTTTCAAGTTAGTAAGGACGAAACAAGACTGGGATTTAAAAGTTAACTTAGACGTCTGCCGGTCGGCCACGGTCTCCAGCGTGTTATGCTCCACTCGCGCTGGCTGGAGTTACCATAAGGGGCTCTGGACTGTACCAAAGTAAGCCAGGGGGAGGGATTGGTTGAGTCTTTCGCGGTATATTGAAGACTGAATCGTCAAATGTAGGTGATATCGCGAGATATTTACCCCATTATGATATTTAAAATAAAATTTGGAATGGAATATACCGAATACCTTGTTTTTATCAATCCGTATATTCTCTTACTTCAACATCTCAAAAGAAGTGGACTATTCCCCGCTCTCCCTCAGCTATAAGTGCATCTTTTTTTTGTTGTTGTAAATAGCAAAGTCAAAATAAATGACGCCCATGGCGGGCAAACTAAATAATCGTGAATAATCATACGTGAGCAAGTTATTTGTGTCTTCTTGTTTGCAAGTTGTTTAGGATTGATGTAAATTGTGTATGTAAAATGTATACAAATGGACAGCTCACCTTCAGTGGAAGTACTCAAACGACATTATCGAAGCACAATGCACTACACACGTTCAAATACCGTTAGGTCCATATAAACAAGAACGTTTCAACATTTATCTTTGATTTAACATCTTGCCATTAGTTTGATAGTTACATTTTAGCGGCCGTAAACTTTATTTTGACTTCTAAACAACCTTTAAAAAGTCACTGAAACTACATTTAACCTCATTCTAATGTTTTCATATTTATCTTGTTTTTTTCCCGTCTGTGTCATTGTAATGAAATGTCAATTTTGCATTTATTTACTTGTTATAATGTCTTTTTTGTCAACAATTTTTTTTCTTTTCACTTGTACTGAATTTTTTTATCTGATATGATTTTCTGTGAAACGGAATGGAATGTTGCACATGCTCGTCAACCTTCACTTCCTCCTTGAACTTTTTTTTAAAAATTGAGCTCAATGAAGAACCATTGAAACAAATCTAATCCAGCCATTCATTTATATTCTACAATTTATCCTGTTTAGGGTAACTGCTGGATTAGAGCCAGTACCAGTTGAATGTGGATGAGACGCACGCTTCACCCTGGATTGGTCAGCAGTATATCATAGGGCACAAAGAGACAATCATACACACTCACAAAACACAATATGGGCACAGCGGGACCTCAAATGTGAGCCAGGGGATTGTGTGTACACATTTATGAAACTGCAGAAAATACAGGTCGCCATGGTAGCAGTGTGTCTTCCAAGGCTGGAGAATCCAGTGCTTTCATAAATGACATTGCTCAAATCTCTCATCTTTCTCTCTTTTTGGCTGGATCTCCACATCAGTCTTTGTCATCCAAATTGTAAGAGAATGTTTCTCAAGAATGATTATGACAGTGGTTGAGGTCGTAGTTTCTCATAGGCAAATGACGCATTCAGACTTGCGTTGAAATATAAAATTTGTTTGTGTGTATTAATATTGCTAATGTTCAAAGTGAATAAAGTTACAGTAATTTGCTGTGCTGATAACCATCTTCAACCTGCCATTGCCGTATGAGCAGCTGTGGCCTCTTTCTCCAACATCCCTCCTGTCACTGAGAGAAGAGATGGAGACGTTTAATTAAAGTCTGTGATTAATGTGTCCACAGTGAGCAAGATTCCCTCTCTGAATGTTACCGAGGCCTTCTGTCCCACATATGGATAGACAATGTTTTTGTATGCACATGATCCTGCCGAAAAAGACATTGACCCGCCAATAATCCACACCACTGGTGTGTTTACTTGTCACACACAAGGACCCAATGGGGCTGATCTCAACTAGATGGTACAAAATTGCACGTTTTGCACAAAATTAAAGTGGGCATTTTGCATGTGATCTTCTAACAATGCCATGTTTTTCCATAAAAATAAAAAAAAAAAAATCAATATAGCGGGCACAAAATGTTTTGTTTTTTCACTCTAATTGGTGGTGACCGCATTTGGTAGTTCTGATGGTTTCATCAGTCAAGCCATTTACAAACTACCCCCCACCCCCCTCCGAAAAAGAAAGAAAAAAACCAAAACATGTTTTTACAACACTTCACGACTCTTACTGGCTGTCCAGTTCAGCGATTTCCCCAAATTTGGCACCCTCCAGTGGCACTACAAGGGGGTGCTGCAGGGATCCGATTGAGATCAGGAAGACTGTCATTAAATTCGACATGATTACACATTGTCGACAACAGCAGTGAAATGGCTGAATAAGTCTGCAACTCTGTAACTGTTCGAGCGATGAGCTCAGATGTTCCTCGACTTGCATTCTGACACTTGACACTGACACTCAGCTCACTGGCTTTTTCTGTCCCACATCCTGCTACCTAATTTCAGCGCGCAGCTGTGTTCGGCAAAACCTCTGCTTAACGTCAGTGCGGGGGTTTGGAACTGGATGCCCTGTTTTGCGGGCTCTTTAAGTACAAGGCTTTTCTGTGTGACATTTATTTTGTGGATGCTCAACTCTCTGAGCTTTCTTTGGATTTCGTACTCATTTTGACATATGCGTAAAATTACAAAAGAGCTCAGTTCTTTCTTTTTCTGTAGGACACAAAGCAAATGATGTCCCGAGGTCGATCAGACAAAAAAAAAAAAATCTGGATGCTTTTTGTTAAAATACAACAAAGAAAGGCGTGCACGTGCCAGTTAACATGCGCGATCCAATATTTAGTGTACACCAAAGAGATTTAGCCCCAAATGTACTTACTCAGCACCGAAGAAAAACAAACACACTTGATCCCGCAGGTGTACTTAGCATGAATGCCTTCACATGTAAGTAAGCACACGCATTCCGCGCTCAGCGAACGGTGCACACTTTACAAATCCCGTCTGTCGAGGTTCAACCTGGTGTCTTGGCAACCGTTCTTCAAAACCTCTTTAGGAAACCATCGCATCTTTCATGACTCATTGTATTGTGCCCTCGGCGCAGCTATCAAAGAGACCCAAGCTCTGAGGCTTTTTTGGTGAGGCTCTTTTACCCACAACGAGCAAACGGGGAATTTCTGGAAGCTCTAGGTGGGGCAAAGTACTGTTAAGATGTCGGTTAAAGCTGCTGAAAGGCAAAACGAGCGGACCTGCTCTTTTATTGGCTTTGTGGGCTAAAGAATCTCTGAGAGTGAAATCTAAATAACACCCACCACAGTGCTGACAGTCGTTCTTTGGTTTGAACAGATAATCTCATATACACTTAGGCCTGGGAAAAATGAGTTTTCAAATCTTAAAAGATGTTTTTATTGTGGCAGTCCCCATACATAAAAATCAATTTTCATAATTTATTTTTAAAGATCTCCTTAAATAAGTTTAGTGAATTAAAATGCTGTACTCTATCCTGAGGAAGGAAAATGACATCAAGAGTACAAATGTGGAAATATTACTGGCTTTTTAGTGACAGTATATTAGTAGCCGAATAGACAAACGCTAATGGAAGGTTTTGCATTTGGATGGACATTAATGAATGAGCAGCTTGTTTATTTGCTGCCGGCAGAGCAGCCTGTGAAGTACTGAAGCACACATTTAACTCAGATTGAATGCAATACACAATTGTCCACGAGTAATAGCACCAAATACTGACGCAAAAAAAAAAAAAAAATTAACGCAGACACAGGGCCCTGCATCCATTGAGGCCTGCCTCCAGGTTTACACTCTGCATCAGAGTTCACAGTTCATCTTCTCATTACGGTGGTCTCATACCACACTTGCCAACAAGGAATTTCACGAGAAAAATGTTGTTTGTATGCGCAAAATAAACACAAATGTGTGACTTTCATGCTATAAATGCACAAAGCTTGCATTCAGTCTGCAATGTTTGGACTGTTTCACCCTGCAGTAACATTGTGACCTAAATGCTCTCGACAAAAATATTGCTTCGTACAAGCGACACAGGACTGTAAACGTAAACAAATATTTGTTTGAGGGTTACATTCAAGCAAAACAAATGTGGCAAAGAGATTACTTCATACCCGTCTGTGTCTAATGCTGTTCTGACCATCACAGGAGAAATTATTCAAACAAACCAGTCGGTTCATCTTGTGTACTCTCTCTCTCTCTCTCCGCTTATCCTGAACAGGGTCGCAGGGGAGTTGCTGGAGCCTATCCCAGATGACTTTAGTTGGAAGGCAAATTACACCCTCGACTGGTCGCCAGTCAGTCGCAGGACACATACAGAGACAAACGACCATTATTCACACCCACATCGTCATTGAGTGGCAACCGATCCTACCCTGCCCACTCACAAGTCAGGCATGTATACCATTACACCATCAGCTGTATGTGTGTGTGTGTGTGTGTGTGTGTGTGTGTGTGTGTGTGTGTGTGTGTGTGTGTGTTTGTGTGTGTGTGAAATTAGATTTTTGTACTGCCTCTTTTTTGAGACAGCTGCACTTTCCCTGTAGAATTGCTGAAATGTGATAGTATATATACAAAAAAAAAGTCCTCCCAAAGCCTATCTTTGTCACACATTGTATATGCGGGTAGAAATGTGTACACAGAATCCTTATTTTCTTTTACAAAAGCTTAGTAGTATTCTCTGCGGCTTGTAAATGTTTTTTGTATTCTGACTTGTGCACGTGTGTGTGTGTGTGTGTGTGTGTGTGTGTGTGTGTGTGTGTGTGTGTGTGTGTGTGTGTGTGTGCGCGCGCGTGTGTGCTTGGATTTTTTTTTAACCTTCAAAATAACAGATTGTGATGTTTGCAAGTTTCTATGGAATCTTTTTTTTTGCCAAGTAATATGGGTCTAAGTTAGGGCCTGCAGCTGTGTCAATAGACAACCAAGCAAACCCAAAGCACCCTCAAAATCCTGCAAACTCCCTATTATGTTGGCCATCTGCTATAAGGCAGGGCTTCTTATACTTTTTTCTAAAAAAAACAAAAAACAAAACACCTGTGTTTGTGTGTGCGCGCGCGCGTGTGTGTGTGTGTGTGTGTGTGTGTGTGTGTGTGTGTGTGTGTGTGTGTACCTGTTGAGTGACAAACAGCACCTGTTTGTCAAAAGAACGCTGTATTCTTGGATCATTCATATAGCTGAGTCAGTAAGCTTGCATTAGATAGAAAAACATATCCAAAGGGACACAATTTCATACTAGTATTTTGATTTTCTTTACATCAGGTGAACTTTGAATCAGTCAACGGGAAGACTGTTAACCGTTTAATACAGAAGAGCCAGAATACACACTTCGAAAAACACAATCAGTACTTTATGTGGGCCGGAATTGCAGTGGGACGGGTACCGGCGCTTCACAATTTTAGCCTTGAGCATACATGAGCCACCGGTACCCTCTCTTGTTCTACTTTTCTCTTACTCATAAGATATTCTCGTAAGGTAACATGCTGCCAACGCAAATTGAATTTCAAAATAAAAGCATTCCAAATAATACACCAATATAACAGCCTTAGTAGGCTTTTATTTTGAACTTGGCCCGTGTGCAGGTGTTTAGTGAATAAAGCGCTGTCTCCCAACTATCTAATCACGTTTTACTGACTGTTATGCATTGTAAAGACGTTCCAGAGGTCTCAAGAAAAATTTCTCAATTGGTCTCTGACCTTTAGGTTCATACCCGATGCTCTGTCTTCGGTTTCGCTGCGCCGCTCCCAGCATGTTATGAGTCAGGGCACGCAGAGCGCACCATCTCCTTCGCCATTCCAAAATTAGCAACAGAGCGTTGCAAAACCTGCGGTGAACACACTGCTCTTGATGCTCACAATCATTTTGCAGCCCTAATAACAGCACAACTATGCAGAGCAGGAATGCAGCACAATCAAAAAATTTTCCTCCATGTCCACATCTGTGCTCCGCATGCCTTCCCGATCTTTTCAGTCCAACGGGAGCACAGATCGTCACACATATCAATGTTTACAGTCGACAGTAAAAAGTACTGTGTGAATATGAATCGCACTAAACGATAAGAAAATCAAGTCCGCTTTTGGTCCGGACTGAACAAGCAAACGAAAGGAGTTTTAATCGTGAAAATAAATACTATATATTGAATGTTTTCCCCTATGCAGATCCACCGATCACGATTTTACATTGAGATTTAAATTTGTTTATTAACTGAATCATGATGGGAGTGTGGTAGAGCATGAGGTGGCATAGCTGCCTCACCACAGGAGACTTAGGTTTGGGATGTGAACCCGATCCCAGTTTTAGCTTTGGTTGGCTCTCGCTCTAAGTGTGCTTGTGTGGGTTTTATCAAGGTAGCTTGGTTTCCTCCTGCAGTTGCTAGCTTGATTCAGGAATCTAAATTGTCCCAAGTTTTGAATGTTTGTCCATCTCATCACATCAGTCCAGTGGTGTGATCTGTCCAAGTCAGCAGGGATGGACTGCAGCCTTAAATCAAGGAAAAAGTTATTGCCAGTTATTGCAAAATCAAAATTGAATTATATGTAGTCATGGACACATTTAAACAAATTCCATATTGCCGACAGTACTGTCACGGCCAGACATATACTGTTTGTTGTATATGTTGAATTGCTCCATGTACAGCACTTTGTATGCAGCGATGGCTGTTTGAAAGTGCTCTATAAATACAGTTGAGTTGAGTTGAGAGTTGAGTTGAGTACACCGAATAGTACAACGGGATGCTCTCAATTCTGGAAAAACGTCATCTCCAACTCCGATCGTTAACATCAGACTGTTTGGTTTCATATGACTGCCTTGGACAGAAGACTTCTGACCAAACTATTCTATGTGTCAAGAGGAGAGGGATCTGGCGCCATCAGCTCTCAAAACATGCCATTCTTGAAACCACAACATCAGAATGACACATCATCTGGGTTTTCAACTAAAGATCAACTGCTGTCATATAAAAGCATGTAAAAAGTTAAAGCTGGGGTAGGCAACTTGCAGCCTCCGGGCACTAAGTGGGTCTAGGCCGCGCTCAAAGTGGCACCTTGGTTAATTTTTACGAAAAGATCCCAAATTAAAAAAATAAATCAATAAAAATAACAAAGAACCAAAGTTCTCCAAAAAGACACTGAGAAACATTTTTTATACATTTTCCACAAATAACAGGAGGCATTGGGAGGAAAATCCTGCAATACAGAAAAAACAATGAAAAAAAACTGTGGAAAAAATTACCAAAAATAATTGTGAATCTGTGAGTGCCAAATCGTGAGTATGCAGGGATCGACTGTAGTTTTAATTTGTAATATCACCATGCTCCACTAGATGGCAGACATGACTTATTTGCACTGACTAAAATTGCCCTGTACTCCAATGTGAGAAGGCCTAATATTTTTGGGCAGATTTGGAATAAAATACAGGAGCAACATATTGTAGTACTTTTAATGCAGGAAACCTCTGCAATGTAATTTCTTTTTTTTTTTTTTTTACAATACTGTATTTGCTTATTTTATTGTTTGCTTCAATCACTGAGTTGTTGAATAGTCGATATTTTTATATATACATTGATTTGATGAAAAATAACAATAAGGGCACGGATGATGATTCAGATGACTCAGATGTATTAACAGGGTGACTGAACTTCGGGTTAGTGTGATTGTACCAGAAGAGAGAAAAGGTAGTAGACCCTTTTGAAGCTCATTGCTGAAATGTTTAGCGGCTCTGTGGTCTGTAAATCCCTCGGGTCTCATTCGGGGTTATTACCCCTCCTCGCTCCCCCTGTCCCGTTCACTACTTAACCTCTACTCCCACACTTACACTGTCCGCTCTGACAGACTGGAGGAAATGAACGTCTGCAAATTGGCTCTCAGTGGTGAGGTGAGACCATACACGCAAGATCTGCTTTCAAACCAAAGTCTGGCGGTCTCCAACCAATCTCCTCTGTCTTTGTTTTCTGTTTTGAATTATCATAAGAAAGCTTCCCCCCACCCATATAAAGATAAGTGCAGGCTCCATTTGTGTTTAGCTTGGGAAAGGTCTTGGTGTCTAATAGTGTTTAATAATAACGGAGTGCTATGTGAAAGGCTGCAGTGTAATTTACGTCTTGAGCAAGCGCAGCATAAAATTGTTTGCATCAGACGTGTACATTGTTCTTTAATTAGGTTTGGAAACGGTGGAGTGTTTTAATGCACTCTGAAGTGTGTATAGTTTGGTGTGTAAATGATACACTTGCGCTTTAAGGTGAGGCCTGTGCATTCAGCCAATCATAATAAGTGTTGGAAACATTTTCAGGCATGTGTTCACTCGTCTTTGATGAACTCATAGTTTTAATTTGCAGGAGACTCATGAAAGTCTGCTTCTGCATTTACATTATGACAAATTGTAGATGCCATGAAAAGATATAGAAAAACATGTTAGGATTTGAAAAGGTGCTGCTTTTCTTTTTCCAAAAATCGTGTCCATTATTTCCCATGGTTTTCATCCACATATATAGTACTTCTGTGTATACTTTTATGGAACTGTTTTGACCACTCTGTGGAACGACACGTAACATTTTTTCTTCGCCAATATCCCTCTGAACAGTATTACATTACATTGACTTTCTTATATAATTTGACAGTGGCCAAGATTTGGTTTGATGTTGGCACAGCATGACTCAGAAAAAGCTTGGTTTGGCTTTGCAAACTGAATGCTGTTATTTTATGAAGCAAGCAATTGTGTTCATCCTATAAAGAAGCCGGTGTTGCCTGATGGAGACTGCAACCCTCTTGATTTCATTCTCAGTCATTAAAATAGCTTTGTTTCCCATCTTTTAACAACGTTAATACATATCTAGCTAGCTAGCGAGCTAGCGAGCTAGCTAGATAGACAGATGTGATTTGGATACAATGACGTCCACCGCAAAACATTATTTTATGAGCAAAGACAAGTTTAGAACTTGGAACTGCTAATTTGGTGTTTAAATAGTAAAGCTCTGGGTGACTTGTGATGGGATAGTGAAATATAATTGGCCAGGAGACCCTGCCAGAGGCATGAAGCTCAAGTTAACTTGGCTTCAAGGATCATTGGGACACACAAACCCCTCCAGTACAATGGAGGTGAATTGGGGGGTGGGGGGGGGGGGCGTACGAAAGCGGAATGCAAAAAACGGAATCATCTGTCTTATAAAAGGACATAATGTATATCAATATTACAACAACTTATATAAGAAACTACAAAGTGTTTATATGCACAACCAAAAACAGAATCGGGGTAAACAGATGAAACAATGATGCTGTTGTATTAAAAGGAAAGTTCTGCCGGATCAGTTACATGCTACAAACGCATTCCTAGTGCAGCGGCGTGCATGTGGGCGGTGTCAGCATGTCACAGACCGGGCAGATTATGGAATTGTTTTATAAAACACTGGTAAACCTGCCTTGAACATGCCCCAAGCAAGAGTTGTGTTTAGGAAAAGTTCCAAATTCCCGAAAAATATATTCACATCATTTGTCGATCAATGTTTATGTATTTCGCATAGGTTTAGATACGGTTTATTGTTTCACACTATATCTGTCATTAATGTTAAGAACTAAAACTAGATTTAAGTGTAGAACACATCTCAATTAATACTTTAGCCCAGCGGTGACAGATTATTATAGGTGTAAGACAACAAGAAACCAAACTACTAAGTGAGGTAGTCAGAGAGGTGTGGGACACAAAATGATGATGGCAGTGGAAAATTTCCAAAGTCCCTTCCTCCTACATACAGTATTCGTCATTGCTGTTAGTGTTGTGATGGATGCTGACTCCTGTCTTGTCATTTGAAAGAGACTGAAGGTGTGAATGCATCGTTCCTTCGGTATAAGTCACAAATTTCAACTCTCTTGCACAAAAGCACACACCACTCAGTGGTTTTTGCTGAATATCTAATATTAAATCAGAGTCTTCTAATAACATTTTTACATCTCTGGAAAGTTGGCGGGATGAAGGCGTCTTTTGAATCCATGATTCTATAGTCCGAGTGCCTCTACTGAGGTTACACTTACCATACGTCGGTTTGAGCCAGTAACAAAAATGTGAGCAAATATCATCCGCACTGTTCATTTTCCTATTAAATTAAGTCTAAACAAACCGCAAATGATTCTAACAGACCACACAGAAAGAATTTGCAGTATTAAAAGCAATCCCGTATCATGTATTCCACAATGAAGTTTATTATTTCCAGTTGGACCGAGAGGTTGGAGATTGTGCGGATAATTCTTGAAACCGTATTACTCGCATATAATTTCTAAACGTGTTTTTAAATAATTTTACTCAACCCTTATGCTTACATTTGCAAATTTGTGGGGTTTACTTTGGAGCTAATGTGAACTGTTTCGATTTGCGTATGTTTCCAGAAGGTCATTTCATGGCTGCTCGCGGTAAGCAATCGCCGCTAA
The DNA here is from genome assembly GCF_001891065.2 of Hippocampus comes. Lineage (NCBI taxonomy): Eukaryota > Metazoa > Chordata > Actinopteri > Syngnathiformes > Syngnathidae > Hippocampus > Hippocampus comes. The sequence continues at coordinate 761,988 of NW_017805496.1, read as the reverse complement.
TAGAGTGTGTGTCTGACAGAGGTTTGAATAAAGGACACAATGTCTGTGGGGAGAAACAGGCAGGGTGACAAGGAGGGAGAGCGGCCAGCCAAGGAGATGAAATTAGGGATGGCCGGCGGCTAAGATTGGCTCGACACAGACAGCATTTGCTGTGAATGTTTGATGGAGGCTGAAACATCCCCTTGCCTCCTCCGTTGGCTGCCTGCCTGTAAGCCCATCCTGAGCCCACATGCTGAGAAACTATTTCCAGGTGTGAAATGGATCCACTGTGGCACTGCTTCGAGGATTTGGGAAGGCGGAAAATGGAAACTTAACGTTGATGAAGGCTGCAGCTAAAGCAGAATCTACCTTTGCCGGGCCTCTGTGGCTCCCAGAGTCATTACGAGCTACACTGGAAGAGAATATCCTGCGATACACCACAAACCCTAATATCATTCAATCGCAACACAGATTAACAGGTCCATGTCAATCATATGAACCTTAATTGCAACGGTGATATGAAGCCCCGAGGAAACCCATGAGGCACACCCCCACAACCCGCAGCTGTAGCCTTAGCTGGAGAGACATTTCTTTATTACTACTCATATTTACGTAATATTATATTGAGACCGGTGGCCCGGTGGTCCAGTGGTTAGCGCGTCGACCTCACAGTGCAGAGGTACCGGGTTCAATTCCAGCTCCGGCCTCCCTGTGTGGAGTTTGCATGGTCTGTGTGGGTTTTCTCCGGGTAGATCGGTTTCCTCCCACATTCCAAACACATGCATGGCATTTCCTGAAGACGGCTGGGATAGGCTCCAGCACCCCCCGCGACCCTTGTGAGGATAAAGCGGAACAGAAAATGGATGGATGGATTATACTGATACCAGGGTTTGGATCTTTCATTGTAGTATTTCCTTTTGACTTTTCATCCATCTAGTTTCTCATCCGCTTATCCTCACGAGGGTCATGCTGGAGCCTATCCTAGCTGTCATTGGGGGCCGTAGGTGGGGGACACCCTGAACTGGATGCCAGCCAATCACAGTGCACACACAGACGAACAACCATTCGCGCTTACAATCACACTGAGGGAATATTGACACATCAGTCTTGCTTGAATATTTGGTTTTTCGCATCGTTTCCTTGATATAATTTATGCAACATTCAAGTACGTGTTGCAGACCAAACACGCAAGTTTCAATTTCATCTATCGCCACACATAATGTTCACAGACACAATATTTAAGTACCGGAAAAAAAGACTCCACTTCTTACCCACTCATTCAGGATTGGTTTGAGATTTGGGAATATTTGTGGACAGTATCTTTGTGAGCACCGTTTCTTCACTCCCGCGATGGTGGTCAAGTTTGCTGGCTCCCTTTGATCTGTCACATCGGTGAGGAATTCGGCAGAAACCAGTCACATTTCCAGGTGTGCTTTGATGGAGTGAGTGAACTTGGAGGCGTGGCATGAAGAACACGCCAGAAGACACAAGCGGCCATGTCTGTTGTTGTGGATTTCAAGTCTGATGTGGCCTGGACACGAGTGCGAGCAAGTGAGGAAACTTCTTGAAGTCCCGTCACTTCCACAGGCACGGTCCGTGAGCCAAAGTCAATGTTATCCTTCCTAGCTCAGTCTCCGGAAGTAAAAAAGGCCCCCTCAAAGGATGCATGGAGGGAAAGTGACAGCGACGGAAGTTGTTCAAATACAAAAGAGTAAACGGACCGGATTTTCTCCTGCGGGTGCATCACCTCATCACCTGTGTCACCTTGTTCCGCCTGCCACCTCCATCGGTCATTTTGCCTTCCACTGCCCGGCCGTTGTTGGCTCCTCACATTTACCATGGCATGGAAACCAAAATACACAAAACACACAAATGTAATAATGGCTTTGTTTGCTTAAGAATCAGTTTCACTTCCAGTAAAATTAAGCTCGTTAATCATTTTTCCAAGATAATCACTCACTGGGCACACAATGATTTAATTATTAACTTATTTTGCTGCAGGAGCGGGAAAAATTTTACAGGTAGAAGTGCCTTTGCTTTGTTTGCCTTTTGTAACTTAAGGAATTAATGTTAATTCATTCCTAAAATGTCATTAAACCAGATGGTGAGTCAGAGATACTGCAGACCCCCCCCCCCCCCCACCACTGCTGGAGGATACAAAGGCACCGCATGAACAAAACTGTATACATAATTATTTTAAAAAGTAATTTTCTCAAGTGCTTTCTCGGCGTATTGCATTGTGTCATCTGTTTGCGTCGTAAATCATAAATACAATTAACATTGAGTTTCTTGACACTGCTGGCACTTCTAACAAGGGTAGTTTGCAATGCCGTAAGACTGTAATGGATTCAGTTTTGAAGGTTTGTGAGGCAGAGCAACGTCCTGTCAATTCGACTGCTCTTCATTCAAACCGGCCATTTTTTTTTTCATCCAAACGGTACCTGCCTGTAATTGCAACTCTGCTCTGCTAAACATACACCGGAAATGAGGTGCTATCAGACTCACGTTGAGCGCAGTGAGTCCAAATAGAGTGTCCAATTTCCATTGAGTATTTCAGGCCCATGCCAGCAGGAGATGATGCAATGCTGAACCAGGAGATGAGATCGCAGGTGACAACCGGGACGAAGGAGCTGAAGAAGCAGCAAGTGAAGAGGCATTGTTTAGCCCGAGAAAACAATCTAGGGCAGACTTCAATGCTGGAGGAGGGCCACAATTTAGAATTGGTCTTAGTTGGGGGGAGTCACAAATAACACTGCACCTCCGAACTAGGTGTATAACATAAGCACCATTTTAAATATGCACAAAACACAATATGTGCTCTTAATATATTTTTCATTTTTCATAATACATTTCTCAGAGCATGTATAAAAGATCCATTATTCAACAACATAAGGTTTGAAATAAACAACAAAATAACCACATACTGTTTTTTTTTTCCAGTGTAAGGGGCTCCCTTACGTAACAAATTACCATTGAAAGACAGCACAAAACTGCTTAGCACCAAACCAACAAAGTCATTTTGTTCATTTTTTTTTCATAAAAATCATCCATCCATCCATTTTCTGATACGCTTTATCCTCACAAGGGTCACGGGGGCGTGCTGGAGCCGATCCCAGCTGTCTTCGGGCAGTAGGCTGGGAACACCCTGAACCGGTTGCCAGCCAATCGCAGGGCACACAGAGACGAACAACCATCCGCGCTCACATTCACACCTAGGGACAACGTGGAGTGTTCAATCAGCCTGCCATGCATGTTTTTGGAATGTGGGAGGAACTCAAAATTTGATTATTGAGGTACTGTGTTTGCCCTGCAAGCGGCATCGTTCCTAATCCGCATAAAATTTATTAGGCCCATGTTGTAATACAGGCCAGTATAAAACCTGGCGCAAGCGCGACAACAACTAAGCCATGTCTGCCATCTAGTGGTGAATGGTGATATTACATCTTAAAACTACAGTTAACACCTGCATAATGACGGTTCGGCAACGGCTGATTCACATATTCACCATTATTTTTATCTGTATCTTTAAAAATATATTTTGTGCATTTATATTCTGGGATATTTCCCCTCGTTCTGTCTGTTTCTCGTGAAAAACACAATGAATGTTAAACTTTTCAGTGGTACTTTACACTGCTACATTAAAAAATGAAAATGTTTTATAGTGGCAGTCCTAGAAAATATACACAGGTCAACCAATCCTGGGGTGGATTAGCAACACTTGATCATTTAAAAAAACAAACATTTTTTTTAAATAAATCATCTTCAGGGGCCTTGCGTGGATTTATTTCTATGCAAGAAGACATCTTATCACTCATGTGCTTTTGTTCTCCTCCGAATGAGCTCATCACATTTCCACATCCCCAACCATTACAAAAGCTTTCTTTCTTCTTTTTTGCCCACAATCCATCTTGGCTCTATTTGTTTCCCCTGCCTCTTTTCTGGTAAACACAAAGTTGAACTTTCAGGGGTATTCTCTCGCTGCAAGCAGCAAAACACAAATGCATGTGTGTGCGGATGAGAGAACGAGAGAGCGAGAGCGACCACCACTTCCCCTCTTGGCTAATGGCAGGTTTTAAAAATGGAACCATGGATTTGAAGGAGTAGCCTGAAAACTTTTGCCAGAATGACATCATGAAATCCAAAAACAACACCGAGCTAAAAATGGATTGGGGCCTTTCGAGCGCAACAAACTCCAGCAAAGATGATTGCCTCTCCTTTAGCATTGATTGAAGGCAAATGTGGAAATTAAGAGGACTGTGAAGAAGCGCCTTGGATGAATATACGACTCTCAGCCGACGCATCAAGTGTGACATGTAAGCAAAGAGAAAAGCCAGTGTCAATGTAGTTGTGGGCAGGAATTTACGAAATGCGTGCTGCTGGTGCTGATCTTCCCCAATAAGCCTCAATGCTTCATGTCTTGGAGGAAATGTTCCTGTGATTTCCTCTATCAAGCAGCCTCAAGTGTTTCTTGATTCAATAAGGCTTTCACTTGTTGACGTCCCCCCACCCCTTCGCTTCGCTGTGTTTGTTTGCAAGCTCGCAATCATGAACGCTCGCGTTTCATCCCCAACGCTGCAGCAGGAGATCATGTTGCTCTGTGGTGTGTTTCCACAGAGAAGAGCAGGGGATCAACCGTATCATCGCCGTGTCTGAGCTAAGGTGAGAGACAGATGTCTGGCCTCTGATCATAACAGGTCACCGCTAACGTGATCAGAGAAGAGGCAGTGACACGCTGACACCGCACACAAGCGCGCCGCTGCACAAGGAATGTATTTGTAGCATATGTAACTGATCCGGCAGAACTTTCCCTTGAATGCAACAGCATCATTGTTTGATCGGTTTACCTCGATTCTGTTTTCGGTGGTCCATATAAACACTTTTTTGTTGTTTCTTATAAAAGTTGTTGTAATATTTTTAGACATTATGTCATTTTGTAAGACAGATAATTCATGTTTTTGAATTGCGCTTTCCTATTCCCTGTACCCCTAGTCCCCCCGCCCCCCGTCACCTCCATTGTACTAGAGGGGTTTGTGTGTCCCAGTGATCCTAGGAGCCAAGTTAACTTGAGCTTAATGCCTCTGGCAGGGTCTCCCTGGCCAATTATATTTCACTATCCCATCACAAGTCACTCACAGCTTTACTATTTAAACACCATATTAGCCATTGCAGCTACTAAATTTGTCATCGCTCGTAAAATAATGTTTCGCGCTGGACGTCACTGTATCTAAATCTTTCTAGCTTGCTATCTAGCTAGCTAGCTAGCTTGTTAGATAGCTAGGTTGCTCGCTCGCTAGAGAGCTAAATAGCTAGAAAGTAAACTAGCTATCAGCACAGTGGACAATTGGTTAACATGTCTGCAATATTTTTGAGGTTTGGGATTTGAAATTCAGAGACATGAAAAGTTACCATGACGACGAGAGGCATGGCTAGCCATGCTTGAACTGTCCAGACCGCATATGAATGGCGCTTGCGCAAAGCCAACACTGGCCAATAAATGCCCATCCTCCCTCCTGTACTATACCAGGCGAACTTACATTCATTCTGTTGACGGGTAAAATGGCACCAAATTTGCTGCATTGCAGTGTGGCAGTTTACAATCACGGTTAATAAACATTTTTTAATTTAAAAGTGTGTAAGAGTGTCAATATAAAGGACATCATCATCATCATCTTTGGTCAGACATATTTTAGCAACTCTACTTACTGCGTTCCGTTTTACAATTGGTCATATTGTTGTAGGTTTTAACTTTGGTTCAACTTTACAAAAAAAAAAAAAGAAAGAAAAAGGAATAGGTTAACACCTAAAAATAAAAAGGCTGGCTGTTTTTTTAGTCAGCCTCATATAATTTCTACAGAGGTGGTCTTTTTTTTTTTTTTTTTTTTAACTCCCCACTGCTATTCGCGAACTATAACAGTGTCTGAAACTTGAGAAAAGCTCCGGTGATCTGTTCAGTGTTTCAGGCAGCCACAGATTTGTATTTTTACTGTAATTCCATCAAGCTTCATTACAGCGTCAAGCCTGAACTCGAAAGTGGTGGAAGGGCTATCTGAGGACTGGAGAATGGAGAATGAAGAGCGTGATAAACTTGGTTGCACAGCACTCCAAGATAATTTGAGCTTGGAGACTAATTTGAGAGCCTCATATGATTTGGAATGGAAAAGTTTACAAGGCTCATTTTCACACTTCATTCCAAACCACGAAAGACTTGGAAACAACAAAGTCATTTTTATTTGATGTTTAGATGACAGATTTACTGATGAGCTCATGGATTCTTCCTCATAATTAAATTGTTCTGTCCAGTAATTCACATCAATATTCTCCTAAAAAATTTATAATATACAGCATATGTGCTTGTAAAACGAGTGTAAATGTTTGTGGTCATTTTTTTAGACTTCTTCTAATTCTGATATTGCTCTCAATTTTCTTCAGCTTTGGTCCAAAACCAACCAAAACACATCTGCTGGCAATGACATATTCCTCTCCATTGCGCACACATTTTAGCAAGTTCAATGGGAGACAAAGAAGGTCACCACTAAGTTTTGGGAAAGGAATATGATATTTTTGCGTCAATCAAAGTATATCCAACTGCTCCGGTTTTATTTTGTCAGTCTTGAGCCGCATCCCATCATGAACGTTTGATAATTTTGACATGTCCGAATAATTTGCTGGCTCAAAGCAAAATAGAAAGCCTTTGGAGACAAACATGACAGAATTATTTCCTCCTGCTGAAAGGGGTTTGGAACAGCGACAGGCCATACGGTCCACGTACGGTCTTTCCAGCAGTCGTTTCAGAGCTCCTCCTAATCTGGAGGCCACATGAGTCCCTCTGCTTCATCCAAGTGTGCCTTTATTTCTTCTAACAGACTTTTCAATGCAATCTTTATGCTATGCTTACTCATCACAGATCGCCCACTCGGCCTGTGCCGGTTCAAATTTGTTCTAGGTTGTGTGCTTTTTTGTGTATAAATTCAAACAGACATTCAAAAAAGACACGCACGGAGCAAGTGTTGACCTAACTCATGCTTGCAGTGGCATCTAATATAGAAATTAACCTTCATAATCAACCAGTTCAAGGTGGACTCCACCTACTGCCCAAAGACAGCTGGGATCGGCTCCAGAACGCCCGCAACCTTTGTAAGGATAAGCGGCGCAGATAATGGATGCGTGGATGAATCGTTTTATAAGATTGTCAAAAGGGCAAACGCTGCTGCGTGTGGGTATTCAAAGAAAACCTTTTGTTATCACATTGGGATTTTTTTTTGGGGGGGGGGGTCATTATGGTGTGGTGCAGTTGAATGGAAGGTAGACCCAAGTATAGGGAACTCAAAAGGTTCTTCAATTGAAAAAAAAAAAAAAAAAAGAAATGTTTCTTTGTAAAACATGGCAAATATGTCTGTTGTGCTTAGACTGCTCGATATTACAACATGAGTAACCCTAATATATGTATAGATTTTTTTTTCCCGGATCTGGAATGATACGCGCCACAAACACAGTACCTCAATAATAATAACATTTCGAGTGAGCGTGTATTTGTTGTTACACTTCATGACACTTCATGCCGACACGTGTTGCCCTTGTTGTCAAAGGCACAATTATAAAGGATTTGTAGTCAGAATCTGGGAGGCAAGAAAATGAATTCATGAAAGAAGTGTCTTGAAAGAACTCATCCAAGTTTTTTTGCACGTTGATGCCTGCACTGTTTCACACCGAGATGTTATTTGGATAACATGAACTGTTCCTCTCGGCAATCAGTCATTTTGTTGACAAGCTCATCTTTTCTGTGAGTCAGCCGTCCGCCGTGCGTTGTCGGCTTGACGTAACTGCAATGACGGCACTCAAACGGAATGACAGACCTGGGTTTTGTGTGAAATATGGTTATTGAGCTTTTGTTGAGGAAAATTCCATGTTGTTTCCACAACAACTGGGACTCTAATTGGCTGCCAGAATTCACTTGAGCTTTTACAAAAGCATATAAAGCATCCAGTTTGTACCTCTCAAGTATTCACCATTGTGATGTGATGGCAAATGGATTTATGAGTCTCCAGACAAACCGTGGAAATTATAATTGCAGGAAACACTAGATGCACAGCAGGGCGCAACATGCTGTTTGGCTTTGTCTTGAAACCAGACGCTGTTTGTGGTGGTGGTGGTTGGTGGGGTGTTGGCGTAGTTATTATTCAAACTACCATTAAAAAAAACAAAAACAAAGAAAAAAAAAAGAAAAAATAGTTCTAAGACTCGAAAAACAACTTCATTTCAGTCAAAAATGCAGCCGATGATACACAGCATTAATCGAGGTTCAAGATTAATCACAGAATGTTTATTTGTGATCTCTGATGTGTACAGAAACTCTGAGGATTGAACAATGCCCAAAATTTACACCAAAGAGGCTTCAATGACATTTTTTCAGCACGATGTTAAATATTCAAGGTAGAGAAATCTGCCTGTTTTGTGTTTGACTCAATCAAACAAGAAGAAGCCTCCATTATTCATGGCAGTGACATTTACTTTAAAAGAAGCTACTTGGTGGTGAGAGGGTAATTTTAGCTTCTGCTGGCAGAGAAATGGAGGGACAAATTTAGGGACAGATTGCTGATGGAATCTTAATTCAATTGGGGAATTAAGTCACAGTACCTCATCCATTTCTTATTATCACCACTATCACAGCGCAAAAATAATTTTCTACTGTTATGTCTGGCATTACAGAGAGCCAGAGGTAGAATGCCATTATTATGAAAGAAAGAAACTCATTAAACCTTTATCTTTCATGATATCAATTCCCGACAAGGCCAAATAGTTCCACAACAATAGCAATTGGCAATCATTTTTTAATCTGGTAACTAGACTTGACATTGATCTGATCAACTGGATCGAAATCGGTCGATATGTTGCATTTCATTCAAAATCGCTGATCGTGTGTGTGTGCCCATATTTCAGGTTGTGCATGACAGTTGAAGTGAGATGTGCAGCCTCTCAATGCAGACAATTACCATCCCTTTGGGAGAAGACATCTTGATTTTGTCAGCCGTGCTTTCGAGGAGAGGAAGCGGATGGTGGGGAAGAAAAACAAATATGATACAATAAAGGAGGGGAATGAGGGGAGGGAAAATAATACAAAGGTTTGACTCAAGGACAACAGGACATAATCTAATATTGAGGGTGGGAAGCCAAACAATGTTTGAATCGTGCCTCCCTCTGCAGTCAAATACTTAATCCTCAGGTCGTTCTGTTTTTCAGTAAACAGTAAACACTGCGGCAGGATTTCTGCAAGCCTCTCTTAGACACTAAATCCGAAAAGGTTGAATCTCGACGTAACTTTTGGAATTAGATTTTTGGATAACACTCCCATCTAAATAATTTTTGGAGAGCATATTATAATAATAATAACAGCAGGTAGATTTATGCCCTGGCAGAAAGGGATTTAGAATACTGCGTATGAGTGATAATCCTAAATCTGCTACTTTGCCGTATGCAGAGTTTTGAACCCTGACTTGATTTCTTAATAGGAATATACTTCCTAAAAAGCATAAAACGTGTGCGTGTGAGACACTGCTGCATCACCTCCTCTGTGTCCTTTGACCAAAAATTGGCCGCCTGCTGTTCTGAGAGCAGCCTGTTGGTGCTCTCAAGGTGTATGAAGTTGCGCATTCCCCAGAGAACAAGAGCCTTATGCTCCTTGCACACACTAAAAAAAAAAACGTAATTTTATTTTCTCAAGCGGTTGCACGAAATACGGATCCATCTGGATACGTTTTTAAAGTACACAGCTACTTAAAAAAAATATATCGAAATCAAGATGGTTGCATTGTGTTCAGCCACTTGATGAAATAAAGTGGAGTTAATTCAGCAAGCCATTTTTTTTCTGTGTCGTCCACATGGTGTGTGAAGTATTTAGTGGATGAGACAGAGGAACATGGGGTGGGGGGGAAGCCTCCACTGACCACTTTGATAGTGGCGAGATACTGAAATTGTAAATCTCACGTTCACAGCATCCATGGGCTCACTTGCGCTGCCTGCTGCGCTTGACGGTTGAACGTAAACAAACATCTGCCATTTTCTCATCGTCACGTGTTGGTCCGTTGGCGAATTTCCTTACACTCCCCATAAGGTGCAATCTAAAGAACGGCTCAAATAGCGCTCATGATTGGCAGAATGTGTGCAAAGACTAACTTTTAAAGTCACAGTAACTTTCAAAAAGTAGTCTCATGCAATGATGTGATATGATGAGATTCTAACTCTCTCCCAAAATACAAGTTCTATTATTTTCATTTAAGTTGTGCCACATTTAAATATATCCTGCCGTCAAGCCAAAACAAGAATATCTACTAAGCTCAAGACAGTTTTTGACATGAACCACAGCCACCCCCCCCCCACCCCCCCCAACCAAGCATCTTAATTAGTGCCTTTAAGTGCATGCAAATCTTAATGCACAGCACCATATGCCGGACTGAATATTCATCGAGTCACTGAGCAGGCTGTCCCCACCATGGACCAAACTGCGCATCTCTCTTGCCCTCATTATTCCGACATGCTGACAGAGACCAACACAGGAAAGAACAAGGAGGAAAGAGCAAAGTCAGACTCCAAAGTTCACTGCAAACTTCATGACACCGGTAAACAGGAGTGGAGGACAAATTCAGTACTTTTCGCATGTTCTTTTGCTTCTGTGAGACGCATGTTGCTGAGTGTGAAGGATTGTTCGCGTTTGAGTCTTGGACAAGAAGGCACTTCTAAGATACTGTTCATTAGAGCGGTGTGCTTTCAATTGTACATATGGAACCTATGAACCCCGTCCATATAAATCATTGTAATGTGTTTCTGTCAGTACTGTCAAACTACACCCATTTCCCCTCCAAGACTATAACATGTCCGAAACATTCAGCACCTCATAATTTAGCGTGCGGCTTTGTGTCTTTATAATAAGGGGG